>NC_056726.1:689186936-689259436 GCF_019279795.1 Protopterus annectens | reverse complement strand
CCTATGAATTAAATGTAACAATAATAAATAAGTAAGCTGCCAGCCTTATTTTGAGTCTCATCTAGACATTTGGTAAATAGTGATATAACTATGGAGCAGGATGGTAATTTATTCATACAGGTAGCTGCACAGCACACAGGAAAAAAGATGAGGGTATCTGAAGGGCTGAACTTTGTTTTTTTCCAATTTCTTCCAGCACACAGTGACACAGAGCAGTCCAATAAATAAATTACCACAACTAGTCAGTTTTACATTAAAAAATCTGGATCTGTACTAGGAGCTGCTGCTTTGACATTTCTGACAGCTGTCTTAGATCTAAAGCTGCTTGTAATATTTACAAAATATTATATCTGAACTCTACAAAAGTGCTCCTTTTTAGCAACTGGTAAACTACATTTTAAGTAAAGATGACTAAAAGTGACATGTATGTTGTTTCTATCACCAAACCAGGTAGATGGATAGCCGACACAGCAGCGCAGCATACTAGGTGGGGGTGGGGAAAGGCCACACATCTGAGTGACTAGTCCTTTGGATGAGACTTTAACTGAGTTGCCATCTGCTTGTGTTGAAAGTAGTTCAGGTTACACCTATAAAAAATTGGGGAAGTTCCCCAATGCTCTGGCAAAATTTCCCCCGGTATTATATATAAAACCTCTGATCTCCCCTGAAAAGGAGTCACTAGTCTATTGGGACCAACCTGGTCAAAAAAGGAAAAATAAATACATAAATAAAATGCTTATCTCTTTTAACAATGATATAAAAATCATATAAAAAGATAATTCTCAGATATTACATGGTCTGCAAATTGATAATTTGCTTCACTGAGCTTATACTCTGTTCCATGTTTGCCGAAATCTGAATTAGTTAGCTAGACTTGAAAAAGTGTAGCTCAGCTTTTTTTTCTTGTCATATATAAGTTTCTTCCCATTATTTCAGTTAAAGTCATCTACATTTAAAAGAAATTCTGACAATGTAAATACAGTGGGCATGTAGACTAAATCCTCTCACTAAATTAAGATTAGTTCTGGTTATTTCCATCAACAATACCTTTAATTTACTAGAAACTGAAACTGGGTAATAAACTGAAACACAATATTGTTAATAAAGTTGCTAGTTTTGAGGTGTAGTTTCTTCTTATTTTAGCATATGCATACCATTCATGTGTATATCATTAGAGGCAACATTTAAATACTTTTTGTGTTTTTTTTTTTGTAAAAAAGACAAACTTTTTTTTTCAAACAATGCGTTCTTAATAAGTATAAATTTAATGACTTGATTTTACATATACTGGACAATAAATTTTGGTAATCAATAAGCTCTAGTAAACACTATTCGGGGTTAAGGCTGTGTCGGACTAATTTACATATTATATGACTTTATGGAAGTCTCTCTCATACACCTAAAGTGACACCAACAATGGAATGCATTTGTTAGTGTAGGATCAATTACACAGTAAAGTTACCTGCTCATTTTATAATGCAAGCTATTGGTAAAACAAAGCATAACATTGTTATGTTCTTACTTCAGAATGGCAATGACATATTTACAAAATAAATTTTATAGAGCTTGATGTTATTTCAAAGTTCATTTATAGTACACATTAGGAAGAAAAGAAGGGTATAATTATTTGTTTATAAAGTAACTTTATCGTAGCTTTATTTGCTTATAAAGGAAAGAGAATGCACATGCAACCATATTTTGTAACTTATTGGCAGTGTTATATTAAGACTGTGATAAATTCCACCTGTACAAATAGCAGCTCTGTAACTTAAAGTGTTACTTCAAAAGGGCACATTAGTGCAAATCTCATCCCCTGTGAAATAAACAATAAGTCTACAGAGACACAGCTGTGAACAGCTATGCATGCTTTTGCTCAACTGCACAAGTCTGAATACTGCTATAATGCATAATGGATCACTGAACCAAAAATAATGACTTCCTGTATGTGTTTTTTATAGCTATCTTGTACTCCTGTTTTTCAAGCAAACATAACAAAATGGCAATGCAGTGGGGTCTGCCCAAAACTAGTAATTAAGGGGTTAAAAGATCTGGATAAGTTCATAGACAGATTAAGGTTTCCCAGTAGCATATATTTGAAGCATCAAGTGTACAGAGGCCAGCTCAGAAGAAACACGTTTGAAGTGGCAGAACTAATCAAGCAGAAGCAATTTGTGATTTTCTCTCTCTCAGCCTAGATAAAGCAGAGCATTATGACATTGGCTTCTCAGAACAAGGTCAATTTACTGTGAAAAGGCAGCTATAGACTCAAACTTCAAACAGACTTTATCCTACCTTCTTAAAAATACAAGGTTTACCATATTACTTACATGACCAAACAGACAAAATGAAGTGGACAATTCAATTAACATTCATCCTTGTCTCCCCTCATTTTGCCAGTAGCTTTGTTGTTAGTATCAAATGCAGGCTGAAACAAGATCCTGCATTTTTTCCATCACAGCAAATATTGACTGGAAGTGGTGAACAATAGCTATCTTACTTAACTTGATCCCCTATTTTAAATTGTTATTCTGGCTGAATGAGTAAAAATGCAATGCCGAAAAGCAATTTTAACTTTTGCTTGTTACTTTCAAATACAGGCATGCATTAGTCACTGCTGAGATTTATAAAGAATTCAAATTAGTTATCAAGTATTTAACTTTTTCAGGAAAAGACAGAATAAATCTTAGGTCTCATACAGGCCTTATTCAATTTATTAAAGTATTTTAACTCATCATCATCATCATTTTTCGGCTGTTCCTGTTAGGGGTCACCACAGTGGATCATCTGTTTCCATTTCTTCCTGTCCTCTGCATCTGCTCTGTCACGCTAACCACCTGCATGTCCTCTCTCACCACATACATAAACCTTATCTTAGGCTTTCCTCTTTTCCTGTTACCTGGTAGCTTCATCCTTAGCATCCTTTTCCCAATATACTCAGCATCCCTCCTCAGCACATGTCCAAACCAACGTAATCTTGCCTCTCTGGCTTTGTCTCCAAACCTTCCAACCTGGGCTGACCCTCTAATATACGTATTCCTAATCCTGTCCACCCTTGTCACACCCAGTGCAAATCTTAACATCTTTAACTCTGCCACATCCAGCTCTAACTCCTGCCTTTTTGTCAGTGCCACTGTCTCCAACCCATATAATATAGCTAGTCTCACTAACCTCTTGTAGACCTTCCCTTTCACTCTTACTGGTACTTGTCTGTCACAAATCACTCCTGACACTCTTCTCCACCCATTCCACCCTGCCTGTACTCTCTTCTACACCTCTCTTCCACATTCACCATTACTCTGAACTGCTGATCCCAAGTATTTAAACTCATCCACCTTCACCACCTCTACTCCTTGCATCCTCATGTTAACTATTTCCAAGAAATGAAAGATAATGTTGTATTGATACAAGTATCACACAAATTTTGCTCTGCATTTACTGTACATTAGTCATACCATAAATGAACACGAATCATGAGTTAAAACAAAAGTAAGTTTCATTACTCACTTCAATCTGTGTTTCATGAATTGACAGACAACTCTCAAACATTCATCCATTCGTATGCACCGAAGATTCGTGGGTGGCCTAGTGTAGCATTATTTTACCTGTCGACTAAGGGACTGGGTTGAATACATTTCAGGCAGTGCAAAAACAAAGCTCTTTTTCCAGAATTAGAAAATATGCAACAATGGAAGAAAAAAAAACAGATGACAGTGAACAGCAGATGATATATGTGGAATCTTTAAATCAGCCTGAAATCCTCACTCAGTTATAGCAATTTTATTAAATGCTATGAAATGAACAGTACAAACATTCTTAAATTAAAAAAATTATACTGTCCCTTTTCAAAGAGAAAGCTTGTGTACACATAGAAACCTAAAATACCTGTTACAGTTATTCTAAGTCTCTGTGAATTTTTTGTTATGATTTTATATCGAGTGCATTCAGATACATAACGTGGCACCTTTGTTTAAAGAATTTTTCTCATTTTATCATGTGCAGAAGAATTATTATAATACATAATATTACCTGCAGTTTTCTTTTATCAAAGAACAGTAATTATACAATAGAGATTTGAAATATTCATGCTGGCATCTGGCTGGAGTCCAAACAGTTGAGTTGGAAATATCTACAGAATAAAGATGTTTTTTTTTTTTCAACTCTCTCTCTGTCTTTGTGCACACAAGACAATTATTTATATGTTAACTTAATTTAATATTAGCAAATAATCCATATTTTGTTTTGCATTGAAAATGATGCATATAATTGGTTGTGTTTAAAGTGGCAATTTTGTAAAATCGAAATTTTATACTAAATAGCATGCTGTAGTAGGAAATATTTACATATTGTTGTCAATGGGATATACTATCCTATATGTATTTTTAAATATAAAACACAGTTAAGACATTAAGTTTCTGAGCCTGTAGGACTATTGTGAGTCTTATGTTAAGTTTACAGCACAAGTATATCAAGCATTTCAATATACAAATGTCTAGTTTCATAGAATTCACAAAACTTTCATTGGAATTTCACTTGGGGGAAAAAAAGAAGCACAGAAATTAATATGTGCAATGCTTAAAAAGCCACTGAACTCATGACCTTTTTGTAGGGCTAAGCTGCTTGAAGTACTACACATAGTGTCATTTTTGAATCTGTAATAACAAACAGCAAAATGATATTTGGATTCTAGTATGCTGAGCAAATACCTGTTGTGTCTCATTATATTTATTATATTCCTTCACAACAATAGTTCAGTGCAACACCTACAGTATGTTTCCACTGTAACACTGCACCCATTATGTGTCATTCTTCTAAATCAATATGTTCTACTATGTGAATATTTCATTCATTTATGTTATATTTATTTCTTTGACCAGTTAAATACTTCAGAAATTTGGTTCTATTTCTAAATGAGTTAGAGAGCCACTAAACCCAGTTTCTCTAATATTTAAAGTGAGCTGGGTAATTTGGGTTTAGATTCAGGATTGTCTCCTCTATACATTCCATAGTACTATAAACTGATTATAACAACTGAGCATTGTACTCTCCTGAGAGAATAGTTTAAGAAACATTTTGTAACCTGTGCTATACATCACCATGTCTCAACAGCTACTGACATTGCTACTTCACTACAAAGCAGATGATGATGATACAAAATATGTTTAGCCTTGCAGTATACTGCCTCAATTTACATAGTCTACAGCAACATTTTTTCTCTCTTCCTTACCAGTCATAAAACTCTTCTGTCTAACTGTTTGCCCATCTTTCTGGCTCTGCTGCCACATACAGCCCATTTGATCCTGCAGTGCCTGCACACAAGAGCTGAGCAGCACAGAAAAGAGTTTTCACCCTTCTGAGTTATTTGCGCCAGTAATAGCAGTAAGGTTTGACATGCAATGGTTGTCAAAACTTTTGCAAAACGTTTCTTAAATTAATCAGTGAGACATGCTGTTCTCATAATGTTAAATCAAAACTGGAGCCAGATGATTCTAAGACCACTATTTCTGCAAATGCCATTATTGTATATGAATATTACTGAAAACATGTTCGGCAATTACTGAGGTTGCCCTTTTCTCCACTGTTGTGTTACGGTAGAGTAACGCTAGTATGGAAGTAGATGTCTCGTCCATTCAAGGGTGTAGTTGGACTTACCGTAATGAAAAAAAAAGTGTTTCTTAGTCACTGAAAGTGGTTTTCAACAATATTGGATTAAGAGCCAGTTGGCATTATAAGTCAACATGAATCCAGTCAAGATATATATTTATCTTGTGTTAATCTTTCCAGGTTAAGAGTATGAGTGATATTTTCCAGAAACAGTCAATAATTAAAGCAAGAGGAAAATGCGCTACTGCTAGTTAAACATTTTGGGTTAGAACTGATAGTGTACTTTCTTAATGGTCATAAATATACCTCCACTAGTTTTTTTCCTTTAGCATACAGGTATCATAAAATGTATTCACATGTAAGCTTCCTGACTTCTGTGGGCCTGGAAATATTTTTTAAGCATTTCTATTTATTTTCCAGGACATTTCAGGGTATCCATTTGTGATGAACATGGAGGCATGCAAAGAGATTGAAGGAATAAGATTTATAGCCTCCTGAGACAAATTAAAACATTACATCGAAAACATCGCCAGCAATGACTCTCCTTTCAAACTTTTGTAATACCCTTAAGGGAGGAAGACAATAGCATTTAGAATGTGCAGATGTCACTTTGTACATGTCAGACCTCATAGATGCAAAGTTTACCAAATAGACAAAAGGTACAGTGTTTCATTCTCACCTCTGGAGATAGATTTGGCATAGTGGTTAAGGTGTTTATCTCATTACCTCAAACAAACTGTGCTTCTGTTAGAATATTTAAACTGACAGATAGTACTGCATCTATTGACAAATGAAGTCTGGCAACAAACCAAGTTGTCCCGGAATATCTTCGTGAAGGGGTAGATTGATATTAGTGGGTGTTAAAGGGGTTTGGGGAGGTGAAAGGGTTACGTGGAGGCAGGGAGGATTTGGAGGAAATGAGATAAAGGTAAGGAGGGGCTTAAGAGGTTTAGACAAGTGTAGTTGTGTAAGCAATCACATTTTGGCATGAACTTGCTACTGCAAGTATCATGTCCATGACGACCTGTAGGAGGTTGGGAACAGGTAGGCCTGGGCATAATTTGGTTAAGAGGGAAAACTGGATTAATAGTGTTTTGCTGTGTTTCGTCTGTTTGGGGTAGGCTTTCATTGCTGGGTATGGGGCTTCTCTGAGTTACAAACATTTTATTGTCTGCAGTGGTTTCGGGGGGGCAGAGGTTTGGGAATTAATGTGGAGAAGTGGGGTATTTTCAGGTATCATTCAGCCTTGTTCTGGGGTATCAGGATCCTGGGTGGATTGCCTTCAGAGGTAGGTTTACTTCATTTTTCTATGCAGATGTTTAATGTTTAAATGTTTCTGCATTTTCTGTGGCTGAGTGTGGTATGGGAGGTGTGTGTGAGTGGTGAGATGCAGTTGTGATCCGGTATCCTTTTTCAGTTTGTTTTGCCTTAGGGTTCTTGGCTCGTCAGTAGTGGTGGTTTTTGAAGCTGTCATGCAGTCGGGATCCATTGGTGGGGTTAGTGTGCCATGTTCAGCTTGAGGTATTGGCCTCAGTGAAGCTGCAAATGGGTTTTTGTGGGCTCTAGGCTGGTCGGTGCGGCAGTTGCCATGCATCTGCATCATGACCGGTAAGTGCCTCTGCTGTGTTGAGTTTGGTGGAGTGGCCTTAGCATAAGTACAGCTGGAATTTGGAAGAATATCCTGGTTTCTGCTGAGGATTGAAGTATGCTGATGTGTGTCGTGGTTCATTCGGTGTGCAAGAAAATGAGGCAAAGTCACGAAAGAGGTTACATAGAAATGGGTTCTATCATCTAGATTGTTTGTTGTGTTTTACTTTTTGGTAATTATTTGAATACGGATAGGGATGATTTGAGATCAAGACCTACTTTCAGAAGAGCAGAAGAGGTGGAAGAGGCATTTAAATATTTTGCAACTTGAGTCATGCAGTATGCAAATTTGATGCTGTGAGGCCCTATCCAGAGGAGATGTGTATTCTCGTTCTGAGTGTGCAAATTACTTGTTGAGCTTACCATAAAAGGAACAGTAGAATGAAGAAAGTAGTCTTGATGGAGGTTTTTGCGGATATGCAGTCAAGGTAAGGGTAGTGTGATTCTGGTGATGTTTTTCATAGACTGCAGATATTTTGAATTGCCTGTTAATTACACAGAAGTGAGTAGTGACAATAAACAAAGCATCTGCAACTTTAGACCTGTGGCAATGTGGATGGGACAGGGTGAAGAAATGCTGTGTTTTCCCTTTCATGGGCTTTCAGGTGGCAGAGAAATGTGTGTGGTGCATGCACAATAGGCTCCATGCAGCTTTGCTTAACACATACTACACTATATTCTATAAAACACAACTTAACTTCTGTTAGTTTTGAAAGGATGAAGTATAGCTTTGACAAGCCCAGCTGTCTAGCATCTGTTACAATGCTTGAAGACAACAGAGCTTGGGCACGTCTCAGTTTGCTTAGGGGAAGTCATTTAGTACATGTGTTATTAAGCTAAGAGTAATGCATTTAGCGTAGTGGATATTGGAACATCTTATGAGAGTTCGGAATTTGTAGGTGTTGTGTAGTGGATAATGGTTGTTTTCATATGATGTAAAGCTACATATTTCTTGGAACTCACATAGTATGAGATAATTGAATTCCTGCTTTTCCCATTTTTCAGAGGATGTTGGACTGGAAGGTGATATATTTTGTTGTTCAAGTTGAAGCATAATTAAATTTAGCTTCTGACCCGCAAGGGGATTTGCATCCGATAAGTTTTACTTTCCCTATCAGCCTTACTTCTGTAGTTTGTTTCATACAGACAGGATCTGGGTTCAGCGGGAGATCTTGTCTATCTATTGGGGGGATTTAGTTATAACAGGTACTGCATTGGACAACATAGCTCTCTACTATATGGAATTTTGCAGAATGCTCAGATTTTGGCATTATGTTTTGATCAGTTTCTCATACAACTGTGGTTGTCTGGCAGATGGTTCCTGGGGTTTTCAGGCCTGTGTTGATATGGTGCTGTGTGGACATTGCATGCCAGGAGGTGCATTACCAGTGTTGTGATGGAGAGTGCATGGTGTGGTGGACAGACGGGGGTTCAGGGAGGTGCCAGATCTGGCAGGGGTGTGGAGATTTGACTCGATGACTTTGGATCCTTAGGTGAGCATTTTCATGCAAGTTTTGTAAGTTTTGAAAAACTGTTTGAATATGTGGGTGTCATTGTAGGTTATGACACAAGCTTTATTAAGTGACTTCCTGTTTTTCCTCTCATTTTACTGTTCTTAACTTTATAGAGCAAGGCTTTGGTCCACGTAGTTGTCCCATTTTTTTGGTAGTTTATCCAGGTGTCTTGTGAGGGGTTGACTGGTAGGTCCCGATCTTGTAGAAGAGCCAGATCAATCAAGTAGCGAATAGTTTTGTGGGCTACAAGTGGTTGTAGTGGTATATGGGCTTGCATTTGGGTAAATATTCTTTTCATGGTGGTGTTCTGGGTGGAGGTTTATGCAAGTGGGTTGATGGGGGAAAGATGTAAATATGTGTTCGTGGACTTTGGGGTCTGGAGGTGACGGCTGCTCTGTGCATGCGTGGTGGCAATTGTAAGTTTCCATTTTAGTTTATATTGAGTCACTAACAACTTCAATTAATGGTAATTTTAACATTTATTTCCTGATTTTATGGTGATTTGGTGCCATGGCAAATTAATTTTATTCAAATGTTTTGAGGGGGGAAAGAGAAGTTTGGTATACATGTTTACTGATTTATGATTTTGAACAGGCGAAACAGTTACAGACTCAGTTTGAACTGAACTGCAATGAACATTGAGATTTAGCTAAGCTTTCACATGGAGGAGTTAAGTCGCTGAACTGAGATAAAAAAAAAATGTATTCCACGGTTGTAGTACTGTCTATTTGTTCCACATTATATTGGTTAGTGTGTCTCATGTGGAGATGGAGGTTAAGAGTTAGGCAGATGGTTGTGGATATTGATAGGTCCCTTCATGTGGGGGGTTTAGTTTTAACATACTTGACTGGTAGTTAAATTTATACTGGGTATTTGATAGGTCATTGAAAGCATAGCTTCAGTTATGGCTGCTTTGTCATCTAGATGTGTGGTGGTGGTACATTCATTCCTAGGTTGGCAGGCTAGTTTGGTTTTGAAGATGTCTTGGAATGTGTGTTATGTATTTTAGATGATTTACGTGTCTTTTCTTTCTTACAGATGGGGATTTTGGAACGCTGCTGCTATAATTTGGAATAGGTGGGTATAAGGTGGAGCTTTCTCTTCACATATTAGAGGATTTACTTTTGTCCTTTTCTTTGTAGATGGTGGTGTGCCGAGTACCAGTTGTGGTGAGACACAGGGAATTTGCAAATGATGGAAGTGAGGATGTTATAGGTTCATAGGTTCATAGGTTTATACTAGGCTATCTGCCCTAAGGCATTTATAAGCCTAGCCCAAAGTTTTGTGGCTTACGCCACCCCTTATATGGAAAAATACTGTGCCAATTAGTTTGTTGTGCCTCTGTCCAGCAGTGACACAGAGATGATTCCCGGGGTAAACCTACGATCTCCCATCCACAGGTCAAGATTTCTCTTGAACAGAGCCAGCGAGGTGCTCTGCCTCACATGGACCGGGATTTTATTCCACAGCCTAGGGAGTCTCTGAGTGATAAATCTATCCCTCCAGCACATCCTATTTATATCCGTGCTAAGGTTTAAGTCGCTTGCTCTAGTGGTTTTGGTGGATTTGGATTTTTTGAGGTGGAGCATGTCCATTAATTCCGGGTTGGACATGGCCTTGTATGTCAGGCACATGTCACCTCTGAGCAGACGGTATGCGACTGAATAGAGCTGGAGTTTCTTCAATCTGGCAGCATATGACAGATTTTGGAGAACCTTTATCCTTTTGGTGAGGAACTTTTGGGGTCTCTCCAATTGCTGCAGATGTCGGGTGAGATACATCCCGAATGGGGCATTGTACTCGATCATTGGTCTGATAAGTGAAGGGTACAGGGGAACAATGACCTCACTAAATCTAGATGTGAATCCCTTCATGATCAGGTGGGCAATGTAGAAGGTCTTTCTGACCACTTTAGCAATGTGAGTGTCAAAAGAAAGGCCACTGTCAACCTGGGTCCCCAGGTCCCTGATAACCTCTTCAGTGCTTAGTGGATTGCCGCCTATATGGTAGCTTGGGGTTACCTTGTTTTTCCCAAAGGGTATGACTATATATTTTTTGGCGTTTAACTTCAGGCCATGGCTCTGGCACCAGCTATCTGTTTCCGTGAGTCCCTTCAGTGAAGGATATCCATGTCCGATGCACTTTCCACTATGGCGCCCAGTTTGCAGTCATCTGCAAACTTTGTCAGCCAAAGTCCTCTCATGTTGGCCTGTACTTCTGAGAAGTAGATGCCGAACAATAGGGGGCCAAGGACTGAGCCCTGTGGGACACCGCTTGTGACTGGCTTGGAGTCTGACATAGCGCCAGCAACTCTAACCCTGTGGGTTCTGTCCTTAAGCCAGTTTGCAACCCATCTTGTGACATATGGGTTTACATTTAAGCTGGTAAGTTTTTCTACAATACCCGAGTGGGGTAGTGTGTCGAAAGCCTTTGCAAGGTCAAGGTAGGCTGTATGGACTGCCTTTCTTTCATCAATGGCCTTGGTGACTGTTTTGAAGAAGTCAACCAAGTTCAAAAGGCATGATCTGCCCTTGACGAAGCCAAACTGGGTCGGGTCCAATGTCTGCAAGTCCCCTATATCTTTGTTTATGAGCTCCATTATGATCCTCTCCATAGCTTTGCAGACTAGACTTGTTAAGCTTATGGGGCGGTAATTACCAGGGTCCGTAGAGGCACCGCATTTGTGGAGTGGGACCACAGTTGCCGTACGCCACTCCTTGGGCATGTATCCTGTGGTAAGGCTGAGATTAAACAGCTGCCTTATGTGCAGGTTTAATTCCTCATTTAGCTCGTGTAGCACACAGCCGGGGACACCATCTGGTCCCATTGATGCTGTGTTTTTAGCTTTAGAGAGAGCAGCTTTCACCTGCACATTTGAGATGTCTGGGAGGCTACACTCCGCTGGGATAGTTATCTCTCCTTTAGGGGGGGAGAGGGGGGTGAAGTTTGCACTGAACCTGTCTGGTAGTATGTTGGCAATGTCTGTGGGTTCAGTGATTTTTGTATCATTTTGGACTAATTCTGAGCATATCTGGAAGTTTCCACCCAGGTTCCTAACATAGCTGAAAAAGGCCTTATGATTGTCCTTTGAATCCATGGCAATTTTTCTCTCAAAACTGGCCTTAGTTGATTTTATGAGTGCTCGTATTTTTTTACTAATAATGATCAGGGGTGACTTCCCTTTTATGGAATTTGTTCTATCATGTAATAGCTTTCTCCTCTTATTGTAAAGTTTGTTAATGGCTGGGGTCCACCAGACTGGACGTTTGCCCTTTGTGGAAAGAGTCTTGGTTTTATTTGGGATTGCCTGATCCATGCAGTCCTGGAGGTGTTCATAGAAGGCATTTGTAAGGGCTTCCACAGCTTGGGTTGTGGTTTCCACTGGCTCAGGGGCCTTGAAGGATACCACACCAGTCTTGAGTAGTGTGAAGTTTGCTTTGGAGAAGTTCTTCACTGTGGTCTTTTTTGTTTGGGGTGGGGGTGGGATGTGGATTTCCAGGGAGATTAGTTTATGATCAGATCTCACCAATGAGGGATATACTTCCGGTGTGGAGCATTTTGTCCCCATGTTTGTGATAATGAGATCTAGTATATTTTCTCCTCTCGTGGGAACAGTGACTAGCTGTTCCATTGCATTTGAATTTATGAACTCCAGGAACCATTGGGCTAGAAAGTTAGGGCTTGAGTAGTGTTCCCAGTCTAATAAGTCTTATACATGGGGAGCAAAAAGTAACAACAGTTACTGACTGAAATTGCTGAAGGGCAGAAGCCATTATGCTGTGACTTTTATTTACTTATTTATTTTTTTAGGATGAATGTTCTTGCCACTGGAATGAGGCACGATGTAGGTCTGAGTATTCACCTTATTAAGGCATATTAGAGCTTTGTGTTCAATTATTGGGAGCTGATTATTGCATTGCTATAGGTAGCAAGTAAGGAAGAGGTAGGTAGGGGGTGCCAAGGGGGAAAAACTGTTGGGGATGGCTTATGGGAATTGTGGGGATCTCATGGGATGAGTAGAGTCACGACATTCATAGGAGCACAGGACTTATTAGGCTAAAGTCCTATGGCTCTTGCAAGCCAGTGAAGTTCAACCTGCTTTCTTAGAACATTGGGGTGGTTCTAGTTACTCATACAGTTGTTGAGCCGCATTTGCGGAAGGGTCAATAAGGTGTTTGATAGGATGCTGGAGTTGGTTCCTAATGGGGGGGTATCTTTGGGGTGACAAATTTCTCCCTTGAGTAGGTAGTGTTAATGTTACATACCAGTTGAAGGTTTTACAAAGTAGCACAAGGATCCTTTCATTTGTGGTTTGGGTGAATTTTGTAGGTAGTGTTTTAGGAAGCATGGTAGGTGGTGGCTGTGTTGGGGGTTATTTTATAAACTGGGTCCGTTGGGTACAGAGGAGTTAGAAGGTTTAAATGAAGCTTGGCTGCAGGATTTGGCAGCTGTAGGCCAGGTCTTAATTACTTGCTAGTGGTGTAAGTAACATAAGGGAAGGGAGCCTTCGAGGGGAAAGGCCAGGGACAAACAGGGGTTAAGGATGGTTAGTAGTGTGTGTTCTAGTTAAGATGGTTGCTAAGAAGTGCTGAGTGGGGAGGCCTGGGTTTTAGTCTGGATTGTCATTTAGTAATGAGTGAATTGGGGTGTTTATGGCAGGGCATGTAGAGTACTTCATTGCTGAGCATAGGCAAGTTTCAGGACCTAGGTCAAGGTGTGCTGGTTTTCTGCCATTTACGGTTAGGGCATTAAAGTTTGGAGTTAGACTCTTCCCTACGATAATCAGGTTACTGTACACCCAGAATTGGGTAGTTTGGTGGGGTAAGGTAATATGCTACAGTTGATATGGTTGTGGCTATAGGTTGTCATTCCATTCAGGTGGAGCCATGATTAGTGGCTGGAAGTAAGCGGGCTGAAAAGGAATGTATTTTCTTGGAATGGATGTTCTGGAGGTACAGTGGAGCCATGGGTAATCCTACTTTATTTAGTTACATTAGGGTGTGTTTCAGGGATGGTATGCAGGATTCTAAGGGCTTTACAGATGTGGGGTACACTGAATGATGTTTGGCTTAACCCCTTCCCATTATGGGAGGTAGTTACCCGAACAGTTTTGGGTAGAAGAGAGGGGGAGTGGGAACAGCCTGGTCAGGCTGGTTGGTGGAGAAGAGGGACAGGCTTACCCTATTCTCTTCCCTGTCTGCATGGATGTTCATTTCAAGGATCTGGGGAAAGGAAATGAGTAGTTGGAGGAAGCTTGCTGAATAGATAGGCAAGCTGAGGTAAGGATGCTGCTTATCTGGTGGAAGGTAATTCAATGGATGGTGTATGAAGTGAGTCTGGGACGCTGCTTCATAAGTAAAGTAAGCGAGCAGAGGTATGGATGCTGCTTACTGGGGCAGGGTGAGTATGTATGCTGCCCTGATTAACATTACAAGGATGTTATGCTGTGTTTAGAATTAACTATATTTTGGTCAGTTGTAACTAATAAAGTTGGTGAACAAAGCTATGTTATGGAAGTTTTAATAAAGGTCATCAAATGTCATTCGATGTGATGTGTTTATTGAAGGGGACTGGGACAAATTAAGTTTGGCAACAAACCAAGTTGCCCTGGGACATCTTTGTGAAGGGATAGACTGATATTAGTGGGTATTAAAGGGGTTTGGGGAGATAGAAGGGTTAATTGGAGGCAAAGGGGATTGGGAGGAAATGTGATAAGGGTAGGGAGCGGCTTAAGAGGTTTAGACAAGTGTAGCTGGGTAAGCAATAATATTTTGGCATGAACGTGCTTCCCTCCCACCCTCTCCTTGTTTGTTGGGGGGTTGGGGGGATGGGGTTTTATCAGTAGGGGTAGGGCAGAGAAGAAGGACAGGCTTGCTCTCTTCTGTTCTCCCTCTGGTGTATGGATGTTCATTTCAAGGAGCTGGGGAAAGGAAAATGAGCAGCTGGAGGAAGCTTGTTGATTAGATAAGTAAGCTGAGGTAAGGATGCTGCTTATTTGGTGGAAGGTAATTCAATGAATGGTGTATGAAGTGAGATGGGACGCTGCTTCATAAGTAAAGTAAGCGAGCAGAGGTATGGACCCTGCTTACTGGGCAGGATGAGTAGGTACGCTGCCCTAATTAGCATTACAAGGATGACACTTCTTAAGTAAGGTAAGCGAGCAGAGGTATGGACGCTGCTTACTGGGGCAGGGTGAGTAGGTACGCTGCCCTGATTAACATTACAAGGATGTTATGCTGTGTTATTGTTATCTCTAAAAATGCAACAAAGACATGATTCTTACAAGTTTGGAATTTGTTGATCAGAATATGTCATATTTATAAATATTTTGAACAATGTGGAAAAAAATCAAATATAAATATTATAAAATAAAAATAAACTTCAAAGCTGAATGGCTCTGTAGGCCAGTTACTAAACATATAGGACAATATTTTTGAAAATATTATTTTCAGCCATAAATTGCATTTTGTTTTGCATATCTTCAAGAAATTTCTTTAATTGTATTTTATCACACAGTGGATGGGATTAGAGTATAACCCAATTCCAGTGAAAAAGGAGTCACTTTTATGGAGTAAGAAATATGACTTTGTTTCTTCTTTAAGTAAAGATTTCTTATGGATATGGCTGGCATTCAATATCATGTAAAGAATTATATTGTCTGCTCTAGTGGAAACAGAATATAATACAATATTGATAAGTAACATTGCTATAAAAACCTGCAATCAGTTCCTTTGAATAGACAGCTGTATTTTAATCACACTTTAATAGTTCTTAGGAAATCTTTCACTAAATGATGCTTGAACTCTTAGGCATTCACTGCATATAAGCATACCTTTTCATCCTTAAATATTGCTCAACACTGAATTTTGCATGGCCATATTCCCCATGTCAAGTACAGAGACTTTTGGCAACAAATCTTTCCAGGTGAATAAACTTCACTATTTTGAAAAAAAACATATGATCTGTACTTCTGATATAACACCACCTCATTTCAGATATAGTCTCTTCATGCATTGCAGTCCTATCCTGAATAAAAGATATATGCTCCACCATAATAGAAGTAAATTATAATGTATCTTGTCATATTGCCTTAAGAAATGCATGTAAAGTATACTTTCAGTGTTAGTGTATAGAAGGCAATATTTCAGTCACCCTTTGATGCTTCCTGTAGACTTTCACAAACTTGTACTTGGATGGCCAGATATGTTGTGCATCTCAGGCGTTTACTTCACTACAGATATCTTACATGTAGATTTTTCCAAATATACCATGGAGACATTTTCATGGCTAGTTCAGAGACTTTTGGTGGTGCCTTATTTCTCATGACAGAAAACATAAATATTCTGGAGAAATGTAGATTTTTTTAACTTATGATGTAATGTCATCTCAGTACAGAAATGTTCTTGGTAAACACATCATTTCGTAACATCAACAGAAATTCTATTACTCGCTCATATTAGAAACAGACAAACACAACTCAGAAGATTGTTACAAGGAAATAGTGGGTAAAGTCTCTCCTGGGGATTCAATAAACTCCATGTAGGCTTTGCAAAATGCCTGCATAGAGTTTACATGTTTGCGCAGTGAGCAGCAGTGCTAATTGCATATGCATGCTGTGCGCTGCATTTAAACTTAAACATACAGGGTTTTGTGGCCAGCAACAATGCTGCCAGTCAGGAAACTGTGTAAAGAAACACAAACACCTGCTGACATGTGCAGCTGTCTGCCTATGGGCAAAGTAGGTCTGCAGGATTGCTCAGAAAGCCACCAATGACTATCAGGGTTATTAATACAGTAATTGATATAGTTCCAACACATTACATGGAAGTGTATACAGTGCAGAATATTGTGGAAACCTGCTTCAAGCATACTGAATAAAAGCTTTGTGTAAATGATCAGCAATGGTACGTAGACTACATAATACATAAATAAATAAATAAATAAATAAATAGGTAGTCAGAGGAAGTGTGTATATTGAAAAGGGACACACAGGTTAATTGCAGGAATGAACACAAGGGAAGAGGACTGGTGAAACATGATAATGTACAGCAGATGAGGGCATGTCAATGAAGATAGTTGTAACATGAATACTAATCACATATCAACATGATACAGCAAGGACTGTACAGTTATTGTATGTTATGTAACTGTCACACAAGGTGACATATCACTTCAGAAGATTCTTTATGATATAAGCATCCTGACATGAACAATGGACAGAACTTATATCAGGGATGATACATACAATAGTGATTAGGTCCATTTGTGAAGCTGTGCAAAATGAGTTGCCTGAATATGAATGTAATTACAACATATGTCTAAACCAAGTGAGAGACACATTAAGAGGCTCATGGACAATAAGAAGCATGAACAATCTTGGACGATATCAGAATAATACCAGAAGCAATCCTATGTCTTTCACATAGCATATGTGATTGTGAGCGATCATAGATGGTTCTGCAAGAACACTGTTGTATAACTATTATGATTTGTCAGCAATCTCTGATGAGAATTAAGGTCACCTTCCCCAAATTTAACATCTGCCAGAGGTGTTAGGAAGAACACTACTATACCTCTATTTGAAATTATGAGCCATCCTGGCTAGTTGACAGTTGTGCATGCCACATATATGCCACAAACCACACTTTCATGAATGTAACCCATGCCATCAATGTTGCCTATCAGCTATTATTTACTGTGTGCTTCACATGGACATGTATCACACATGCATCTTGTATAACACCTCATACCCTAATGTTTATGCACCAAACAGAATACTTAGGTATGGCTGATACAATATGTTGGAGGAAACTGTAGCAAAAGTGGCACACCAGAGTAACTCATTCCTGGAAGATGTGTTGGGAGGTACATGCAAAAAGGAGCATTATAATCAATTCTTTGTGTGTTGAGGCTGAGAGCAATGGAATTATAAAGCCCTTTGATGTGGATGTCCTGTACATAATTAGGAGGTGTGTTACATACAAGGAAATGGTCACCACTGTGGGCACATGCTGGTGGATATTCTACATACCATCTGTTTGAATACACATGTCACATACCACTTGGTGTGCTGTCTATACTGTAATTATCTGATGCATTTGCTTTCATAACGGAACTAATTCCCCCCGTGATTTTTCTTTATCTACTATGTCCCCATGGCTGTAACAGCAATCTTTGTGTGTATTGATACTGAATGCATTATACCAGTACTACACATGGATTCAATGATTGTCCACAATTTGCAGTACTCCACAAAGCTAGTTGGAAAAAGGATGTGTTAATCGGTTTTGATGCCTGAGACTTAAATAATGAACAGCAAAGGGCCTAGCACAGAACACTGAGCTACGGATCGGGTCACTGGACTCTAGCTAGAGGTGGTTTCACACACTGCAACATATTTATCTTTGTGATCCAGTTGTCTACCCACTTGGTGACTTAAGTGTTCATGGCCACTTCAAACAGTTTCTTTGTAATACCTGACTGTGGATTTGTGTTAAATACCTTGGCCACATCAAGTTACACAGGATGATAGTGTCGTCATCATGCACGCCCTTGGTAGTATTCTTGAAGGCAGTGAACAGATGTAACAGACAAACTGTAGCCATAACAAATCAAATTTGGGTTTGGTATGCAGTCGGATATTACCTTTGTCCTTTTAGAGAAGGTCCATGATGACTCCCTGGCCAACCTCACAGATGAAGAGAGTCTGGACTGGCCTATAACTGCATGCATCAGGTGATACCCCCCAGTCAGAAGGATGCATGTTGTTGTACAACCTACTATGAAAACATAGGTTGTCTGGAGGCTGTGTTGAATTACTAATCCACCTGTGTCTGGTAGGCATGCCTACAGTATGACATAGTATTTTATGTCATGCTGTAAGCAACCTGTAATGTTGTCAGGGCCCATTGACTCTGTGTTTTTAGCCATAGAGAGTGCATAGATGAACTGTCCAACTGAGAATAAAAACTAAGTAATGTTTGCATGTATACTTTGGCTGATGGTCAGTGGTGACTGAGGGGTGACATATGACACAAACTGTCAGCTAGCTGATTGTCTATTACCTACTGTTGGGTCTGTCTGGTGGCATTCACACAGTTCTGTGCTTAGTTGTGTATTACACTTAACATCTCATATGTATTGGAACAAATGCTTTGTGAAAAGATATCCAAATACAAACTTGGTCATTCATCACATTCCATACACTGTTGCTATGCACGCAGTCATACGACTGTCATGTATATGCCTATATGTGTTTCGTGAGCAAACTGTTTTTGAGTGCCTGATGTAATATCAGGGCACATTACAGATCAGTTTGTGTCTCATGCAGAGCATTTCCTGACATAAATGCTAATAGTCACACAATGGTGCTGTTGACCACCTTGATAATCCTTGGGTATAGCAACACAACTGCACATACAAGGAGTTCCACAAGGTTGCAATTGTATCAAAACATGTGATACATTGATTGTGTATATCACAGCATAATAATGTGTATGAGACAAGACTTTTGTGACCATGTAATCAATATGAATTAATATTGATGTCTGTCACAGAACATTTAATGATGGTATGCAGACACATGCACACCTGTGGCATACATAAAGTGTCATTGTGATGACAGAATGTAAACTGTGCAGAATGTTGATCTGCTCCACTGCAACAATACATGTCCTAATATGCCAAAAATATGCATAGAAGTATATCACACCATGTCAGTAGCTCTCAGGAGACATATTACTACAGCTGTTATATAAGGAGTATGTACTGCAATGGCAGCAATGACCATCAATACATTAGCTCAAATCACAGATTGTAAGACCCTCTTGTAACCATACTGTACATCCGCACCTCAGTATAGCACATCAATGACAGCAATATTGACATGTCAACTGATCATAGGGTAATAAGACATTATTAGGCTAATGGCCAAAATCATGTGGAAGATAGTAGGACAATTGTGCATATGTATATATTTGTTGGATTGCATTACATCTTGCCACTGTCCATATGGGACATGTATACCACACAATGACAGAATTAGGAATCACACATGCAATGGTCTGGAGATGGCTTACAAAGGCCCATGTAATGACTCTGCTGCATGATGTGTATATGCATATTTGACATGAGAACATCCTACACTCCTCTGCAGGAAGGATGTTGTGTAGCCATAGGAAAAGGATGATGGTGAATGCATGGGGCTATGTGAAAGATTCCCTGATTTGTAGTGAAATGAAGAGTAATTACAAAGATCATACAATGACCATAATGTGCCATCAGATGTACACACACAGTAGTAGACTGGGCCTGATTTGAGCCTTACACCGGGTCTATATTAGAATTTCGAAAGATGTAAACACCGAGTGTTTAAATGTCAAACTGTATTCAGCGAAAGCTGAAAATATCGAAGCAACAGAAAAACTAATTTTTTCCTAGGGAAAGAATTCGGTTGTCCATTTCTGTTGCTTTGGTATTTTCAGCACTGTGGTGGAAAGTTACGGGTTGGGTTCAGGTAAGTGTGAAATTGAGTGTGGATTAGGTTAGTTAGGGTTAGGGTGCGGGTTAGGTATGCATGCGATTATGTGGACGTGAGGGTTAGGGTGGGTTAGGTGAGTTAGGGTTAGGGCACAGGTCAGGTAAGTGTGTGATTGTGTGGACATGAGGGTTAGGGAGGGGTAGGTGAGTTAGAGTTAGGGCACGGGTGAGGTGAGTGTGCGATAGTGACGGACCTTAGGGTTAGGGTTTGGGTTAAGGTAAGTGGAGAGTTAGTGGTGTGCGTATAGTTTAGTGTAGGGTTAGGTGTAAGATTTTAGGTGTATGTGTGTGGAGTGCTGTTTGTTTGGTGTGCTTGTGTTGTGTGTATGTGTTTTGGAACAGCAAATTTTTTCCCTAGGAAAAAATTCACTGTTCTGTATGTTCGTTGTTTCCAGCTTTCTCTGAATACAGTTCGACATTTAAACATTCGGTGTTTACATCTTTCGCTATTCTAATATAGACCCCCCTTACACCTGTGTATGTATAGAAGATGAATTCCATGTAATGCCACAGTAGCAATGCCACATATGTCTGAGTGTAACACGGTCACGTTAATGCTGAAGAGAACATGTTGGGAGGAATGTAGGACATGGATGCACAATCACATCCTTGTGTAAAAGTGTCTCAAAAGTGATAGGCATATGTATAGGAATGCAAGTTGCCTACTGTCATATTAGAACTCTTATATGTGTAGATAAAGTAACTTGCAAATACCGTAGTTAATGCTAATGCCACAGCACAGGTTTGTCTTGAATACTGTTAGAGTGAATGTTATACATGATGATACCATCATTGTATGCTACAATGAGATATTCGGAGTAGGGTCTGACATAGCTGTTGACTCGCATATTGTTCTGAAATTGTCACCATAGGGATTGTTAGCTACCATACAGATTGTTAGCTATACACACAGTTGACTGCCATGAGAATAGAACCTTCCTAAGTATTTACAAAGCACAGTACTTAATGCAAGCTCCTAGGCACAAGATTGGCTTTTAGAGTGTCGGACAACACTTTATAAGTGATGACATCAGCAGTGTCTGGTGATAAGAGGATGGTAATAGCAGTGTCCCACATGCAAGTTTAAATGCTCTCTTCATTGTCAACCAAATGAACAGACACAGATGTGCACATGTGCACACACACACACACACACACACACACACACACACACACACACACACACACACACACACACGCACACACGCATACACACACAAGTTGACTGCAGTGAGATTAGAACACCTACCTAAGTACATCAGCTACACAAGTCAGTATTTAATGCAAGCACCATTGCACAAGTCTGACTTTTATAATGCTGCAGGATAGTTTATAGTGGATGACACCACCAGTGGATGTTTGAGAGAAGATGTTGAGAGGCCTGAATTAAATGTATGTTTAGTCATGTACAATTGTCAAAATATTTGTACTCCATGGGATTGCACTGTTGATGATAGGATACACAGTCACACCCTTCTGAAGAAACACCCACCGACAAACACTCACAAGTTGACCACAGTGAGATTAGAACCCCTACCTCACTAGGCACGCAAGCTACAGAATTCAGTTTTTAATGCAAATCTGACTTTCACAATGCTGTCGGACAATTTATAGTGGATGACATTGTGCTGGTAAGAGGATCTTCCAGCTATGCCAGGAGAAGTAGGGTAGTGGGTGTGTAACACATGCCAACACAGCTAGCTGGAATTTTCTAAGAAATGTTATGTTATTTGAATATCCAACTGATTTGTACAGATGTGTGTGTTGAAAATGTATTTGTAAAGTTGCTTGTGTTAAAAATGTACCAACAGTGGGTCCTAACTGCATTGTAAATGAATTAAATGTGTATATTTTAACAAAGGCTACTGGAAGAGAAGAGGTTAATCTCAGTCCCAGCTAGCTTTGAAAAATAGTTGAAATTAAAGCCAGAGACAAAATATCTGGGAAACCAAGTATTATGAAGCCTTCTTTATTGTCTCTAGCAGGGAGCTAATTGCTACTCTGGAAAGTTAGAGGTTTTAAATTGTTTTATGACTTCCAGGACCTGCAGCAGACCTGAGCAAAGCTCTGTCTGAGTGTGTAATAACACATAGGTGCTAAAATCCTGGCAGCTTCTAGTGTTGGTGACAATGTGGGAAACAGAGTCAGATGACCAAATGTGATGTCATTCTGCATGCTATCCCAGAAATAATATTTAAATATTATACTGAGATGTCTTTCAGTCAGACTGAGCCGTCTGTTTCTTGGGACTTGACATAGAAGGATCCCTCAACTACTTCATCTTGCCTTGCACTAGTAAATGCACCAGGGAATAGTAACTCTTTAGATTAGTCAGGAAAATATGATGAGATTAGTTAAGTACTGTTTTTCTCTCTCTGTTCTATTCATATGAATCTATTAATTTGTGTTATTTTAATATTTCCTGTGATTAAAACTCTTGTGTTTACTCTAAGTAGATATCTCATATGTTCATGTTATTTTCTTATTTATTATTAAATATATTTAAGCCTTTCATTGTGGCTGTTTTTTTTAGTGAATATTTTAACCTTTAAGAGTCCTCATATCTGTTTGGTAACTCTGTGGCCATTCCTGAAAGTCTTACTGCATTTGTCAAAACACTACCATTTGTATTAATATTAATTTCACTTAGTATAATTGGGTACCCTTGTAAGAGCCTTGGAGTAGCTGGCTTTGTAGCTTCTGGTATCAGGGATAACTACTTTATAGTCTGGACAGAAGGGGGCATAGCTAGTTAATCTGTGGCAGTCATTCCTAGGTGTCTGTATATATGTGTGTGAAAATCAAATCTCAAAGTGTGTGTGTGTGTGTGTGTGTGTGTGTGTGTGTGTGTGTGTGTGTGTGTGTGTGTGTGTGTGTGTGTGTGTGTGTGTGTGTGTGTGTGTGTGTGTCTGTCATGTATTTGAAGCAGGGGCATGAAGCCGTGGTTTCACAGAGAGCGTGCTGGAGGATTTGGCTTGGACACTCAGCTGAGGACATAACTCTGCAGCTGTGCCAGTGGGGATCTTTATTGGTGACCTGGGAAGAGACAGAGAAAGTAACCCAGACTCTGGACTGAGTGTGTTTCCTGTGTGCTCTTAATGAAAATTGTGCTTGACGCAGAGAGGTCTGCCTCTGGAAATACTGAGTACATCCATTTTTGTTGCGAGTGAATATCCCTCACCAGTGTCAGTGATGAGGATTCAGGCTCCTTAATTACTGGTCCAGAGTGGGGCTGTCACAGACATCATCACTGAATGTTTGAGAGAAGATGTTGAGAGGCCTGTATGAAATGGATGGGTAGCCGTGTATGACTGTCAAGATATTAAAGTTCTGCATGTTATCAGATTTATGAGTGTGCAAAGTGTAGTATTTGCTGTTGTATTTCTAATGTGCAGGTTTACTTTAAGAAACAGATTTACAAACTATATACAAACAGCTGTCCACATTACTGCAAGTATTTGACAACCTGAATATCTATTGTCAGTATAAAGATGTACATGTTATGTAACAGTGTTTTTATTTTATTTCTGCAGGGTAGTTGATATATTGGGGAACGAGTGCTGAGAGACCAAGTTTCAAGAGCATGGGTGTAGGTAACACATGACTACAGTGTAAATATATGTGTAGTCATTAAACAGCATCTTTTCTTTGTGTTTTTACATGAACTTTAATGGGATAAAGACTTAAGTTTGCAGTAAGCATAAGTAATAAATGTTAATCAGCACTTTCCATAGTGTACTGCCAATCAGCTGGTTTGCACAATCGATGGCAAAGTGTTCGCGCATGTGAGATACACATGTGCAAACACTTTGCGCATGTGAGATACACATTTATACTATGTTCCTCATTTGCAGATAGTTAATTGATGAGCAAACATGAGTCTCTGCTTCACTGATAAAATTGTGAGAGTTCTAATGGTTTGCTTACCTCCTCACAAGCATGTTAAGAAGAGAGGCATGGCAGTCAGCACTGTGGATAGTACTGACTGTAAGAAACACATCTGTTCCTTAGCTGACTGGCAGCAGGTGTAAGTGCTTTGAGATATTTATTTTGAGCCCAGATGATACACGGTTTGAATCCATGTGCATCTAATACTTTTAAATATGTATTTAGAATGCAATGAAGTGCTTCTTTATTCTGTTTCACTGTATATTACTTTAGTGCAGCATGTTTAAGGAGCATTGCATGGAGGTAACAGCACCACTGAGCAACCGTTCACTATCACTCATCATTGGTGCGTGATGCCAAACTGCACACAAACACAGAGGACAAAGAGTGAACGGCTTCATTGGGTAGTTTTCACTTATGTGTGTGGTGTGTGATTCTATTTTTGGCCAGATTAAAGGTGTTAAAATGGGGTAGATAGGAGAGTGGTGAAATGGGACAAGCGGGGGGGGGGGGATATAGGTAGGAAAAAATCATAGCTACCCACTTCTTTAACAGTGTAAAATGAAAATATCTATAGAATATTCACTGAATTTGAACTGTCACCTCAACAAAGAGGGGAGTCAACAACAAAATCATCTTGTATAGCCAATTGTACCCAATCAAGTGTGCCAAGAAGACACCTGTGGGAAGTGGAGAGCTATGTATGGGACAATATTTTTTGGGGGGAAGTCAGGTATCCATTTTTTATTTTCACTTCAGTAAGAGGGGAATGTTGGGTAAGGAACATAGGTATTTTTGGGTCAGGGAAGTAGGGTAGGTGAGGAAGTGGATGCAGGCAAACAGGACATATAAGACAAGTCACAGGGATGGTGAGGGACACAGCAGGTTGAGGGACACCATGTTTGTGGATAAGGTGGATTCCCATGCGCATCAAATATGGGGACAGTGAGAATCTAGTCTTCACCTGCAGAACTGTCATCACTGTCCCTTTACTCCACTGGCTGTTGGAGTGCTTGACATATGTTTCTATGACCATAACAGGGAGCATCCTCTCCATCCGGCATAGGCATGCACCAATGGTGCTGTGCACAATCCTATGCACCAAGCCTGGTAACTCCTGGCAGGTGATAAAATCCTCAGCTCTGCCACTACTCACCGAGGGTACCACAGCACCGGCTGCCATGGTAAAGCTACCTGATGTGGAGGGCCCTGGTAGTGCAGGGGCAGCACAGGCAGTACTACCAAGATTAGTCCAGATGTGCTAGACATAAGTGCAGGATCTGGTGTAGTAGGGGCAGGTTGAGCCACAGTGGTTGGCCTACCTCCCTGTACTTTAAATCATTTTGTGAGTTGTCAGAAATGGATGACATGAAAATGTTGCGACCACAGATATAAAAATAAAAAAGAGATAAGGGTTGGTGTAAGAGAAATAAGAGACAATTAGTGCAATCATATTTGACATACAATAAATTATTACAATATAAAGAATTTATTGCTAGTTTTACATTTAAGTATACTTCTTAACAACTACAAACTATAACTGATGATTGCTCAAAGTAATCCTTACAATATGCATACATTAGCAGCAGGGCATTTATGCCACTTCTGTTAAAATTATTATGTAATATTTTTAAATGATTTTGCTATATATTTGTCACTTGTGGTATCTGAACTAAGGCCATCAAACTACAGTATTGGAAATGACTCATACAGTTGGCTTGTGCTATAGACTGAAGCATGCGTGCTTGATTTTACAGTTAGGATATGCATGCTTAATTTGATATTACTGTAGAGAAGAGCAGTACTTTAGGTAAAATAATAATTATGTTGTGTTGCATACATACATCTTGCTTCCCTCAGTCTTTCTAAATTCTCAGCATGGGCCTTCCTATTCACCATTATCTCCTGATTGGCTGTGGAATAAAAAGAAGAGAACAAGAGAAGAGCATTATGCATACCAGTCTTGCCTTTATACAGCTTCCTATCTAGTTTAAATTCTCTTCATCTGTATACTTACACAACTATGGGATATCATCAGTCCTAAAGTCAGCTAGCCACTGGTTGAGTGCATCATGCTGCACCTTTTGAGGTTATTAAAATGGTACCTGACTGTACTCCATTGCATGGAATGCCAGTCACACTGGACACCCTTAGTTAGACTATTCCATGCCTCAGAATTGTACTGGGCCCCAGTATAGTCCCCTACAAGAGCCTTCAGCTGTGGAGCTTTACAAGATTCTAGACCCCTCAACACCCCACCTTTGATCCTTAAATTGGGCACCTTCCCTTCTACCTCCTGATATGTCCAATCAGGGAAAACAGCAATAGTTAACAGTGCTTTCCCAGCAATGCATTTTATTACATTTAATACCAGTGTGCTAACTCCAACAACTATGACAACTAAGTTTGTGAGACATTAAGCAGAGAGCAACAATGCCAAATAGAAATGAAAGCTATTTATGAACTAAGAAGAGTGATGTGACAATTGGCATTAGATTTTTGTTTGATTGCTGCTTTTCATGTTACTTGATTTAACTTTGTAGACTTGTTGGGTGTATAAATTATATGACCTGACTCATTTTTGTTGTGGCTTTACATACTGATAAAATTAATTTGTACAATGTGGGATTCAAACCTATGCATTAGAGATAAAAAAAATGCTTCCACATAGGTGATTTTGTATCCTTGCCACAGAAGAAGTGTTTGTTGAACATGTTCATTAATTATATATGGATTCACATGACAGAATGAAGGGTTAACAATGTATGTGTGTAACCTGGCAAGGTCATGTTATATATATTCATATGTATATGAGTATCCTTGAGGTCCAAAGGCCATTCAGGGCCAGAGAAGACAGTTATAACTACAAAAACACAATATTCAGTATACCATCTCTCACACATATAATTCATATGAGTCCCACATCTAAACATACTTATTTATAATAATGTTTAAAATGTTTTAATTGTCTTTTAAAATTGAGTGGATAAGCATTAATAAAAGTGGGAGTGTAGTAGATTAGAACTCAGGCTCACCTGTATTGCAGCTGTACACTTACTCCTGCTGCCACAAGAACAGATAAGGATCGGCTGTATATTTTCATATGCATTAATAAGTATGTGTTCTGACTAATATGCAATGCCACATATCATGTCTGCATGATGGCAAACCATACAGGATGCAATGTATGCATTTTGAAATTGTCTACTGCCTGCTTCTTATCTGCAGGTGTTCTGGATGGTTCTGGATGGCTGCTAACCAACTTGCATCACCACTTAGAGGGATTGTCAGATGACAAACCATATAGGACAAAATGTATCCATTTTGAAATCGACTACTGTCTGCTTCCTGTCTGTTTTGTGTGTGGACCATTAGGCCAGGTTTTCATAAAGTTAGGTGATACTCAAATGTAATAGGCAAAACTCACCTTATTTTATTCTTGTGAGCAGTGTTTATTATGTTTCATCCTTAAAAGACAAATGTGGAACATGAAACGGTATCTACAGATAGTATATACTGTGTGATTAATCATGTTTAGCAGGTGTGCTATGCACACGTGATTCACAGGTGTGGTTTATGTATTCTTTATCACAGAAGTACATTACATGAAATGTATTTGATTTATCCATTTGACAGTGTTTGCACTTAGCTACTAACAGAGCAAATAGTAATATTTAAAAAAAAAAACATAAACAGCATTACAAAATAAATCTTAGTATGCATTAAATATTTTTACACAAGTCTGGATCTTAAATGTCAAAGCAATGAACCTATAAAATATTAAGGATATCTTAGCCCTCTTTGCCACAGAAACAGTTTTACAGCAGGAATCCAAATCATTGTATATACAAGTCCCACTTCATCCACAGTATTAACAAGACATATGATACCTGTACACTCTCAGTTGTTTCTGCATGTGCTAATTACATATTTAGTGGAATGACTGATCACACAACCATTTATAAATATTGTTTGCAGCAATGCAACTCTTTCTTCTCTTTGAAATGGTGTTCATTCTTCTTTTATCTGAGCAGTAATCTGAGACATGCAGTCCGTAAGACATTTTTATTATTGTCCTTAAATATATGAGAATATTAAATGACAATAATATACAGTTTTCAACAAAGGCAGGGGAGTTTGGATATTACTAAACAGGAACTGAGGAATGTGCACTGCTTACTTACTTTTAAAACCTTGATACAATTATTCTACACTTTTTAAGTGTAACCTGTGTATCACACTCACTGCAAGTAAGGGAATCTGAACTGCTGTTGCATTTTTCTTCTCCCTACCAGTAATCATTCACAGTTGCAATCTACCAGCAGTTAGCACTGAAGAAGCACCTGCACTATATTTATATCTGCTGCATGGAGCCAAGATTTTGGAAGTAAGCAATTCTAATGAACTCACACCACATTTGCATATTCACCATGCTCACAGGCCTGACTCTACATTATAAAAAAGTAACCATGTATGACGATGTGAGGTATTGCCAGCTATGCCAGGAGAAGTATGGTAGTGGGTGTGTAACATATGCCAGCACAGCTAGCTGGAATTTTGTAAAGAATTATATGGTCATTTGCATATCAAACTGATTTGTACAGATGCTTGTGTTAAAAATGTACCAACAGTTTGCCCTTCAGTACAGAAAAAGAAACATGCATGTGCTATTGTAACTGTTTAAATGTATATGTTTTAACAGTGGGTACCGGAAGAAAAGAGATTAATCTTAATCCACCTGACTTTGAAAAATAGTAAGAAATTAAATTAAATTACTTAATTTAGGCAATAAAGATTGTAGCTTACAGTTCTCAGTGCAGCCAGAGACAAAAAAAGTCTATACTAGGAAGCTTCCTGCATTGTCATTGGGGTAAACTGATTGCTACTCTGGGAAGGTGGAGGTTTGAAATTGCTTTATTACCTCCAGGAGCTGCAGCAGATCTTAGCAAGGCTCTGTGTGTGCATTATTGACATATATGTACTAAATCCTCACAGCTTCTAGCCAAGGGGAGGGTTGCATGGGAACCAGAAGTCAGATGACCAGATGTATGTGATGTCCTTCTGTAATCTGTCACTAAAACAATGTTTAATGCTAAGTGAGACTGAAGTATCAGGGCACTTTATTTTTGCAATCTGACAAAGAATGATCTCTCACCTTCTTCATCTTGCCTTGTTCTAGTACATAACCAGTGAATTACAATTCTTTAGATCAGTCAGGAAAATATAGTGAGATTAGTTAAGTATTGTTTATCTGTAACTGTGTGAACCTGTCCATCTGTGTTATGTTTAATATTGACTATGACTGATACTCTGGTGTTTATTGTAAATAGATATTCAGTATTTTCATGTTCTTTTATTTATTAGCAAATATATTTAAACATTTCACTGTGGCTGGTCTTTTAGAGAATATTTTAATCTCTGAGAGAACTTATATATCTATATATCTGGTGACAGTTCTGGCCACTCCTGAAAGCCTTACCACATTAGCCAGACACTATAATTTGTATTCATATTAATTTCACTCAGTATAATTGGGTTCCCTTGCAAAATCCTTAGAGTAACTTGCTTTGGAGCATCCGGTGGCAGAAGAAGGCATAGCTATTAAACTTGTGCCAGCCTTTCCCAGGTGTTCATGTGTGTGCGTGTGTGTGTGTGTGTGTGTGTGTGTGTGTGTGTGTGTGTGTGTGCGCGCACGTGTGTGTGTTTGTGCATGTGTGTGTGTGTGTGTGTGTGTGTGTGTGTGTGTGTGTGTGTGTGTGTGTGTGTGTGTGTGTGTGCAAATCAAATCTCAAAGAGTAAGTGTGTGTCAGCTGCTTGGAGCAGGGATACAAAAACTGGTTTCATAGAGAGGGTACTGGAAGACTTTGACACACAGCAGGACCCAGCCCTACAGCTGTGCCAGTGGGGTGTCTCATTGGGGATCTGGAAAGAGAGAGAGGACCCAGCCCCAGGACTGACTGTGGTTCCTGTGTGCTCTTAAGGTAAATTATGCCTGATGCAGAGACCTGCATCTGGAAATACTGAGTGTAATCATTTTTGCTCCAAGGAAATGTCCCTCTCCAGTGCCAGTGATGAGCATTCAGACTCCTCAATTCCTGGCCCATAGAGGGAATGTCATACTGTGTAGCTAGGAAACCTGGATATCAGGAGAGTTGTCTAAGTGGATAACACAGAAGAAGATTGCTATTACTTTGGATTTATCTGCACAGAAGATTACTGATCTTGATAAGGTATGATTGAATTTTTCAATTATATACTAAGATTATATATATATATATATATATATATATATATATATATATACGTAATGATTATGGGTTACATGCTATTTCCAATTTACTGAGGGATCTGCATTTGATGAAAGGAAAGGAGCTGTAATTGCTGACTTACTTGTTGGCTTTATTATTAGAATATAATGTTTTTCTTTGTGTGAAGAACATCTACAGACAGGTATAGGGGGTAGCCATGGGCACCTCCTATGCCAATACCTATGCAAACTTAGTCTTATCCTTTTGGGAATGACATTTTGCATTGGGGTCACAGAATGTTTGGAGAAGTAGAGTAGGTCTATACGGGCAATTTGTGGATGACATTGTTATGTTGTGGAAGGGGGGCAAGACAGAGTTGGAAGAGTCTGTACTCTATCTGGAATCGACCACTACATTTCTTAATTTTTCAGTAAATTATTCTAGAACTATGATAGACTTCCTAGATGTTAGGATAATACAGGATATAGAAAGCCTAAAAACTACTTTGTATAGGAAGAATTGCTGGAAGAATAGCATATTGACATATGATAGCATGACCCCAGATTCACGTTTAGAAATATTATCATGGGTCAAATGGGGAGGGTATCTAGAATTTGCACAGAAGATGCTGAATTTGAGATTGAGGTACGTAACCTAGAAAATTTTTTTCTGAACAGGGGGTATAACAGAGATGAGATAGAGACTGTAACAAAATCTAAGTGTGAATATAGAAAAGATGCAATGTATCCATGGAGGAAAAGAAGCAGTAACAATACTCTGTCTACTAAGCAATGGACTATGGCTAGAGAAAACAAGGTTAGATTAATGTTCATGTATAGTAACAATATACATGAAATATGTAACATTATAAGGCAGAAGTGCGGGATTTTGTTGACAGATGACAAGATGAGAGGAATAGTGGGTGAACAACTGAATTTTGGGTTCAGAAGATATATGAATTTAAAGGATATTTTAAGTCATGAAGAGAGTGAGCATCAACGACAGTTAATATACAGAGAAGGGCCAACATCTTGTGGCTCATGTAAAGCTTGTAGTTATATTAATAAGGGAACAGAATTTACACATCTGATTACAGGCAAGATCTATCATTTTGGTGCTAAGGCCAATTGTAGGACTAAAAACATAGTTTATTTAGCTAACTGTCAAGGGTGTTCATGCTATTATGTAGGTAAAACAAATTGTATGTTCAAGGTTAGAATCTTACAACATTTATTGGCTATAAGAATAAAAAAATGAGCCTAACGCCTTATACAGAAATATTTCCAGCAATGAAGGGCATAACTTTATTTTTAGGGCAATATGGAACATTAAATTGAGCACTAGGGTGGGTGATATAAAGAACATAACTGAGGTTGAAGAAACCAAATGAATAATAGAGCTTTCAGCCCACAGATATCCGGGGCTAAATGAGGTCATACCAACCCTTAAGAATCAGCGGGTGCAATACTGAAATGAGACTGGCTTACATTAGGTTTAAATTTAAAAATACCAAATACACAAATTATCTGATGAAGGGCAGGAGCCCGAAAGCGCTTATCTCTGTATGGATTTTTCATCTGTATTTTATTGTTTTATATTGAGTAATTAAACAGTTCATTTTAGTGGTGGTCTGCTGCAGTTTTTCGTTTTCACTGAAAATCCTAATACAGAGAGGTTCACCCAAGTTTACCATACAGTTATAAAAGGCCTCAGCTGCTATAAGGCCATTTATGATGAGAAAAAGAAAATCTCTGCACAAACTTCCCTTGATGCCTACTTCAGGAAATTTACTCCATCAGTAAACACCCTCTCTCCAGCAGTGGAACCAAACCCTGACTCTACACAGCCAGGCCCATTCGCTACAACAAGAAGTCCATCATTTCCTGCATCATCCAATTAATAAAGTTATCATAATGTTAACTCACAAATGAGTGTTAACCACTACAGTAATTCCTATTTAGACTGTTTTCAGAACTGTTTATTTAATGTTTTTACAGTACATATTGCACTGTACTACACAAGTGTACTGACATAGTTACTGTACTGTTACAGTTTTACATTATACTTACAGTATTATTATCATTATTACAGTATACAGTATAATGTTTAAGACTTTTTATGTGGAAGTGTTTCTAAAGTGTTTAATATGCAATGAAAAGTAAAATAATTACTAGAATGAGGCAAACATTTGGCTAAGTGACATTACTAATGAACCATATGTACGCGTTTCGACTTATACAAATTTGACTTAAGGACAGACAAAAAAAACAGATCTCATCCTTAAGCTAGGGACTGCTTGCATACATATATATATATATATATATATATATATATATATATATATATATATATATATATATATATATATATATGGGATCCATATGGATCACTGAATGACAGCATAACTGAAACAGATTCGGCCGGACATACTTGCGTGTAAGTGCTTTTCACTGAAGAAGCACGTTTGCGTAAGTATGCCTGTTGCGGAGACTGCACTACAGTGGGGATAAGGGAAAATTCCTTTTTCCCCATTGTATTGTGACCTCAGAGTGAGAATATTAAAGTAGGGGTGTGTGGGCTTTTTTTTTGTTTAAACACACTTTAATGAAAGCGTTTTTTTGATGAAAGCACTTTCGTTAAAGTATGTTGGGTGATTGTGGATTCGGACTATTGAACTTTCGTTCAATAGTCCTAGATCCATATATATATATATATATATATACACACACACACACACACACACACACACACACACACACACACACACACACACACACACACACTGGCAAATGCAACATTTATCTGTACGCAATTCTTGGAAGTTTACTGAGAGCACTGGCATTTTTGTCAGGGTATTTTACTTTCTTAGATACACTGTTACACCTGTTCTCCTTATACTCTTCTATGTTTTTTCAATGAAATGTAAGTGTTCCATATTGTCAGTGACACAGGGGTGTTAGCCTTCTAGAATGGCCATATGCACCTCTAGGGGAGTGCTGGGCACAGGTAGAGGTGATGGGTAATTGCATAAAAATGACTTTTTTGTGGGTTGAATGTGTACAAATGTATTTATTTATTTATTTGACATTTGTTAACTGGGTTAGTCCAACTGAGTGAAAACTGTTTTTCAGCTGAGGCCAGGGGAGAAAAACTCCACATGAATTGCAACAAGACTAGAGTTTTATCAAGTAAAACTATAAAAGTATAGACGCATACAATGTGTGAAGTAAAGTATAAGATGAATAACAAAACATGGAAAGAGTATTACAAATAGTATATGTGATTACATAGTTTATAATAGGTGAGAAAACAGTATTTTAGTAGTTTGCAAACTTATATATACCTAAAACATGCATGTCAAGTAGAACAATCACTTACAAAAAGATAGAAAGAAAAAATGATATAGTATAGGATGCATGTGATAGCATTTTTAGTTGTTACTTCTTGATGATGATTGGAGTAGAGTGGCACAGAAAAGTCTATTTATTTACCAGTAAGTCAAGTTGTTTTACCACTAAGTCTCACTGTTGAGTAGCTGAGAAGGGGTAAGAGTGACAGGAGAATGAGTGGGTTGGGGAGACTAGAAGATGTAGGAGTGGTGAGCAGTAGGTTTGAGAGTGTAAAAGTGGAAAGACAGGTGAGTTAGTTTGAGGGGGCATGAGAAGAAGAAGAATTTAAGGAGGGTTTTTACAGTGGCAGGTCCAGCTGCTTATGAGAAAGTTTTTGGCTGCAATTTTAAAGTGATGTGAGAGATTAATACTTTTAATATCAAGGGAAGGTTTATTCCAAGACAGAGCAGGTGAATAGCTGTAAAGCTTTTGCCCTATATTAGTTTTTGACTTAAATATTTTGAGTAGTGTTTGGTCTTTGCTTCAGAAAACCGCAGAGGGGGTGTAAGGGGAGACAAGTGAAGAGATGCCTAGGCAGAAAGGCAGAATATATAAGATGTAATGTATAATAAGTAGCTTAGAGAGAAGTAGTTGGTGAGGAAATTCTAACCAATTTAAGCTTTTCAGAGATAGACAGTGTGTGAATAGTAAGTTTGTTTGGAAGCAAATCTGGCAATTTTGTTGAATATGATTTCAAGTTTATTTAAGAGAGATGTCTGAAGGTTAGTGAAGATTTGTGAGCCATGGAACGGGGTTGGAAGGAGGTAGGCATGGAAGAGGGAGATTTTAACTTTTCTTGATAGGAATGTTTTATTTCTATAGAGGAGACCAAGTTTCTGATGAGTTTTCTTAATGCTGTTTAGAACATGCAAGTCAAGTTTAAGCTGATTGTCAATTACAACCCCCAGTAGTTTGGTGTGAGATTCAACAGTAATAGGTGTGTTATTTAGGGATGAGACTGCGAAGGTAGATTTAATGTGGCTGCAATTTTTAAGGAGAAAGAGCAAAAGTTTGGTCTTTTTAGGATTTAGGATTAGCTGGTTATTAGAGAGACAAGTTTCAACGGACATGAAGGATTTTTGCATAATGGCATTTAGTTCTGTGAGGTAATTGGCTATGATGATGACTGTTGAGTCATCCGCATATTGAATTAGTGATGATTGAGGACAGGAAGTGCACAAGCAATTGGTAAATGTTGAAGAGTAATGGACCAAGTATTGATCCTTAAAGTACTCCCAGCTTAATTGGAGGTGCAGGGGAAAGAGTAGAGAGCCATTTGACATACTGAAGTTTGTCAGTAAGGTAACTCAAACCAGGAAATAGTAGAAGTGGATAGATTTAGGTCAGAGAGTTTGTCCAAAAACAGTGTGTGAGAGACTATGTTGAACACTTTCATGAGACTGAGGAATAGACATGAGACTAATTTGTTATTATCTCTGGCTTGGTAGATAGTGTTAATGAAGAATATAAAAGCTGTAAAGATACGTGTTTGGGATGAAAACCATGTTGTGTGGCAGAAAGTAGATTATCTTGTATGCGATAGTGCAGGATCTCTTTATGTATGCATTTTTCTAATATTTTGGATTGAGGGAATAAAATAGCTATAGGCCTGATGTTGGCAAGTTCTATAGGTTCATATGTTCATAGGTATGTACTAGGCTAATGTCCCTAGAGCCTTTACAAGCCTAGCCCATAGGACTGCCCTGGCATCATGTCGCCAGACATTAGTTCCCAGTGCCTCTATCAAGTAGAACCAATGAAGTGATCCCGAGGTAAATTTTCTATTTCCCATCCACTCATCAAGATTTCTCTTGAAGAGGACCAGTGAGGTGCTCTGTTTAATATGTATGGGAAGTCTATTCCAGAACATGGGCAGTCTCTGGGTTAAGAACCTGTCCCTCCAGCATGTTCTGTTGATTGAGGTAATGAGGTTGAGGTCTCTGGAGCTGCCTCCTTTGTGAAAGGATATGGTAAAAAATTGCTACCAGATTGTGGGGACTTTAGATTTGGTTATAGAGTGATTGATAAGTATTAAGATATTCAGGGCAAGTTGTTTAACTGCTAGCTGGAGAATGAAAGGAGGTAGGTTATCTGCTGAGGAAGAGCAGGGCTTCAGTTTGAAAATATGGAGTTAATGTAATTGGTTGATACTGTTTTCAGGGAGAAGGAGTTATTGGAATTAGTTGATGTAGGAGCGTATGAGTGGTTATCTGTATGCGTGTCAGAATAGGTTGGAGATGTCACTTTGCTGATAGAATCAATGAAGTAAGTGTTAAAGTTGGAGGCTATTTCTACTGGATTATTGTTAGGCATGGGTTAGGAGATGTGGGTTTCCCAGGATGTAGTATTTGGATCAAGGAGTGCTAGAATTTATGTGGGTTTGAAGTTTGTGAGTTGGATGGATTGTTGTAGTAATTTTTCTTATCAATACTGATTTGTCAGGTTGCATAATTTCTTGTAGTTTTGGAGATGCATGTGAAGCTTTGTTTTATTCCATGTTTTTCAAGCCTTATCTCTTTTCTGCATTAAGCAGCAGGTAGAATGAGTTGGCCAGGGAGATATAATTGATTTAGCTCTCACTGTGTGTAGAGGAGCAAGGGGTTTGAGTATGTTAAGGAATATGGAGTTAAACTGTACTTCTGCATCATCTAAAGAAAGAGAAGACAGGAAGACCTAATTGATAACTGAGACAATGTTGTTAAAAGTCTTGGGGTGGAAGTTGGAGAGTTTGCAGCATTGATTGCACTTATGAGGTGGGAGTGCATCTGAGAACCTTAATAAGGGAGCGATCACTTAGAGAGACTGGTAGGGTTTCTGGGAAGAGATACTTGTGGGAATTTGAAATAAGTATCCAATCAATAATATAACTTGAGTTGGTTGACTTGTTTGAGTGGGTAGTAGTGGAGATTAGTTTGGAGAAGCCATGTAAATTGATAGATATGTTTGGATTATCAGAGGAGAGGATCATCCAATTAATGCTGACGTCTTCCAGGAGATTAGTTTTACTAGGTGAGTGTTGACTGAGCCAGGATAACGTATATTCAAGTAAGGTAATATTTTCCCCAGAGAGAAATGAAAATTGCAGCTATTGTAATTATATTGTGGGCATTGCTTTTGCAGTTGGTAGTCAGAATTTCTGCTGGATAGAAAGATGGGGTAGTAATTGGTAGGGGGTTATGGTTAGATGATTAGAATAAATAATGCCAATACCACCACCTTTTTTTTTGGTCTCTCAAGTCTAAGGATGTTATGTCCAGGTGGTAAGAAGACTTTGTCAGGGATGTGGGGTTTGAGCCACATTTCAGTGAGTGTAATGATGTCTGGAGAATGAAGTGACATCCAAGCATGAAACTCAGAGACCTTGTTGAGTATGCTTCTGATATTCATGGAGTAGATAGAAAAGTATTTTTAAGGGGTAGGATGGGGAAAGTTTGGGTCATAGGTTACATGGTTAGAGGTGGAGAAGTTGAAAGGTTTGGGGTTGGAATGGATGTCACCAGGTAGAAGGATGAAGTTTAGTGTAGGATAAGAGCTATAAGGAGAGAGCAGATAGGTAAATGATTTTATTTTAGGTTTAGGAGTGTTTGAAGAGAAAGGGTGGATTTTGATTTTGGAATGGGCTAATGGTATAGTAAAGATGGCTGATGCAATCTGAAGTGAGTGTAGAGATTGAGAGAATACTATAGGAAAGATGGATGTAGGAGACAGGAGCAGAAGATTTAACTGAATATGGTAGGAGGAGAGGTGGTATAGGATAATTAGAGAGGGTATGCAGACAGATGGTGGTATCATTTTTTGGAGGAGCATGATAGGTGGTGTTTGTTAGTGTGATTGTGATAAGAGTGATTACAGTTTAAGGAGAAACATTTAGAATAAAGTATAATGATTTATATGAGGAAAGTGAATCAATGGAGAAGAAGAAAAAGCAGTGGAGGGTCAAGGAAGCTAGGGTTGGTTTAGAGATGATTATTACTTCAATAGTTTCTTAGGTTATATAGCTACAAAATAGGTGACTACGAATAGATGTGATGCCTGCTGAAAAACTGAGGAGAGTTCAATGTAGCTAAGTGGTTAAGTTGATGTGTGTGAGCACATGGAAAGAGAGTTGTAATTGGAAGGGGGTGGGGAGTTAAGCAGCACTAAGTGGGAAGTAATTGACAGGCAGGAGGATTAGATAACTTTGTAAAAGGAGAGAAGATGGTTAGTTGAGAGTGGCAGTATGAGGTAGAAATTGAAGAGAATGAGAAAAGTGAGGGTTAGCTATAAATTAAATGTATTCAGGGGTGGGTGGGAATGGGGGTAGGGTAGAAGAGTGGAGTGAGTCCGAGTGGAGTGAGGGCAAAAGGAGTGGGTTGAGTCACAAGGCAGATCTTGTACAAAATCGAAATATAATTGGCCAGCATGGGATATCACAGGTCAGTGTAAAAACTTAAAAATGAACTGGTGGAGGGTCTCTGCAGTATTTAGGCTGAAATTATCACTAATTACTTTACTTTATTTTTTTAATTTTGCATTATATAATCAGTTTGTGCAAAACAGTAAGTAAATTGTCAAACCCAAAAGAATAAAAAGTTTTCTGAGCCTAGTGGGGGACTGGGTGCCTAAACCTTAGCAACCAAGTTAGTGTGCATGTCACTTAATTTAGGAGTAAGGATTTCCTGAAAATATTAAACTTGCCTAGAGCACAAGAAGCTTAAAAGTTGCCATTTGATGATGGAGATAAGATGGTTGAGGGCATGCAGAAAGAGTTTGAGGCTCAAAATATACAGCACAGTTGGGATACTCTCAGGGGGTATATCTAGGAAAATCTGTATAAGAAAAAATATGATTTAGGCAGAAAATTAGCATAGGACAAAATAAGAGAGTGAGAATAAGCCCTCTTTGTTGCAGTAAACAATTATTTACTGCAACCAATGGGGATTCAGGATTATTATTAAGGGTAAATCAAAGGGTAGAGTCCAAGTGAGCAAGAAAAATAGTAAGGTAGAAGCAGAGAATGCAGGAAAGCAGGGACCAGAAAAAAAGATTAAGGGGAGAAATGAATGTGCAGTAGATTTATAGGATAATATTTTGCATGCAGTGATCTCAGTTGGGAATAAAACAGATTCATAGCAAGAGTAATCAGCATTGATACATTATCAGTCATGGCATTTCAAAATTACTCAGCATTAAATTAATATAATTAAAATGTCTCTGTGATTCAGCATTTAAATTAACATAATACATCTCCGTGATCAGTTTAACACAGCTAAAATGTCTCCATTTTCAGATTAAAGATCAAACAACATTATTCAAGAGGTACAGGAGCTTAACACAGATAGAAATAAGCTTGTTTTCAGATGTAGTTACTACGTTCACATTTCAGTAGCTAAAAATGCATAACTGGGATACTTTAACAAATTCAAATTTCCCTAATACAAAAGCAAAGCATGTAGTCACTACAAAAAGTCTAGCTAGTTATCACTTAGTGCAATTAGATTCTCCTATGTATTTATGCATTACACTATTTTGGATGAGACAAGCAAGTAGAAAAGGCAGTCAGAATAGCTACACTTCAGAAACAAAGCACAAATTCTTCAGATCTAATGAACTAGATTTATACCAGATACTTGAGGTTAAGTGTTTGCTCCACTCTCAGCTTTCAAAGCATACTATCAGGACTTAACTAACTGCCTGCATCTGTACCTTGTTAAGCATCTTAAACAAAAGCTCCACAGAAGCAGCCATGAAATAGAGATTATTTGTTATAAGAAGAAAGAAAATTTGCTTCAAATCTGCTTAAGGTACTACATGGCATGCACACTAAACTTGGGATGTGAAGTGTTACTGTTTTTTTGTGAGAATTTGTTTGAAAGCACTTATAACAATTGACTGAAGTGTTAGCCCTTGTTTGGTACAAACTGCATTTGCTTGTTGTTTTGGGGATGGGGAGCCAAGTTCCATTTGTGTGTTGCCACAACCAATTTTTTTACAGATGTTTTCTCTTGTTAGTCCTATTTTGGATCAAACATTGGTTTGTGTGTGACTGTGATATGTTACAACCACATAACCTTTTAGTATATTTTAATAACTGAAGTTTTGTGTTTCTCCAGTGGGTAATACTAAACAAATAATAATAATAATATATGTTATATCTAAGCAGGACTATTATTTAAGTATAGTATCCTTCTTTTGTGTTTTTTTTCTCTCCTAGGACTATAGCACCAAAACATCCTAATCCCCACAAACACCCCTTCAGTGTTTCTGAAAATGATATCATTGTCCAAACCCTTTAGCAACATGGTGCCTTTCCGCTTGAAAGATTATGGTGGGATATGTTTGTCAGAATGCAGATTTGGAACCAGGTAGTGAATGACATTGATGCTGTTGGGGGCATAGCAGGACATATGATCACATCTGTCATAGGGCCACTGATATGATTTCATTGGCCCGGAAGAGAGCAACTGCAGTGGCCCATGAGCAGCTCTCTACTGGGGGTGGGCCTGCTACAGAGCCATCACAGACACTAAATGAAGAGTTCCTGCCCATTGTCAGGGATCCATAGAGTTCATTGTAAAGTGCACAACAGCATATGATTAATGTTGGTGCTGCTGTTTCAGGGAGGACGAGTATGTCCCAGGAGGACCTTCCATATGATAGTTTTTAACAATTTATTGTATAGTAAAATATTAAAATCAATAGTTAGTTTGTTTTAACAATTTGTTTTTTGGGGGGACCTATTTATAGAATGACACAGTTAACAACACATTATGGTTCATTACACATGGGCTTGGGGTGGATGTGTCAGCTAAGTTTCAGTTAAAAGTATTGCCAATAGACATATAAAGACAATAAAATGTTCCCCCTGTGATATTGATATTGTGATGATGGTGTACTTCCATTTTGCTTAACTTTTTCCAGGACCATCCTCCCTTGCAAGTATGGAGTCATCTGCACATGGTAAGACAAGCACTTTTATTTCAGTAGTGATGAGCATTTGGCAGAAATATCCATTTATCTATATGTGTGAGGTAGGTGTCAAGACTATGTGTGTATTGCTGTGCTATCTGTAATAGTGGTGCCAGTGTTAGTTTGTTAGCATATATTAAATTGTAGTATGTGCCTTTGTTGAAGGTTGGGCATTGAGCTGGCACCTCGGTACTGTAAAAATCTACTGCCAATCATTAGCGGACCAGAGTTTCACTGTGGCGACCCATAACTGGGAAAAGCCAAAAGAACAACAATAACAACAAGTGTCAATATTAATTTCTTTCCTGTGTTTGCTGCTTATTATCTGAGGTGATCCTGACAGTGTAAGTGTAAGACATTTGCCGCCTGATGTCAGACTATTGGCAGACTCTAATGATGATGGTAGCCAAACAGATTCACAGATAGAAGGGGGAGCAGAGGTTGGATCTGAGGTTAACATTCAGCCATCCCCTGTAGCTCCACGGACACAGCCAGTAGGCCTATGCAAAGCTATTCCAGTGAGCCCTCCAATATTGGACAGGTAGTGTGGTTACTGCAGCATCAGTGGCAATTGACTCTGGCCATAGCCAAAGTGTGGGCAAGGTGCCATGCAGGAGAGTGGCTAGGGGTGCTTGGAGGAGGCTGCTGTACATCCTCCACCTGAGCCTGCTTTGTCTTCCATACTACTCGATGTATGTTTAGGGTCATCATTGAGGAACAGACACATTCAAATAGGGGTCTCTGAGGAAGAGCTTAAGGTTGTAGATGTGACACAGGCTGACATATGTGACTGCCTGCAGTGTATTGCTGATTCAATCAATCAGAAGGATGACATGTTGGAATGGGTGGTGTCTGTGACAGAACGTCTGCTGAGAGGGGGACTTCATCCATGTGGAAGTAGGTCAGCCACATCATCTGATGTTAGCCGATGTAGCCATGCCTGATCACACTGTTGTAGTGGCAATACTTCCACTGCTCTGTCAGTGGTTGAGGTGTCCACACCACAACAGTGAGCAATGGTATCATGGAGTGATGCACACAGGATAGAGCACTGTTAAAGAAATGGATAGCTATGGTGCTTTCCTACTTCCTTCCTGTATATTCCTGTATTGCTTTACCTTTGTTCTTCCCCCTGCTTACTCCCCATTTCACCACTTTCCCATCTACCCCATTTTAACAACTGTAATCTGGTCAAAAAATAGAATCGCACACATCACACATAAGTAGCAGAGAAAACACTGGATCCCTTCACTTTTAGGGCTGTATGTTTGCACAGATGTGTGCATCTCACACCAATGTGCAGCAATGGTGAGTGGTGGTACAATGCTGTGGTTACCTCTGTGCAATGCCACTTAACCCTTTTGCACTATGCCAATATACAGCAACACATGTACTATATAAAATTCATGTCATTGCATTATCAATGTTTATTTAAAAGTCTTTAAAATTATTGGATACATCTGGATTTCAACCTATTAGATACAGCTGGATTTGAAACTAGCATCATCTGGGTTCAAAAATAAATGTGTCAGTGCATTTCAACCTGCTCCACAGAGTCAGTTAAGCAGCAGGTGTGTTTCATAGACTCAGTACTAACTCTCAGATGTTTTGCAATACAACTCACATTTGTGCACTGCTTAAATAAGACCAAACATGGAAAGTGTTGAAAATGTGTATCTCACATGTGCAAACACTTTACCAACTGCCTTGCAAACCTGCTGCTTGACGTGTTATGGAATAATAAATATTATTATGTATTACTGCTGTGGACTGTCCATTTCCAGTCTATGACATGAAATTACATGTAGAAACATAACAAACTGAAGGCCCTATCTAACAATACATTACATATTTACAATACAGCCATATGTTGCCTCTCCCAGCAGTACAACCCTGGTGTCTCTGTACGTTTTCCCCACATATATCACATAAACTACAGAAATTAATATGAAATGTTGTGCAATATGCAATGCAAATCAATCTGGTAACATGCAGGACTAGAACTATTGACCCATAAGCCTAAAAGCCTTATCTGCAAGGTTAGGGAAGGAATCATCCCATATGGGCCTTATCCACAGGGACATAAGTGACCATCACTTGACCTGACTCATTTTAGTTTTGTCAAGGATAGATCTTGCTTAGTAAGCCTTTGAAACTATCCGCTATTTGGGTATTATAGAGAAAATCTCCCATCTGAGAATTAACCCATACATTACTAAATGGATAGCCAACTTGCTCACTGACTGAAAACACACTGTTAAAGTTGGGGAAAACACCTCCACCACTAGACCAATTACTAGTTGCATAGCACAAGGATTTGTGCTGGGCCCTCAACAGTTTGGAAACTATTTCTCTGAAGCTCAGGCAAAGGCAGATGGCCTGTGGCTTGCAAGTTTGCCGATAACTGTAAACTGGATACAGTCATATTGAGTCTCCCAACTATGTTAACATATTTCAGAAGGGGTTGACACACACAAATGATTGGTGCCAAACTCATGGACTGAACCTTAAAACAATAAATACCTCATTTCTCCCTTTGGCAATGAAGTACCCATGCTAATTATGATATACATAGCACACCTCTAAGCTCAAATACAGTGTTGTAAGACTTGAGAACACATGTTGATAGGAATTTCCATTTCAATCACTATGTGTCCATAGTGGTAAGACACACATTCTACATTGCGCACCTCATAGATAAGTCCAACATATCCAAGACCAGGGAGTTCTAGCCCTGCTGTACTCTACCCTTATCAGACCAGTAATTGAGTACAAAGCTTCCCTATGTCTGTACATCACCAAACACCTGCAGCAACCCAAGAAAGCATAGAGGTTTGTGACCAGGAAAATCCAGGGCCTCCAAAACATGACATACATGGAAAGACTGAAGGACCTATCACTCTATTCAGTATCATGCAGACTGCTGAGAGTTGACCTCTGCCTGGCCTACAGAGCAGTCTCAGACCCTCCCCTACTGGAAATGCTGGTCATCTGCAAATCAAATGGGACAAACTTGATCCAGGGATCTCAACCTAGCCTGTGACATAAACAAAACATGTAACAAAACACAAGGGGAGCCAGCACCTTAGGAGCATGAAGATTTATTAAGAGAACCAGAACAGTTTCAGCTTATAGCTTTCATCAGTGGTACATAACATAAAGCAGTATTACAACTGCAATATATACTAAGTGTCATTAAAGACCAATGTCATCATTTCCTGTCTAAGGAGAAATTGGTCTAATACAAAATAATGAATACAAAAAAGCAATACAAAACACAATAGATTCTATACATATTTACAGTTTTTCATTTATTCTTTTTTTCTTCTCATTATTTTACTACTTTCTTTTTGGGACAAACCCAAGAACTGTTAATGGATTCATAAATAGTATCAAGACCCATGAAGAGAAAGGAAAGCCCTACAGTTTATCTTTTAATCCAGGTGGGAATAACCCCCCTAATTTCACAATCCATTTCCTTTCCTTCATGTTTAGTATACTATGCCACCCCGTTTTAAAAGATCTGTTGCCCGATATTTTGTCTATGACTATAAAAGTAAATGTAGCCATGTGATGAACCATTGAATGTCTATATAGAGCATTGGTGGCTGTTGCATTCCTAATGTCTCCTAAATGTTCTGACATTCAAAATCTGAATTGTCTGGAAGTTTGGCCCACATAAAAGGCTTGACAAGTGCAGGTGGCCAAATATATAACCCAATCCATTCCACAATTAGCATAACAATTGATGTTGTACAGCTGCCCAGTATTTTTACTGGCGAAGGATTTGGTTTTAAAGACATATTTGCAGAAGGTGCAGTGTCCACAATGATAAGAACCAACGTCTCCCCCCTGTTAATGTAGTTTGATGATAAATGGTATCCTGATGCATAATTTTCTTGTAATGAGAGAAATGGGACCCTAAGGTTTTACCCCGCCTGAAGGAAAATGAGCATTTGTCCCCCAAAAGGTCACCCCATTGATCATTGGTCTTCAAAATATTCCAATGTTTATCAATAACATCAGTAAAGAGAACATGTCAGGGAACTGATATATCTCCTAGTGATTGCCACTCCTCTGTAATAGGCTCCCCACTGCATGTGAAGCAGTGCTCCTCAATGATCCTATTCAAGCGTAATCTTGACAACTGGATGGGTGATTGTAAATTCATGCCTGGGTGGTACCTATGTCCATCATGGTAAGGGCGATTTGGTGCTGATCACAAAATCACTCTGCTAACAATAACCATTTAACTATGCACAATAATGGTGCCTGTGTTTTTACACAGCTAGGCTTATAAATACCCTAGTGCCATTAGTCTAGTAACCTCCTATGAACCTATGAAGCTGTGGACCTATACAGGTCTCCCAACATCTTCTCTCCAACATGGCCTGCTGATGTCATTCACTATAACTTGACCTGCAGTCTTGTAAAAGTCAGCCTTGAGCTGTGGCACTTGCGTGAAGTACAGAGTTTTGTAGCCTGTGTACTTAGGTAGAGGTTCTGTTCTCACTGCAGTCAAGTGTGTATGTGTGTGTGTGTGTGTGTGTGTGTGTGTGTGTATGTGTGTGTGTGTGTGTGTGTGTGTGTGTGTGTGTGTGTGTGTGTATCTGTGTTTAGGCTCTTGCTTTACACCAGCATGTGGGACACTATTATTGCCATATTCTCTTCAATGGATACTGCTGATGTCATCAGCTGCATCTGATTTGTGGTTATGCACAATTCCCACCAGGCGATGATCAGAGACTGGCCTGGAGGCCAGGCAGAAGTCAACCCATCCTATAACATACAGATTATAGTGACATGGCTTTCAGTCTATCCACATAATCATGGCATAGTTTGCAGGCCCTGTGTTTTCTTGCTGGGAAACCCCTGTGGTCTCTCCAGCAGCTGCATGTGTCTGGTGAGCTATATGCAAATTATACCATTATACTCTATTAGTTTTCTGATGAGATTCAAGTAGGGCGCTATCATACAATCATAAGATCTGAATATGATGGTATGATTTATGATTTGCACACCAGGGGCTTTCAATACCAGTGTGGACAGTTAGTGGTCGAAGTTCAGATTGCTATCTATATGTGTTCCCAGTGCTTGCATTACTGGGTTTCAGCATAGTAGGACTGTTGTCAATGCTGTAATTAGTATGGAATTCCACTTTTCAGAAGGACAAAATAAAGACATATCTCTACATTTACTTGCAGATCATGTGACTTTGTCACCAAACATTTGTCTGTGTTCGCCAAATATGTTATCATCACTGGTGAACTCAGTGAATGCACCCAATATGCAAGAATCAGGAAACTTGTTAAGCCAAAGGCCATATACTTTAGCCTGAACTGTCAAGAAATATATTCCAAACAGTAAAGTGCCAAGCACAGATCCATGGAGTATGCCAATGGTGACAGCACTACTTGTACAGGTTGATTCACCATTCACAGCATGTGTTCTGTGGGTGAGCTATTTGGTTACCCATCTAATTTTGTAAGGGTTATTCCCCAGCTGGGAAAGTTTCTGAATAATACCTGTGTGGGGTATTGTGTCAAAACCCTAGGCCAGATCAAGATAGGTAGTATGCACTGTCTTACCTTCACCCAGGTCTATCACACAGAATTAAAGGGCTGTGACAAGATCACAGATCACCTATGGTGTGACTCAGCATATACACCTTCCTGATACGGTTGAATACAGACTTCAACACACTGTCCACATGGGGTATGTTCCTGTACAAGGGTGTACATTGACATGCATCCACCTGAGATGGGGGACAGCATTTGATGCATGCATATATACACACTTCCAGATACTCCTCAACTGTGAGGTAGACCATTTCATCATGGACCTTTTCTAAATGGACACTAGTAATATCCCAGCTGTGTACAACAGACTTGTGTGAGTTGTTAAGGCTATATCATGTCTGTTACATCTGATCGATATCCACAAAGAGGTCATTGAGGGCATGCATGATGACAGCACTATCATCCTGTGGCCAAGGCATTTGACACAAATCCACACTGAGGTATTCAATCAACACTGTCAGATGTGGCCATAAACAGCTATATCAAAAAATGGGTAGATCAGTGGATCACACACGTGGCATCTAACTATACTGAGATGTGGGAAGTTACGTATATCTCAGGTCCAGTGATCAGGTCCATACATCAGGGCTGTCTGCTAGGCCCTTTCCTGTCCATTATCTAAGTGCTGGACATCACAGATGACAAACACATCCAATGTCCAAAAAGCTACCTGACTACAGATTGTGGGCAATCAATGACTCCAGCTGTGATATTAGTATAACACAGACAGTATCAACACACCAAAGATTGTGCCATAGCCATGACAAGACCTGCAATGACAAGAAAACTTGAGTGGATTTGTTACATCAGGAAACCAAACATAAAACCCAAGTATAATGTGGAGATCACACCCTATAATCAGGCCAATATGTATTTTATCTCTGTCCTGGGGTCGATAGTAAGTTGAACATCCACCAGCATTTTGTCACAGTGCTGATTACTCCCTTTGAATGAAACACAAGTACTGAGTGTGTGAAGGAAATCCACATTAGATGCCATAATAGCTCCATAGCACCAAGCCTTCATCACACTGATAACTGAGTACAATGGACCCTTCTTCAGGTATCTCCCTTCACATCTTCTACTGATGTGCAATCTAAGTGTATCACATTTGTCACAGTGAGCTGCAGCACAGCTTATTGTCCATACCTAGGTGTTCTTTTTGTGGCATAAAGATTGCTGTCTGATGGTGTGGAACCCCCATCAAGTTGTTACACCAGATGCATGGGTGCGACTTGTTCTGGTGATGCACATAGTTGCACACAGCACATACATAGGTGTCTAACAACATTAATGGCAAGGATAACATTTGTGACAGTGTAGATTGTGATATATATATATATATATATATATATATATATATACATATACACAAACATATATATATAAATGTATATTATATATATATATATATATATATATATATATATATATATATATATATATATATATATATTTATATATTTATATATGTTTGTGTATGTATGTATATATATATATATATATATATCTATATCTATATATATATATATATATATATATATATATATATATATATAAATATAGCACAATCTCTCTCTCTCACTCTCTCTCTCTCTCTCTATATATATATATATATATATATATATATATATGTATATACACACACACACACACACATATAAACATATATATATATATATATATATATAGATAGATATATAGAGGTTCATAGGTGTGTACTAGGCTAATGGCTCTGGAGCCTTTACAAGCCTAGCCCATAGGATTACCCTGGCATCGTGCTACTCAACCTTAGTTTCAAGTGCCTCCATCGGGTAGTGTCACTGGAGTGATCCCCGGAGTGAATTTTTTATTTCCCATCCACTCCTCAAGATTTCTCTTGAAGAAGGCGAGTAAGGTGCTCTATTTGGCATCTATGGGAACTCTAATCCATAGCATGGGCAGTCCCGGGGTTATGAACCTTTTCCTTCAGCATGCTCTGTTGATTGTGGTAATGAGTGTGGATGAGGTTGTCAAAGGCCTTGGCCAGATCAAGGTAGGATGTATGAACCACCTTGCCTTCATCCACAGCTCTGGTGACTGACTGAAGGAGGTCAACCAAGTTGAGCAGGCATGACCTACCCTGCACAAAACCAAACTGTATGGGATCCAGAGTTTGGAGATTCCCTATATCATTGTTTATTAGGTCCATGATGATGCATTCCATAGCTTTGCATATAAGACTTGTCAGTCTAATGGGGTGATATTTCCCAGGGTCTGTAGTTGCTTCTATTTGTGGAGAGGGATGACTATAGCAGTGCGCTATTTGCTAGGGACAAAGCCTGAGGTGAGGCTGTGATTGAACAGGGCACACATGTGAGGTGCCAGTTCACTCTAGAGTTCATGTAGAAAAAAAAGATGTGTGTATATATATATATATATATATATATATATATATAGATATATATATATATATGTATGTGTGTGTGTATGTATATGTTTACTATTAAAATCCTGCACATCATAAAGAAATGTGATCAAAATGCCAAGCCTAAATGTAGACAGTTTGCATATTAATTAGCTAAAAAGGTTGAAAAGTAGATACAGACGATATTGAATTCAGCATTTTTAATATTGCAATTTTTTTTACATGCTTTCACTTACCTGCCTGCTTTCCAGCAGTATGAATGTATGCAGTTCAGAACTCCACATTGCTGTAATTGCTCCTGCGTATTATATATTCCAACTCCGAGATGGCACCACAGTGTGGAAAAGGGTAAATTTCCCTATCCATACTGCACTACAAACTTGATTCGTAACATCAACTTTTTATGAGCGAATTCAAAGTGACATTCACTAAAGACCGTCACTGAATTGCAGTTCAGCAATATGGGATTCAGCCAACACACATTTGGCATTCCAGTGTTCTCTGAACTACAGTTCTACATGTTGATGGTAAACTATGCGACAACACCTCTCTGGGCCAATAATCAAAGAGTCTGAATCCTCATCACTGACACTGGAGAGGGACATTCACTTGGATTACAAATGGATACACTCAGTATTTCCAAATGCAGCTCTCTTCACCAAGTACAGTTTTCCTGAAGAGCACACAGGGAACACACTCAGCTCGCGGGTCTGGATTTCTCTATATCTGTCTCCATCAAGGACCGCAGTGAGACTCCCCACTGGTACAGCTGTAGGATTAGGTCCTCAGCCGAGTATCCAAGCCAAGTCCTCCAGCACCATCTCTGTGATACCAGTGCTTTGTGTTCCTGCCCCAAGTAGCTGACACACACATTCTTTCAGATTTAATTTTTCACCCACACGTACACACATACACCTGGGAAAGACTGGCACAGATTTACCTGCTGAGTCCTCATCTCCGCAGAATATAAGGTAGCTATCACTGCCAACAGGCACTCCACAATTAGCTACTCTAAGGCCCTTAACAAAGGGTGTGCAATTATACGTTGTAATATTAATACTAATATAAATGGTAGTAGTTGACCAGGACAGCTAGGCCTTCAGAACTGGCATACATAGCGTCACCAAATAAATATAAGCACTCTCAAAGCTTAAATACTTTCTGAAAGGACCAGCCAGAATAAATGTTTTAAGTATATTTAATAATAAATAATAAAAGAACATGAACATACTCAATATATATTTACAGTAAACTACAGAGTTCAAATCACAGGAACTATTGAAAATAACACTGATGGACAGACTCTGACAAATAAAGAAAAACAATATCTAAACTAAGCTTCACTATATTTTCCTTACTGAATCTAGGAGAATTACGATACCCTACTTGCGTAATAAAGCAACGCAGATGATGTGGTGAGTGGTCCTTCTTGTTGTCAGGCCCAAGACACAATATGAAATGCTGAGAGATTTCCCACTGTAATAACTAAAACATAATTTCCAAAATGGCTACCGGAATGACCTCATCTGGTCACCTGACTCTAAGTTCTCACAGTATTCCCCTTTGAAGCTGTGACAGGAATTTAGTATAGACAGCTGCAATAAACATCTAAATGTTTACGGCAATGCCCTGGAGCCATGAAATATTTACAGTACATCCCTTCTTTTTTATAGATGCCAATAACCAATGGCCACTCCCAGACCTACTGGCTCCAGTTTCATTCAACTCAGTGGGGTGCTGTGTTGATAGTTTAATAGCTAATTTAATTTCAAGAATTTTCCAAAACTAACTGGACTGAGATTAATTTCTTCTCTTCCAGGATCCTTTGCTAACATATATACATACATTCTCACATGTATATTTCTTCTCTGTCTAGCAGGACCCACTGTTGATACATTTTTTTAACACTTGCAAAGTTACAAACACTGCAAACACATTTTGATTTTAAAATGCCATACAGTTGTAATACATTTGTAATTTAAGCATCTGTAAAAATCAGTTTGTTATTCAAATGCCATACAGTTGTAATACATTTGTAACACAAGTATCTTGTATAAACTCAGTTTGATATTCAAAGGACAAATCATTATTTACAGAGATCCCACTGGCTATGCTGGCACTATCCTTTATATATATATATATATATATATATATATATATATATATATATATATATATATATATATATATATATATATATATATATATATGTATATATGTATATATATATATATATATATATATATATATATATATATATATATATATATATATATTTAAATATATATATATATATATAGAGAGAGAGAGAGAGAGACACACACATACACACACACACACACACACACACACACACACACACACACACACACACACACACACACACTCACATAGACATATGCTATGCAAATCAGTCAACTAGCCAGTATTGCTCATAATGTCACATACAGGTTATATAGCAGTGTCCCCTCCTAGCACCTCCGGAAAATGTTACAGTGTCAGGACAGTGTGCATGATCACCCTCATAAAGTGTGGATGTATCATAATAGTTGTACAAGTATGTTTGTGCACAATCATCTATGATCACTATAAATCACATATGTTATGTCAGAAGCATGGGATTACTGATGGTATTATTCTGATATTGTCCATGATTGTGGTTGCTTCTTTTAATGTTGTACATGAGCCTTTACCTGTGCCCCACTTGCTGGAGACCTCTGCTTAAATTAGACATATTCAAGCAAATCAGTTTGCACAGCTTTACAATATGCAACCTACCCCCAGTTGTGCGTCAGATCTCTGTTAGATATCCTCTGCATTATTCATGAAAGGATGATTATCTCACAAAGTCATCCTCCCCATTGTTATGTTACCTTGTGTGACAGTCATATAATATGCATTTTCACTGTGCACTCTCCACTGCACCACATTGATATGTGATTGGTGTTGATGCTACAAACATCTTCCATTGACATGACCTCATGCTGTACATTAGGTTGTTTCACCTGTCCTCTTCCTTTTTGTTCATTCCTACAATTTGTCTGTGTGTCCCTCTTCAATACACACTCTTCCTCTGGGTGTTTATTCTACATGGCAGTCCATATACCATTACAGATTATTTACACAACTTCAGTACAGAATGCCAGGAATGGGATTTCACAATACTCTGCACTGTAGCTACACTCTCCTGTACTGTATTTGGACCATATACTTAACATGCATACCTCTCAAATGTCCAATTTTCACAGATGTGTTCCTTATCAAATTTGTGGCTTTCTGGCATATCACTGAAATGATCTCAGTACTGTTGTGACTCAATATTACTTACATTTCAGTTTCACACTTCAAATCCTTCAGAACATGCATCTTAACACAACCCACTGGATATTGTAGCTCATTTCTGTAGGAGAAATATATCAAATATTTCCCCATTTTTGGGTCATTGCCCCCCCCCCCCATTATGTTGGCCTTTGTCCAGATGTCTTGCACTAAGTGATTGAGAGCTATCTGTGAAGCCCTTGAGATCACTGTGGCATTCTGCTCAAAACCACAGACCATCAGTGCACTGATTTAAATAGGACTGCTATCCATGTTCATTTACATGCTTTCCTGGCTGGCAGCACTGTTGCCAGCCATAAAACCTCACTGATTTATGTTTAAATGTGGTGAGCGGCAAGAATATAACAACTGGAAAGGCCACAGAAATACCTCACAAAGAGGATTACTGGCCTCAAACAGATGCCCTACACAGACTGTCTCAAAGAACTCCAGCTTTACTCCGTCGCATATCGCCTACTCAGAGGTGATCTCTGCCTAACATACAAAACTATGTCAAACCCTGTTGGACATGCTCCACTTAAAGAAATCCCAATCCCTCTGAGCTACATGCTCTAGGGACTTAAACCTTGTCACCACAATAAACAAAACATGCCAGAGGTATAGATTCATGTCCTAGAGACTTCCCATACTCTGAAATAAACTACCTATCTATATCAAACAAAGCTCCTCATTAGCACTCTTCAAGAAAAATCTTGATGATTGGATGGGAAATAGGAAATTCACCCCAGGGATTGGGTGGCAAAAGCCAGGGTACCTTTTTGGCTGGGCTTGTATAGGCCCCAGGGCCGATAGCCTAGTACCTACCTATGAGCCTATGAATATACAATGAGCACTGCTGCTCGCCACACATCACCACACACACATGTAAACTCCATGGAGGCTTTGCGCAAAGCCTATGCAAAGTTTTTTTTTAATCCTGGGGTACATTTTACTAAAGAAATCACATTTCCTATAGCATGTGCTAATATTAACTTCCTTAAATTAACTATCATTTTAGTGTACTTGTTTTATATTTTCCCTAACTTGATCTGTATGCTTCTTTTATAGAAGTACCACAAATAATTACCATGTTCTATTTTGGATCTAATCATTGCAATTGATGCTGACTGTCTGCAATAGAGGCTGTCTGCATTTCGGGATTTAATAATTTTTTGATGCCCATAATAATTGTGTTACAGTTTCTTATGACACACTCACTATGACCCCTAAAGCTGAGATTTCTCTTTCCCCCATTCCAAAATCTTTATACTTTTTCTACTTCTACACTGCATATCTCTGCAGAAGGGACCCAAATCCATATGCTTAGACATTTGTCAGTCAATATTCATTTTACTTATTATTGCTCATTTGCAATGATTGTCTAAGAAATGCTGTAACTTAAGCTAGTCCTTAACGTCAAATTTTGTCAGAATTGATACCATTAGCATCAAGTGAAAATGTCTGATAATGTTTTTATATCTACTGTACAGAGGCTGAGTGGACATGACCCCAAACTGGTCACTGGGGTACCTCATTGATATATATCATATGTACTCCAGATATGAATTACATTCTGTCTACCATTTTCATCATCTTAACAAAGCCATTATCCAGTTTTCCAGAATTATCGGCTGAGTTATCTATGAAAATCACACCTGTTTGAACACAGTTTTCAGCAGCAGTTATAACATAGTTTTAGGAATATTGACTGTGGATTGCTCTGATTTGGGTTTATGTATACCAGTGCTAATATAGGTTTAGTAAGCAGCAATTATTTAGATCTTCAAGTAATTTGTGCAGTTTGTTTAAAACAATGGACTCCATAACTCACCAGTGTTTGACAAAATGTTTATTTGTCTGTAACTATTTGTACTATCACATAGACTTTTCTCTTTTTCTAATGGCTTCACTTTAGCAAACTTTCAGTCTTTCAAAATTTCATTAAAAAAATAAATACTAGAGATTTTCATATGACATCTTTTAATGTTTTTAAATCTGTTTTTATTCCATCAACATATGAACCCTTGGGGCAGGATTCACGATGGCTTGCACGGAGTCTAAGAGTCGTGTAAGACTCCATGCAGTCATAGCGATCTAGGAACAGCCCGAAATACCGTGTAAGAGACCAGCTAAAACGTCTCTTACACGGGCAGGGCGTGGATATGCTAATTACCTCACTTGCAGCCGAAAGGCATGCAAATGAGGTAGATTAGTGATCCACGAAGCTGAAACCAGCCCATGTAAGAGTCATGTTAGGTGCAGAAATGTACTCAGTTGACAACTGAGTACGTTTCTGCAAATAACACAATGGAGCCATGTCAGCTCCAAATAAAGTGTGCATATGTGTCAGGCAGCATGCCAATGGCCAAATATGTGGCCATTGGCATGGTAACCCGATGCAAACATAAAAAAAAAACAATTTTTTTTCGGCGATCGGCAATGTTTAAACACAGCGCAGCCCCGCGCAAATGGGCTGCGCTATATAAAACATCAAAATAAAGGTTTTAAACCCACAAATGTGGATTTTATGCAATGCATGGATTTACAATGCAGGGACTAGCAGACCGAAAACAACATGGCCACCGTTTAGTGGTTGCTAAGGGGGGAAGCTGAGTGTAAGACACGTAACTAAGCATTAGTAGGCAATCCTATGTAAATGAGTGGTAGGATAGTGAATCTCACTGTCACATAGCAAATGAGCACATTCTGTGTAGTGTAAGAGTTAGATAAGGGGGAGTAACAGAGTAGGAAATAGGTGACATCAAAGGGGGGAATGTTAGAAAGAAATCAAGCTCATTGGAGCAAAGTGGTATGTGAACGATGTCAGTCACACAGCATAGAAAGAGGAGTGTCAAAAGATAAGCATGGGAAAGTCAAGAAATGGAAGGTGTACACTGTGGCTAACACCAAAGTTTCTTGCTGTGCATGCATGCACGTGTGTGCGCGCTGGGAGGCGCGAGTAAGACAGAGTGCGCACGTGTAAGGCAGAGTAAGCATGTAGGAGCCTGTTTAAAGATCTGTAAACCTGTTTGCGCTGGTGTGCACACGTTTTAACCCAAATAAGCAGATTCTAGTCCATGTAAGCATGTGTGTGTGCGTGGTAGCCACTGTGAGCGTGTTTTCGCTGGTATGCGCGCTGCTCCCCCCTGAGGAAACAGAGAGGAAAAAGGAAGCAGAAGAAATAGTAGGAAGCTAGCAGGAAATACTGGTAGAGCTAGCAGGTGAAAACAATTAGAAGCAGGCAATTACACAGGCAGAATACTAGCCCAGCCCAGCACTTAAAACACTGCAAACAGCATTGCAGTATGTTTCTCTCAAGAGACACTGCAAGACAGGAGTAAGCTATTAGAAGTGAAAACTGAAAAAGCTGCACTCAGACCAAACATGCTAGGGGCTGCCATAGCTGTTATAAGGAGACATAGGAGACTTGCTGAGGGTGGTGACAATGCAAATGCTGCCAGACAACCCACAGTGAGGAGATGGAGAAGAGTGTACAGGCCCAGGGTCACCTACCAGGGGTTACATGAGCTGGAGATAGTGGAGCGCTATAGAGTGAACAGAGACCTCCTGCAGCAAATTGTTGAGCTGTGCAAGCCACGCCTCACACACAGAACCAACAGAGGGAAACCCATCCCAGTGGAAACCAAGGTATGTGTTGGCCTAAGAATACTAGCAACAGGTACCTTCCAGAGACCAACTGGTGATATGATGGGGATCTCACAGGCATCAGCATCCAGGGTACTGCACCAGTTCCTGGATGCCATGTCGGCACATATCGGAGATCATGTATATTTCCCCAATTCCCATGAGGCATTGGCCAGCAATATGCGACTCTTCCAGCAAATAGCGGAATACCCTGAGGTAGTGGGTGCAATAGACTGCACGCATATACGCATCAAGGCACCTGCTGGTGAGCGGGGTAGGGCCTACATTAACCGCAAGGGCTTCCCCTCCATCAACTGCCAGGTCGTGTGTGATGCCCAGGGCATAATAACGAATGTGTGTGCTGGCTGCCCTGGAAGCTACCATGATTCCCATATCTGGCATCTGACACAGCTGTACCAGACATTTGCCAATGGGGACATCCCACATGGTCACTTAGTGGGGGATGCTGGAAATGGACTGGAGCCGTGGCTGATGACACTCATCAGAAATGCACACACAACTGAACAAGAATGCCATAATGAGGCACATGCACAAACACAAAATGTAATAGAGTGTGTGTTTGGGATGCTCAAGTCACGGTTCCAGTGCCTGGACACATCTGGTGGAGCCTTGCAGTACTCACCAACTACAAGTACCCAAATTGTCATGGTATGTGCTATGCTGCATAATATGATACTGCGAAAACAGCTGCAGCAGGACCAGCATAGGGCCGGGACAAACAGCCCCCCACCATTGCCAAGGCCATCACAGGCAGAGCGTGACTCAGAGGAGGAACAACCTGAGCCTGCCCCAGTAGGCAGAAGGAGGCATGCCCAGTATGCCCTGGCCTTGGCAAAGAGGCAATGCATAGCACATACACTGGCTCAGTAGGAACCCTGGGAATTATACCCCTCTCTGACTCACTCATATAGTAAAAGGGATGCCTAACATGACACAACCTGCTTTCAAACATGTACAGGGAGTGTGGTATGTGCATCTGACATAGGCAGCCCTGCAGCACCACCTGAGGCATGATTGCCATGAGTTAAGCAATGTAACACAATCTAGTATATGCAAACATGATGACCCTGCCTAACATCTCACCCTCACCAAGCATGATGCCACACTATGAAGACAACAAGATCAAGTACAATAATTGGCTGAAGTATTGCTGTTAGTCAATGGGGAACAAATGGCTGACAGCCTGGGATGACATGCCGAGTAAGACATGATGCTCCACCTGCTAGGGATGGCACACACCCAGTACACCTGGCTGTGTGGATACTGGCAAAGGCTGTTGTCACCCCCACTGTGCCTTGAATAGGTAAGGTTGGAAACACAAACCCACCACCATAGGTAGCACAAGGGATAACAACCTGGACATAATGCTACCCAATGCCAGAAGTCTAAACTGCAAGATGCATGCAGACCAAACCCACCTTAGCATGGAGAATGGTAATATCTGTTCTGTAACAGAAACCTGGGTCAAGGCTCAGAAGAGCACCCTAATACTACCAGGTTATGCCTTATACCATGCTTTACAGCCCCAAAACACGGAACAAACTACAATAGGAGTGTGGCTATCAATAATTGTCAAGGATAACCACACCCCCAGGTTGGTACCACAGCAAGAAGCAGCATGGACTATCCAAGGGCAAGTAACAGTGGCTCAAAATGCGTCCCAGTTTGCAGCCTGCTACAGACCACCCTCCCAAACCCAGGAACCCCAGTCAGCCTTCCTGAAGACACTGCAGAGTATGAATGTCTCACCAAATACCAAACAAGGCACACACAAAGTATGACATAGGTGGTAATCCATTATGTACGGAAGAAGTAATCAGGGACCTAGGGACACAAGTGTACAGCAACCCGTCATGTGACACTCACATTGCCAAGGTGGCCAAGAAGACCTGCTATATTGCCCACCTTAATATGATAGGATGCACATGTAGATCAAGAGACGTCACTGTGCCCCCATACTCTTCTCTTATCAGGCCCATACTTGAGAACAATGCCCCATTTTGGATGTACCTTACCTGACACCTGCAGCAGTTAGAAAGACCCCAAACGTACCTCACCAAGAGGATAAAGGGTCCAAACATTTGTCATCTGCTGCCTGGCTGAAGAAACCACAGCCCAATTCACATGCATACTGCCCAGTCAGAGGCGATGTATTCCTGATGTACAAGGCCATGTCCAATCCAGAATGAATGGACAAGCTGCACTGCAGAAACTCCAAATCCAGCAGAGACACCACAGTGAGATATCTGAACCTCAACATATAGATAAATAGGATGTGCTGGAGGGACAGATTCATAACCCAGAGGCTCCTTACACTCTGGAACAGAATCCCAGTCCATGATAGGCTGAGCTCCACACTCATACTCAACAAGAGAAATCTGGTCAAGTGCATGGAAGATAGTAGGTGTACACTGGGGGCCATCTCTGTGTCACATCTAGTAAAGTAAACCCTAAATGGGCATAATATGCACATTGCAAGGGGTGTCAAAAGCCACACACAGTCTGTCTAGGCTCAAACATGGCCAGGGCAGATAGCCAAGTATGAACCTATGAACTTATGACGATACAAATTGTGCAGGACACAAAGGATAATCACACAGCTGTCCTAACTGATGGTAGGAACCATGGTGATAATCCACAGATATGCTCTGCATTACTCAAATATCACAAATAATGCACCAAACCCACACACATTGCCAACATCCAACCTAATAGATTCTTTGCAAACTCCCCACCAGCACCAAACTGCCAAATATCTATCCCAGCAGAGTGCTGGCCCCCTGACATTGCAGATGCTGAGGTAACAGCCAACATCTACAAAGCAAACCGCACAGCATCAATGGTACCAGATGGTGTCCTGGGTTGTGTCCAGCAAGAACTGTAAGAAGAATGGAACACCAAATAGCACTACTGCGCACTCTCAGTCTTACCACAGAATATGTACCCAAACAGCAGTGTACAGCAACAGTGGTCCCTCACCACAAAGGTGGTGTCTGAATGGATACTGCAAACTATCACCCCCCAACCCTGACTATCTTGGTCGGCAAAGTAATGGAGAGGATGATCATAGACCCCAGGAATAACGAGATTGGGTACCTACAGACATTGGACCCTACCCAGTGTGGATTTCATAGGGCAGATCCTGCCCCTTAAACATGTCTGACTCATGTGAAACATGCACCAAGGCCATTAATGAGGGGGAATGTGGTTCACACAGCCTATCTGGACCTTGATAAACCCTTCCATACAATACCCCAGTTGTTCAGTACAGATAAGCTCACCAGCCTAACTATAAATCCCTATCCAAGTAGTTGGGTTGCAAACCAGCTCAAGGACAGAACTGACCTGGTCAGAAATGCTGCAGCCATGTCAGACTACAAACCAGGTACAACTGGCATCCCACAAGGCCCGGTCCTGGGACCTCTCTTGTATGGTATATATGTCACATAGGTACAGGCCAACATGGAAGGACTGTGTCTGAACAGGTTCGCAGATGACTACAAACTGCCCACCATATCGGACCCTCCAGCTGACACAAACATCCTACAAAAAGCACACACAGAAACAGACAAGTGGTGCCACAGCCATGTCAACAAGCAAAATACAGAATAGTGTATAGTCATCCCCTGTGGAAACACAGTACATGACTCCACCCAAGGTACGCGCACGCCGGACAACGTGCACGGCTCCAGGACCAAATAAACATTCAAAAACCATGAGCCAGCACGTATGGTTCATCCGAAACCAACTTTATTGAAATCTAGACTCCTTAAATAAAGGAATCTAAAGACTAAACAGCAGTACGTGGCCACAAATTACCACATAGGTGTTAACCCATTAAGTACATCAGGAGCAATAAGAGAACTGGGGACACAAGGTGATAGATATCCTGCATGTGGCAACCATGTGTCTGTAGTGGTTACAGAAACATACCATATACCCACCTAATCATGAAGGTAAGCACAGCTAGGTCAGGGTAGGTCATTGTGCCTCTCCAGTCATCCATCAGCAGCCTCAAAATTGCGTACAATGGCCCTTGTGGGATGTACCTTAGCAGACACCTGCATCAACTGGAAAGACCCCACAAATACCCCACCAGGAGGATCTCAAAGCTGTAACAGATGCCATGTGTTGCCTGATTAAACAAACTGCAGCTCCACACAGTGCCATACTACCTGGCTAGAGGTGATCTGTGCCTGATGTATAAAGCCATGACCAAGCTGGAATCAATGGACATTTGGCACCATGTAAAATCTGAATGCTGGTGACCTATGCACATGACAGGCCTGAATCCCAGCACAGACATAAACAGGACATGCTGTACTGATTGGTCCATAACCCAGAAGCTCACTCCACTCATGACTAAACTCCCAGTACAGGTTATCCAGGGAGTCCCTCATTGACAGTCATCCAGAGGAATCATGATGACTGGATGGGAGATGGTAGGTGTACCCTGGATATCACCTGTATGTCACGGGTAGACAGAGGCACAGCACACTAACATTGAAATATGTCATGACAAGCAACAGTAAATATGTGTGTCGAAGGACAAACACTCTCTGACTAGCATTACAAATGGCCTAGGGCACATGGCCATTGTTTGTCACTGTCCACACAAGTTGTGGAATGCATTAACAATGTTGGACAATCTTGTTCTATGTTGTCCATATCTGAACAAAAAGCAACAAGGTCATATCTGCACAACTGGCCCTCAACCAGTCTGGTGTGCTCACTATAAATATTACAAGCAGTGATAGGACTGCAACCGATGATACTGTCCACCACAGTGAAAGTACTGAACCAGTACACTATATGACAATACACTGTTTGGTCAGTATGAAAGGATGTTGACAACTGTATGCAAACTATCCCATGGCAACCCTGCAGGCACAGCATAATGCCTGTTAGGTTCAGACACAAAGCAGTTGGGCAGTAAGAACACAACCTGACGTCCAACACTCAACTGTACATGTAAAATATAGATGAAGTCCACACACAAACACAATGTGGTGGACCACAGATCTCAACATATGCTCGCACGCTTAGATAAATGAGATGTGTCAGTCAAGAAGCCATATAAACTGTGAACTGGGCATGCTCACACACTTAGGCCATGTCACAGTTCAGCAGTTACACACACATATCTGGCATTTGTATGTGTTAATACAGGAACCTCCCACAATAAAGAAATCTGCCCAGTGCACAGAGTGAAATTACAACAGAGACATAAGTAAAGTAGTGGATCCCACTCATATGCAAACATCTGCCACAGTACACAAGTTGTTCATAGAGATAGGGAAAGCTATGGCAGTAAAGACCCACAAACAGTTTATGAGCAACAGATACTTGCATCTGACAGGTAAACATATGGCCGTAGAGCTCAATAGTAGGCTGTTGTCCCTAGGGAATACAGAAGGCTATCCACAGTGTATTTGGCATCTGCCTCCACAGTAGAGTAGGCCACTGTGCCTCTGCAAAGTTAATGCATATATATGCTCTCCCCTTACTGATGGATAGTAACAGATGTACATACCTCTTCATAAATAATGATGTCAGCACACTATACATATGTCAGGAGCACAAATGATACCCAGTAATTTGAATAGCGCACTCTGCTACTGCATCTCCCACAAGTGTCATAACATAGTTAGGTAGGGGTTTGAATCGTGTGAATGTGTGGGGGGGGGAGTATGGTGTTTGCAATTCTATGTCTAAGAGAAATGTCCCTCTTGGCAACTAGTACAACAAACCACATGCTGCATATTCCACTGTCTAAACACTGATGATGTCAGCACCCTATAAGTACAGCAGGAGAAAGCAATCCTCCCAGTAATGCATATAGTGCGCTCTGCTAATGCGTCTCTCACCATTGTCATAACATAGTTAGGTAGGGTTTTAATCCTGCAAGTGCTCAGTGTGTGTGTGTGTGTGAATGTGGAAGGGAGAGTAGGGTGTGTGCAATTCTATGTCTAAGAGAAATGCCCCTTTTGGCAACTAGTACAACACACCACATGCTGCATATTCCACTGTCTAAACACTGATGATGTCAGCACCCTATAAGTACAACAGGAGAAAGCAAGCCTCCCAGTAATGCAAATAGCATGCTCTGCTACTGCATCTCTCATAAATGTCATAACACAGTTAGGTAGGGGTTTGTATCCTACAAACGCCATGTGTGTTTTTGTCACACAGTTTGTCCATGTGTGTGGGGTGTTGTTCTCAATATTGCACGACATATATTATATCAGTAATGTCAATGCACACATGATGTATGTGTGTGCTACATACACATATGTACCTGTGACCTTCAATAGTTCCCATGTCTGAAGCCTGCCTCATGTGAATACATGGAATTTGCATTAGACAACTTTATGACTGTGGTGTTCTGTGCAGGGGCTGCATGTGGTATGTGAATATACAGTGTGAGTTGTTTATGGTGTCATACTACCAGCGAGGGATACACGTCTGGTCTGGAGCATATAGTCCACATGTTGTTGATGAACAGGTGCAGCATGTTTTCACCTCTTGTGGGAGTGGTAACAAGCTGTTCCATAGCAATTCAGTGAATAAATGCTAGGAACCTTTCAGCTAGGGTCTTGGAGCTAGAGTAATGCTCACACTCTATGTTTGGGTAGTTGCAGTCCACCCATATAATGGTGTTTGTAGAGACCGTCATATTCCCAGTGTTGTCAGGAAGGCCAAGTGGGTTTCCTGAGTATGGGAGGGTGGTGTGTGCCAGGCTATGAACCTGAAGGCAGTCTAACCCACTGTTAGTTGCACATGGATAGGCTCTGATGCTTTGTGCTGTGCCACCAACCTGGAGGTGTGTGTATCTGTGCTGCCTTTGGATACTTCCCCCCTTGTTTAGGGGATGACAAGCATGGTATGAGATATGACCTGGCAGTGATGGGGTGCACCTGGGAGCCTTGTACCAGGATTCTGTTACTGCACAGATATTGCTGTTCTCCATGCTAAGGACAGTTTCCAGTGCATGCATCTTGAGTTTTACACTGCTGGCATTGAGTAGCATTACTATTAGTGTCCTATCCCGTGTGATACCTGTGTAGGTGGCTATGTAATTTGAGCCTTGCATAAAAAGGCACTATGTGTGTAGCAAGAGCCTTTGCCAATATACAATGGTCCATGGGTGACAGGTGCAAGCTGTCCCTAGAAAAGCATTGTGGCTTGTCTAGCATGTAATCCCACACTGACAGGCATTGGATCCCCTTTGAATGTCACCGAAACATAAGCCAGTTGTAGAAATTGATCCTCCTGTCTACATATTGTGGCAGCATTCTTGGTGAGGGTAAGATGCTACTCAAGGTCAGGGTCATACCAGCCTGTGCCACATGCTCAGAGAGCCTCTCTATGTCCCCTATCATGTAGTCCAGGGAGGTATGTCACAGGTCATTCACACTGGCATGGACAATGACTGAGTCATATTTGTACATGCCTTGGAGTGACCTGTATGCTTGTGTTATGTGGTGGATCATAGTGCCCGATGGGCATCTCACCGTGACTTTCTCCTTGTTCAGCCTGGTGAGCGGGACCTCAGTGTACCTGACGATAGAGGTACCTATTACAATTGTAGCAGGTGTGTTGTTTAGCTGTATGGGCTGTGACTGTTCGGCACACAGGCTTTGTGAGATATGTGTTGCACGTGCTCTGTTCTGGTGTAACGTTTGCTTGTGTGTCTGCTTCGCAGGTGTCTGCTGCTCAGGCAGGATGCTATTCTGAGACTCCAAGAATGTTCCTGTGTGTTTATGTGTTTGGATTGCTGTCATGGTAGGTCTATGTGAGACTGGTATTTTATTCACTGTAGTATCCCACTCCACCTGACAGGTTATGCCAGTACTGAGTTAAGAGAGCTTAGCCCCCAGTTTGGCTATGTGGTTGCATCTCTCACATGTGTTGTAAGTTTATGGGAAGGGGAGAGGGTTGTCTGTGTACATGAGGCAGCTGTAACATTGCCACATGACTCACAGATTCACCAACTGGACCAGAGAGGAGACTGACAAGTGACCTTTGCACATGCTACCATAGTATTGTGAATTCCATAATAATTAACAACACATAGGGCCAATGGGGAACAAGGTACTCAAGGTGAGTATGTGAGGGTGTAGTGCTTCTGATTTGTTAGTGCTGGCATATATAAATGCTTTCGTGAGCAAATGCCAGGTAAGTCATATGCAATGTGTTACAGGCAACTTACATGCAAACAGGACAAACAGTGACGTTCTGTCAAGTGAGACATGGACATCAGTACAGTAAGCAATACAGATGTCACTAGGGATCCACAGAGGCGCTGTAAATCTGCATTGCAGGTGGGATCAGTGTTTCAGGGAAATAACAAGCAAACATGCATGCAAACAAAGCTACAGTCAGCAGGCCTGGATCTAGTCTATGCTACAACAAACAAGGTGTATGACTTCCAGTAGGTAACAGTGCAAATATGCAGGCACTATAAGCCTGTACCCAGAAATTCACAGGTTAGACGGGCAGGGTCCAGCCTCACCTTCCACAAGTGTACAGACCATGTACCTTTGTAATGTAGAATAACTGGCCTGAAACCCAAGTGCTCGGACCAGAACTAATACACATTTCGAATAACAGACACTGAGCCCTCACTCAGCAGTTCCAAACTTAGTAGGATGTATGCTACCTGTCCTGGCACCACAGTATCCTTGACATGTATGGAGACTCTCCCTTCTGTCATAGTTAGTTCTGTGTTTTGGGGCTGTCAAGCATGGTATGAGGTGTGACCTTGTAGTGCTAGGGTGCTCTTGTGAGTCTTGAACCTGTTGTGTATTACTGACCAGATATCAACATCCTCAAACATCCTCATTGCAGAGTCGAGTGTGGACAGCATGCAACTTGCAGTTTACATGTCCATCATTGAGTATCAATACTTACATTTTCTTATCCCCTGTGCTACCTATGTAGGTGGCCTTCTGTTGACAGCCTCACCACCAGTATGCAAAGATGTGCAGACATTACACTATGGTAATTACTATGGGTGTACAAAACAATACAATGACAATCATACTGTTACTGCATCAGGCATGCTGGGATATACCCACAATGATATCATTACACTGTACTGTTGACAACATGATACTATTACTACACTTCTATGTAGTCACCCTGTGCATCAGCACCATGTTAACCTGTTCCTGCACTGATGTTACAGATTGCAGGAGGTGGCACAGTTTCATCATATGCACAGGGTGTGTACTTGATATGCCTGAGTCTGCCACTGATACAACCAATTGACATGTATGTGTGTGTGCGTTGGTGAGGGACAGAAGTACAAGATGAGGCAATGTTGATGCAGTGTGTGTGTGTATGCGGTAGCCCTAGGTGTTATCAATTTGCATGTGTGTATGCATGCACACAGTTCCACCTCATGGCTGCCATATACAGGTGTTTGTGGACAGCCACAGACTGTACCTGCCAGGTCATACAGATCACTGTCTCTGGCCTCGGACATGGTACCTGTGCCTGGCAGGGGTGCTATGGACCGTATCAGGTATTAAGGCAGACTGGGTACTGTCATCAGAAGCAGGTGGTTGGTGACTGGAGACAGGTCTCTGCTGGGACTGTCCAGAGCCACATGCATGTGGTCTCCTGGGGCAGTCTGATGACAGCACAGACCCAGCATTGCTGGGGCTGCTGCTGGCACTATGGGAGTGGCGTGGGCCTGTTGTCGTCCACGATGACTGCCAGCTGCTGCTGTTGCTGGCATATGCCCATGTCAGCACCTCAACCATCCACCAGTGCCCTGGCTCATGGACATGTAGTTGTGGAACAGATCTAATGTGTCCCCCCAACGTCTGTCAATGACCTCAGTGAAATTACGGATGGCAGCCACAACATCATGCATACTGTCATTCATAGCTGTGTGACATGCTCTCCGCTCCCTCAGACCCTGTCTGGTGTACCATTCCATACGTGACTGTGCCAGCATTCCAGCCCAAAACATAGCTGAGGTTGAAAGACCTCTGTGGGCACGTCTGACAGGGGCAGTACTCCCACAGATGCTCTCACGAGAACTCCTGGACATCTGCCTGTGTGGTATCATGTCAGGACCCTGGCCATGGCTGCTGTGTGGGGATACATGTACCACTGATACCACATTACCCTGGTCACTGCCCACTGTATCCTGTCCATCACCTAGGGATATTGGTGACAAAGGATGTATTGGCAGGATGACTGTACGCATTGATGGGGTCGACAGCTGTGTACTGTCAATTGGCTCACCAACGATGGACCCTGGCACACCTCCCTGTGCCATTACACAGGTATTATCATTATCACTATCCACGGCAGCTGATTCAGGTTCCCTGCTGCACAACACCAGAGCAGCACCAGAACCTGTGGGAGTAAGACAGGAAATGTAAATCATTCTATGTTGGCAAGACTTCACGTTCATTACGTATCAGAATTGGGGAACATCGCAGCGACATACGGAATCACAAGGCATCTAATGCCCTATACTTACACACAGTTAAACATCCCAGTGCCCAGTTTATGTTTACCATCATTGATAAAATTACAGGGAATAGGCAAAACCAGACAGGATGGCAAGGTATCCTGAGCCATAAGGAAAAATACTGGATCACACACTTAGGAGCCCTCTTTCCCCCAGGTCTCAATGACCATTTATAAACCATCTTATCATTTGATCATATGTACATGACATTTTTATTTATATATTTTTCCCTTTGCAATTCAAGACCTTATTACATTTATATATGGTAATAATATGTAATCATCTGTTTTATGATATTTCAGTTCATTATTAGAACTATATTTTTCATACTTGCATTGTATGGGGATATATGTATATATATTTTTTTCCTTATTGAACAGTGTAATGTTGCTTTAATATCCTATTTGAGTGCTTCATGCAAATGTTTGTACTGTCATTGGTCTATTCACATATTTAAACTGACGTTGACCATGTATTTTTGAAGGATTTTCACTCACTGATGAAGGCTGGTGCCGAAACTAGTATGAGTTTCTGAATTAGGACATGTTTTGTCCTTTTTTGCCTCAGAATAAATGGTGATACCATCTTGCTGGCTTTTTGTGTTTCATACAAGGTTGGTTGGCCGTGCAGCCGTACGTGCGAGGGTTGGTGTTTGTTCCAGTTGGTTTTCCTTGCTGTTGGCGTATGGTTTCACCGTCGGTAGGAGAGGACTCCTGCCTTGAGGCTTTAACACTTTTTTGGTTCAACGTCAATTCGGAATGAAGAGTTCAGGTTTCTTTTGAAACCATTGTTTATTTTTTATTTTTGTGCATAAACCAATTGGGACAGTTTGGAGCTATATGCACTTGTATGCGGGATGGAGTACAGTCGGCGTTTTGATTAAACAGCTTCAAGGTACTGTTCAATTTTGGGGGTTATTCATATTTGGTTCACGAATGGAGATGAGTCGATGAACCCAATTACTGTCCTAAGCTCAGGGTGTTGTGTTCAGTTGTATACGGAGCTGTGTAAGGGAGCATTGGGCCTCGATACAAGGCTTCGCCATTTTCAACTGGATTCTGTTTGTACATATTTTTTGACTGTTGGTCATCTACCTGTTAAATATACTAAAACTTGGATAAGTGGAAACGGAATTACAGTGTATAGTTCCCATTTTTGGGCTGGATTCCATAAAACTTTGTGTTTTTTATGCTCACGAGTTTTGGTCTAACATTTTTGTCATCATGTTAGGGTTGGACTCCATTTTGGGACGCTGTATTTAGACTGGTTTCTTCATTTTTTTCAACATCGGGATTTGTTAACTACAGAAGATATCATCAGGATCCACGGCTTATGTGACATTTTACTTAACTATCTGTTTGGGACTATAAGTACATGTTTTGTTTTCTTTAACAACTTGATACAAACTATATACATGTATTAATGTTTAAAACGACATTTTGTCAAGCGATGGTTGCTATTTACCACGATTAATGATTAATATTTAGGGAAACTGTTTTCTAACAAAGTTCTATTTGTTTTCAGTTGATGGGGGGTGTTACATCGCATTGTGGCATGATTATGGTACGGATTGAATGTCCGACATTATTTTGAGTTAAACTAGCCATGTATAGGGTTGGTGCCTTATAATTTAAAGTACACAAAATACAGGTTTTGTTTTTTTTAACAACTTGATACAAATTATGTACATGTATTAATGTTTAAAACGATATTATATCAAGCGATGCTTGTTATTTACCACGATTAATGATTAGTATTTAGGGAAACTGTTTTCTAACTTAGTTCTATTTGTTTTCAGTTGATGGGGGGTGTTATATCGCATTGTGGCATGATCAGGGTACGGATTGAATGTCCGACATTATTTTGAGTTAAACTGACCATGTATAGGGTTGGTGCCTTGTAATTTTGGGTCACTGATACATCTAGTTGGAACCTATAGTTTTGACAACATTTTAGAAAACCAATCACTTGGTGGTTCCATAATAACATTACTGTTTTGATATTAAGCAAATTTTGGTTGATTAATATTTCACAATTGTGTTTGTGGTCCTACAATTTCTATGCAAAGATTCTTTTGCAAATATAAGTTTCATTTAGTGGTGATAACCATGTTATGGGTAACTTTAAATTAGCCTAACATTTTGAATTGGCCTTTGACTATAACACACTTTATTTTGATATACATTATAAGTCAAAAAAATTTTTTTCCATAGATGTAGCACTACTTTTTGGTGCACATTGGTTGAGCCCTATTGATATCTTGTTTATTATACTGTTTGTAGGCTATATATTTTCATTTTCATCATAGATGATCAAGGGTTTGAATCTGTTTTTTTGACACCAAGTGAGCTCCATGTGGCTGACAGAGTTAAGATGCTTATAGGAGTTGTCAGTGGTTAATATTATATATATGTTGCATTTTATTAACACTTATAAGACAATATTTGATTCAGGTTTCCAGTATTGTCTTTTTACAAATCTGGAAATTGTTACACCATATTTGTGCCAATTTTTGACAAACAAGGTAATGGTTGGATATTAACAAGCTATATATTTTTGGTTGATTCCCCAGGTATTTACTCTGAGTGTTATATTGATTTGAAATTGATCTGAGTGATAGTCAAAAAATTTTAGTTTTGTTAACACTTTGTTCTGGGTCATTCTGGTCCTGCCCCTGTCTATCCCTTTCATGGTTCTTGCTATTTTTTGTAGCATCATACTTTTTGTTTGTTCCTTGGACATTTGTCATTTAATATGGATTTAGATAAGATCTTGGAGGGGTTGTGTGCTGATAGGGAGGACTTGGCCATTTTTGGTGTTAACCAAGCCCCAAGCAGCAACCCCACTCAACCTGTTACAAATCCCACAGACAATTGTGAGTTCTGTTTTCGGGATTTGGAAAAAGGTTTGAAAGGACTAAGAGCCAACATTTGGCATCTCCGTCTATTCAAAGCCTATCTACACAAAAACATTGCACCTAGGGGACTACGGATAAAATTGCACCCACTTGTAAGCAGATCTGAAGAGAGGCTTAATGAAGAATGGGATGCGGCACTTAAAGAAGGATCCATGGTCTTTGTGAAGATTTTAGCTTCTTATTATGAAAGAACAATTGATATATGTCTTTCGGAAGTTAAAAATCTAGCAAATACATGTAAAAAATATGAATCGAGTCCCAAATATTTTGAACACATAGACAAGCTGTCCAAGGAACTAACATCTTATGACAAAATTATCAGGGAGAGAAAAATAAAAAAATTTAACAGAGATAGCAATGACTATGAAAGGGGACATCCATTTCAAGTGCAACGATCTGTGAGGTTTCAAGATAATGTCCCTAACATGGGCAGGGGTAGGTCCAGAAAAAGGCCTAGATCTATATTAAAGAATAGAGACCACTTTCAAACCAGTACCTCAGGGGAGGAGTCATCCAATACCGACGGTGAATATGCCAACACCGTCAATTCTCCACTTAAAAAGAAAACCAACACTCATTACCCTTTAGACATGGTAGGAAATCCAGAGGGGGGAGGAAACATAGAAACAAATATATCCACAGATTCCATGACAGGGCTGATTCAGGCACTACTCAAGTAGATACACAAGTTTTTCAAAATGTGTTGAATCTATCGGACTATGTATTAACATCAGAACAAAAACAAGTTCTTAATAAAGGGTTAAATTTTGTTCCTAGCTTTTTTTGTGATGAATACCAAACCTCATTAGATGTTATTGATTTTTGTCGTAGACTCAACCTTAAACTGTTTTTTTCAGAACAGGATAGTTCCAATGTTCAAAGATCTACTGATTTTACCTTCCATAAATCAACATTTCAGCCACCAATGAATAAGAATGTAGCGATATTTCAACAAGCGGTGTTAAAGGATCTACATTTTCCTCTTTTTGAGGTTGACACTGGTAGGGACAATATTAGTTCCACCGAAAGAGTGGCTTTGTCAGAACTTAGAAACAATCATAATATAGCAATTGTTCAAGCTGACAAGGGGGGTGCAGTGGTGATCTTAAATATGGACTTTTATATAAATGAGGGTTTACGACAACTATCTGACAAACAATGCTATATGAAAATGGATATTGATCCAACCATGACATTTAAAAAAGAGATAGATGTCTTTTTACAATCTGCATTGGAGGAGGGTATACTCACAAATAAAACGGTTCAACATTTACAGGTTAAGGAACCGGCTAGACAAATTTTGTATCTATTACCCAAAATACACAAATCCCTGACACATCCACCAGGTAGGCCTATAGTTTCTGGTCATGGTTCTCTCACAGAACCCCTGTCTGCTTTTCTAACCCAATTCTTAAAACCACTGTTGTCCTTGGTGAGAGCAAGAATTCAGGACACTACGCAATTTTTGCAAATTATTGAAGATTGCCAACTGGAACCCCATTGGATAATGTGCACTCTGGATGTTAAATCCCTCTACACTAGTATTCCACATTGGGCTGGGCTCCAGGCTGTTGAATATTGGCTTGTTAAGTCGGAATTATATTCTCCGGGTTTCAACACTCTACTTATTTGTCTCACCGAACATGTTTTAAACAAAAATGTGTTCTATTTCCAGGGTGATTGCTATTGGCAGCTACAAGGTACGGCCATGGGGGCTTCTTTTGCCCCCATTTATGCAGATCTTTTTATGGCCTACCTTGAGGAATGCCTGATCTATAACCCTTTACACAATTTATATCTTGTGGAAATAGACATATGGAGAAGATATTTAGATGATTGTTGGATGGTGTGGCGTGCAGATGCGAACTATTTACAGGAATTTTTGGAACATCTTAACAACAACATTTGGGGTATTGAATTTTCGATTACATTCCATAGAGATGTTATAACTTTTTTGGATGTTACGGTATATCGCAACATTGACAACACACTTAATACTAAAATTTTTCGGAAATATCCCCAGTTTAACACCCTGTTACATGCACATAGCATGCATCCACGCCACACCATCCGGAATATCCCTAAATCTCAATATCTTAGAATTCGGAGAATTAATTCATGTTCACATGACTATTCTACAGCCAAAACTGATTTACTCACTAGATTTTTGGACCGGGGTTATAGCATTTCTGATATAGAATTAGCTAGGTCATATTCAGACAACCAAGATAGAAAAACACTGTTGGAATATAGGGACAAAAGTCATATCATCAATAATTCTAAAGTGAGATTAATCACTACATTGGGCAAAAATCATCAGACTGTCAGACAAGCCGTGAACCAAAATTGGAATATTTTATTAGCAAATGATTTTTTGAGGGGAATATTAGATAAACAATGCTCATTTTCATTCAGACGTGGTAAAACATTAGGCACTCTATTTTCTCATTACAAACATAGAGAAAGTGGGGCAGCTAAATATAAACAACTTACCATATTGGGGGATGAATTGTTGGGAACTTTCAGGTGTGGACATTGCGTTTCTTGTGTTCATGTTAACCAGCTTAAACAATTTACGAGCTCCAACACTAGTAAAGTGTATGACATCAAGGTTTTTGGTAATTGTTCCACTAGCTGGGTTATCTATTTGGCTACATGCCAATGTAAATCATTCTATGTTGGCAAGACTTCACGTTCATTACGTATCAGAATTGGGGAACATCGCAGCGACATACGGAATCACAAGGCATCTAATGCCCTATACTTACACACAGTTAAACATCCCAGTGCCCAGTTTATGTTTACCATCATTGATAAAATTACAGGGAATAGGCAAAACCAGACAGGATGGCAAGGTATCCTGAGCCATAAGGAAAAATACTGGATCACACACTTAGGAGCCCTCTTTCCCCCAGGTCTCAATGACCATTTATAAACCATCTTATCATTTGATCATATGTACATGACATTTTTATTTATATATTTTTCCCTTTGCAATTCAAGACCTTATTACATTTATATATGGTAATAATATGTAATCATCTGTTTTATGATATTTCAGTTCATTATTAGAACTATATTTTTCATACTTGCATTGTATGGGGATATATGTATATATATTTTTTTCCTTATTGAACAGTGTAATGTTGCTTTAATATCCTATTTGAGTGCTTCATGCAAATGTTTGTACTGTCATTGGTCTATTCACATATTCAAACTGACGTTGACCATGTATTTTTGAAGGATTTTCACTCACTGATGAAGGCTGGTGCCGAAACTAGTATGAGTTTCTGAATTAGGACATGTTTTGTCCTTTTTTGCCTCTGAATAAATGGTGATACCATCTTG
>NC_056726.1:689129436-689181936 GCF_019279795.1 Protopterus annectens | reverse complement strand
GGTGGGTCCGCTGGAACCCGCCTTCCCTGTCGTCCTATGTTTTGCATTATTTTATGACAGTTTGGGTTAGTAACAAACAATACCATTCACAATTAGTTGTAACAGCATGCATTAGTATTCCCATTAACCAAACACCCATAAATTCAAGACATTGAACAGCAAGCATAACACATGCATAATTTGAAAAACAGTACACAATCCAACAGCATGCAGGGTTGACTGATGGCAACAGGTCATCAGGTTTGGATGTATGAACAGGGAACATGCATCAACGTACATGCAAATATGTATGAACGGACAGGACAAATGTCCAGGGGAATTAATTGTGAATACACATACCCATTTCATGTGGAATGGATTATTTGTGGTTATAGGGTAGGGTGAAGAAATATTTCATTAACAACTTCAAATACCTATACATAGGTTCATAGGTTCATAGGTTCATACTAGGCTATCTGCCCTGGGGCAATTTTAAGCCTAGCCTGATTCTGTATGGCTTACGCCACCCCTTGAATTGAGTATACTGTGTCCTTTTTAAGGTTTAGTTTACTGTGCCTCTGTCTAATAGTGACACGGGAGTAATCCCTGGGACAAATCTACGATCCCCCATCCACTTATTGAGATTCTTCTTGAAGAGATTCAGTGAAGTGCTCTGCCTCACATGAACTGGAATTCTATTCCAGAGCGAAGGGAGCCTCTGGGTTATGAACCTGTCCCTCCAGCAAGTTCTATTTATTTCTGTGCTGAGGTTCAAGTCCCTCGAGCGTGTGGCTCTAAGGGATTTAGATTTACTGAGGTGGAACATGTCCATTAATTCTGGATTTGACATAGCTTTGTATGTTAGGCATAGATCGCCTCGAAGTAGGCAGTATGCAACTGAGTAGAGCTGGAGTTTTTTTAACCGAGCAGCATATGGCATCTGTTTGAGACCCTTGATCCTCTTGGTGAGATACTTTTGGGGTCTTTCTAATTGCTGCAGGTGTCGGGTAAGGTACATCCCAAAAGGGGCATTGTATTCTATGATGGGCCTGATGAGTGATGAATAAAGGGGCATGATTACCTCTCTTGATCTAGATGTGAAACCCTTCGTGATGAGGTGGGCTATGTAGAAGGTCTTTCTAACCACTTTGGCAATGTGGTTTTCAAAGGAGAGATTGCTATCAACTTGGGTCCCCAGGTCCCTAATAACTTTCTCTGTACTTAATGGGTTTCCGCCTATGTGGTAATTTGTGGGCACATTGTTTTTGCCAAAGGGTATGACTATACATTTTTTGGCATTTAGCTTTAAACCATGGTGCTGGCACCAGTTATCTGTCTCTGTGAGACCTTTTTAAAGGATGTTTGTGTCAGCTGGAGAGTTGATTATGGCGCCCAGTTTGCAGTCATCTGCGAACTTGGTGAGCCATATTCCTCCCATGTTTGCCTGTACCTCGGAAAAGTATATACCGAACAAGAGTGGTCCCAGGACAGAACCCTGTGGGATGCCACTTGTGACCGGTTTCGAGTCTGACATGGCTCCAGCAACTCTCACTCTGTGGGTTCTGTCTTTGAGCCAGTTTGCAACCCATCTTGTGACATAGGGGTTTATATTTAAGCTGGATAGCTTATCTATGATGCCCGAGTGGGGTATTGTGTCAAATGCCTTTGCAAGGTCCAGATAGGCTGTGTGGACTACTTTCCCTTCATCTATGGCTTTGGTGACTGTTTCAAAGAAGTCAACCAGGTTCAAAAGGCAGGATCTGCCCTTGACAAAGCCGAACTGGGTAGGATCTAGTGTCTGTAGGTCCCCAATGTCTTTGTTTATGAGCTCCATGATGATCCTCTCCATAGCCTTGCAGACTAAGCTAGTCAGGCTTATGGGGTGATAGTTTCCAGGCTCCGTAGAGGCTCCACCTTTGTGGAGTGGGACCACTGTTGCTGTACACCATTCTGTGGGCATATATCCTGTAGTGAGGCTGAGATTGTATAGCTGTTTTATTTGAGGGATTAGTTCCTCTTGTAGTTCATGTAGAACGCAGCCTGGGATGCCATCTGGTCCCATGGAAGCAGTGTTTTTTGCTTTGGAGAGGGCAGCCTTCACCTGAGCATCTGAGATGTTTGGGAGGCAGCCCTCTGCCGGGATAGATATTTGCTCTTTTGGGGGGGAGGGGGGGGAGAAGTTTGCACTGAACCTGTCTGCCAGGATATTGGTGATGTCTGTGGGTTCAGTGTATTTTTTGTCATTTAGAATCAACTCAGAACAAGTCTGGGAGTTGCATCCCAGGTTTCTAACATAACTGAAAAAAGCCTTATGATTGTCTTTGGTGTCCTGTACAATATTTCTCTCAAAGCTGGCCTTGGAGGATTTTATGAGGGATCGTAATTTTTTGCTAGTACTGATCAGAGATGCCTTCCCTATTAGGGATTTTGCTCTATCATGTAGTAGCTTCCTCCTTCTGTTGTACAGTTTATTTATGGCAGGGTCTACCAGACTGGACGCCTGCCTTTGGATGATTGGGTCTTGGTTTTGTTTGGGATAGCATGATCCATGCATTCCTGGAGATGTCCGTAGAATGCATTTATATAGGATTCTGCAGTTTGGGCTGTAGTTTCCACTGTCCCTGGGGCCTTGAAGGATTCCACTTCGGTTTTGAGAAGTGAGAAGTTCACTTTTGAGAAGTTTTTCACTGTGGTTTTCTGGGCTGGGGCTGGGTCGGATGTGGACATCCAGTGAAATTAATTTATGGTATGATCTTACCAATGAGGGATATACTTCTGGTGTGGAGCATAAAGTCCCCATGTTGGTAATGATCAGGTCTAGTATGTTGTCCTCTCTTGTGGGAGTGGTGACTAGTTGTTCCATAGCATTTGAGTTTATAATTTCCAGGAATCTTTGGGCTAAGGTGCTGGGGCTTGAGTAGTGCTTCCAGTCAATGTTTGGGTAGTTGAAGTCGCCCAATATGATGGTGTTCGGAGAGATCTTCATGTTCTCCAATGTTTTCAGGAAAGCCGAATGGGATTCCTGACTTTGAGAGGGTGGTCTGTAGGATGCTATAAACTGAAAAGCAGTCTTCCCCACTGTTAGTTGCACATGGATGGTCTCCGATACTTTGTGCAATGCCACTAACCTGGAGGTGTGGATATCCTTGATAAATATGGAAACTCCCCCTCATTTTGTGGTTCGGTCCGGATTTTGGGGCCAAAAAGCATGATATGAGGTGTAGCCTGGTAGTGCTGGGGTGCTCTCTGGAGCCTTGAACCAGGTTTCTGTCACTGCACAGATATCGATGTTCTCCATACTGAGGAGAGCTTTCAGTGCGTGCATCTTGAGGTTAAGACTTCTGGCGTTTAGCATTACCCTTAGTTTCTTGTTCCTTGTGCTGTCTATGGGGGTGGGTTTGACTTTTGAGCCTTGCCTAAAAAAGGCACTATGGGGGTGGCAAGAGCCTTTGCCAATATCCGAAAGCCCAGTGGTGACAGGTGCAAGCCGTCCCTAGCGAAGCAACGTGGCTTGTCGAGCATGTCATCCCAGGCTGACAGACACTGGATCCCCTTTGAATGACACCAAAATTTTAGCCAATTGTTAAAATCGATCATTTTGTCTTTGTACTGTGGCATCATTCTAGGTGAGGGCAAGATGCTGCTCAAGGTCAGGGTCATACCAGCCTGGGCTACATGATCAGAGAGCTCCTCTATGTCTCTTTTCATGTAGTCCAGGGAGGTATGTCTCAGGTCAATCACACCAGCATGTACAATGACTGAGTCATATTTGTATTTGCTTTGGAGTGACCTGAGTGCTTGTGTTATGTGTCGGATCCTAGCACCCGACAGGCAGCTCACTGTGACCTTCTCTTTATTCAGCCTGGTGAGCGGGACATCAGTGTGTCTGACAATAGAGTCACCTATAACAAGAGTTATTCAGCCTTAAGGGCTGTGGCTGCTTGGCACACTGACATTGTGCGTTATGTGTTGTGTGTGTTTTGTTTTGAGGTAGCGTTTGCTTTGGAGGTCTCTGTTGCTTAGGTGGATTTTTATTTAGAGCCTCCAAGTATGTTTTTGTGTATTTATGTGTTTGGTTCGCTGATGTGGTGGGACCATGTGATACTGGAATTGTGTTGTGTGAGGTTACCTTCTCCTCCTGACTGGTTACACCAGTTTTGAGATGAGAGAGCTCAGCCTCCAGTTTGGCTAAATAGTTGCGTCTCTCACATATATTTGAACCTGTTTGGAGGAGGAGAGGGTTGTCCGTGTACATGAGACAGTTGTAACATTGCCTCAAAATTCCCTGATTCACCAGCTGGACTGGAGAGGAAACCACTGACTGACCTTTTGACATGCTAGAGTAATAGGGAAACTGAATTTAAGATGGACCAATAGAGGACAGGGTAATCGAAGAGAGTATAAGAGTAAGTAGTGCTTATGGTTTAATAGTGCTAACTTGTAGGATTACTTAATTGGACCAGTGAAGGGCCTTAGAATGAGAATATGGTGTTTAAATTGAGAGATAGAGCAGTTCTAAGGGAAAAAGTGAAGAGCAGACTTTGTGGAGCCAGGAATAGTTTAAACCCAATTAGGCAGCGCTGCCCGCTGTTGCGCTATGCTCAAAAACACGCAAAACCATGCAAAAGAGGGTTTTAAGAGAGGAAGATGAAGGAGTTTTGGAATTGACCCAGAATGGCCAATAAAACTACAGTTTCAAGTCAGTGATGTACATTTCTACTAGCTGTAGATATATACACCCTACAGGTCTGACTACAGTTTCCTATGTGTAAACTTAGGCATGTTGGTGATGGGAATGTTACTGCTACATTAATATACATTGCATTTTTATTCATACACATTCATATCTGGCTTTGTTCAGCTACAGCATCCTGCTACATTTGATTTATATGGCTCTAGACAACTGTGGATGTTTGGTATTTCATACAACCATACTATCTGCATATTGCAAAGGTACAGCAACATATCCAAATTGTGGGACAGACATTCCAGCTTCAGTACTTTATTGCACACATTTCACTCTTTGGTTGTGCCTGTCACATTCATTTCATTCTGTACTGACTGCAGTATACTTTATTCAGGAGTTATTACAACTTTATTGGTGGATTCATACCTCTTTCTCACACTCTCACTTGTTTTATTCAATTCAGGATGGTACTTAATTCTAGGCTTTATTGACATGTTTACTTGGTTACAACAATCCTTTCCAACAGTCTCACTTGTGTCATGTTTCAGATTTTAACCTGGGATATATTTCACACATGTGTTGTACTCAGCTTGTGTAGCTGTAATTTACAGCCTGCTGCAGGTTATGTACTATTACATTACAGGTGGAACATCTTTATTTCAGACTTGTTTCATTTTTATTTTTGGATTACAGGCTGCATCACACTTATGTAATCACACAGTACTAGCAGAATCTCTCTTACACTGTTACTTGAACTTTTTATTAATAAGTGACTACACTGCACTCTTTTGCAAGCTGTCATACTTATATTTTTTAACAGTTACAGGGAGAGAATTACTAACCTGCCTGGTGGCGCAACCGCACAAGCCTATCGGCATAGGCTCGACGATTCATGGAACGGACACCTGCAGCTGTAATATAAATGAAGTAATATTGGAATACACATCTCCATAATATCAGCTAGGTTAATTTCTTACATAAATAATTACATGTAACTTACTCAGTAGTGGGGTGTTGGGCATTTGCCGGGCCTCCTGGATCCAAAGGTTCAGTTGGTCCTGCTTCCGTCTCTTCAGGTCCGCATGGTGGTGACGGACCTGTTCATCAGTCCTTGGTATTTTTCTGGCACTGGTGAGATCATGTGCCAACCGGTCCCACACCTCAGCCTTGTATGCTCCCCATAGGACCTGGCCCTGCATGAGTTGGGCCTCATGATCATGGACGAGGAGCCAAACCATATATTTTGACTCCTCAACACCCCACCTCTGTGCTCAGAAGCAGCTACCCTCTCCTACACCTGCCATCCTGACTGCAAATCGATTCCACAATCAGTTATGCTGTGTATTCCTGCCTATGGGGCTTATATATGCCATTTTTTCCCCACACTTATCTGTGATTGGCCATTTTGGAAATGTATCAGCTTCACAAAACCTGCTTTGTCATGCTTCTCTTTCCATTCATTCCTATATATATGCTAATACTGCATTTCTAAGAGCAACTGTCATGGCTTAGTGGTTCAGTACTTTGACTATGGTGTATGGTATCCTGAGTTCAAGCCTGGCCATTGCTTTTTTTTATTTTATGACTGTCTACACAGGCTAGGAGGTGTGTCTGTGTAAAGGCAGTTTTGATACAGCTTGCTCAACGTTGCCCGCCGGTTAGCTTGTTGGCGCTATGCGCAGCTCCGCACAAATGGGTTACGCTGGTTTACGCATCGTTTGGCTGTCAGCACTCATATTACGCTCAGCTCAGCTGCAGGCACACAGTTTCAGCGTGTTACTACACTGCTCAACCCCGGGCACTCATTTTACACCTGTTAAACCACTGCTCACCTATGGGCAGATATACTCAGCTTGTTAGAGCATAGCTCAGCTACAAGCACTTCTGACATTTTTTTTTTTTTTTATTATCTCACATTTCTTCAAAATACATGGCCCATTTCATTACATTTTACATAAAATATAATTTTATATATGTACATATATGTACATATATGTCAGAGAATTGTTTTGTGCTTATTTCACTAGAAATAAAAATTGATGTTGTGGGGGCTCGAACCGTGACTGCCTCCTCTTCAGCCGATGTCTCTACCGCTACGCTATTGCTTCTTGGTTTACTTTGCATATTTAGATCTTATATGCTTTTCCACTGACTGCTAACTGTGGCTAAGCGACAGGCACGCCCGCGCAAACGAGCGCAATTACGGGCAAACACCTTTAAAACTTATAAAAAAAAATATAACATAAAAAAATATATAACATGTTAATTTTTACATTTTATGTTTATAGTCTGTGGGGGCATGTGTTGTGTTGTGTTTGTTGACATTTACGCGGACTCTCTCATGGGGGTTTACTTTCAGGACTGTTACTCTTCTGGGGGCGTGTCCGTTTACAGGACTCGCCCTGTGGACACGCCCCCTACTTTCTTACACGGACCATGTTAGCCTTGGGTGAGAGTCAGCATGCCCTCATGAATATGCATGGCATGCTGACATCATACCATTTAACTGCAGCCTCCATGTAAGACTTGTAACTCTTACACGGAGGCTTCGTGAATCCTGCCCTTGGTATCAACTCACTTTTCTATTTTTTTTAATGATGAACCCCTCGGTAATCTATAACTTTTAAATTGCTGCATGATATCCTTGAAAATATTCTATCTGCCATTAACATTGTTATCTTCAACTTTTTCATCAAGAAAATGTATGTAAAAGTTTTGATGGTGAGATGAGATAGTAGTGGTACAATCGCAAAGGTGCTTTATGTATTCTGGTAATACATTGTATATATATATATATATATATATATATATATATATATATATATATATATATATATATTGTATATATGTTCATAGGTTCACAGGAGATTACTAGGCTAAAAGCCCTAAAGCCATTACAAGCCTAGCCATATTTATCCCCAGTTGCCTAAATTGTCGGTGGTTAGGTAAGTAAATTTCACAGAGGTAAGGGTCTGTAGTAGTTAATACGGACTTCCTATGACCAGGAAGGACATGGGCACCAGCTCAATAGTGAATCTGCTGTCACCCATCCATTGATCTAGGTTGCTTTTCAAGAGGGTCAGGGAGGGACTCTGTTTCAAGTGAATTAGAAGCTTGTTCCAGATAAATGGTAGTCTCTGGGAGTTTTATCTATCTCTCCACCATGACCTGTTCATGTCAGAGGCTAGGTTAAGATCCCTTGAGTGATTGACTTCCTGTAGTTTGATTTACAAATGTGTAGCATTGCCATCAGGGCCAGGTCAGAAACTGCTCTGTAAGCCAGGCATAAGTCACCCCTTAGCAACCTGTAGGAGACAGAATACAGTGACAGGGCTTTCAGTCTTTATTTGTAAGACTTGTTTTCTGTACTCCTTAATTTCTAGGTGAGATACCTCTGTGATTTCTCCAATTGTTGCTTGGTGTCTGGTGAGGTACATGAAAAAATGAGCATTGTACTCAATTCCTGGTCTGATGAGGGCCGAGTATAATGGAATTATAACATCCTTAGATGTAGATGTGGTGCTATTACAGATAGGATGTGCCACTTAGAAGGATTTCTTACTGTTATGGATACATGGTGGTCAAAGTTCAGATTTTTTTCAACCTGAGTACCCAGATCATGTACCAGTGGGTCTACACTTAGGGAATGCTGTCTATCATGTAATTAGCATGGATATCATCTTTCCCAAAGGGAATAATAATGCACTTTTTGCATTCAGCTTGGCACTAATCATTTGTTTGTGTTAAACCTGTCTGCAGTAACATTGGGGGAGTCAATGATTGCTTCCAATTTGCAATCATCAGCAAACTTGGTCAGTCACAGACCATTCAGGTTTGCCTGGACATCTGAGAAATACATTCCAAATGGTAAGGGGCCCAGCACAGAACCCTGTAGTATGCCTCTGGTGAACAGCTATTTGCTAGAGGTGAAATCACCCACTTTGACAGTATGTTTCCTGTCTGTGAGCCATTTGGCTACCCATCTGATAATGTAGGGTTTAATTCCCAATTGAGAGAGTTTCTCTATAATACCTGAGTGGGATTCTGTCAAATGCCTGGGTTGGGTCAAGATAGACAGTATGCACTGTCTTTTCCTTATTTAGGGCCTTGTTGACTTTCTCAAAGAAGTCAATCATGTTTAACAGGCATGATCTAAATTTAATGAATCCAAACTGAGTTGGGTCCAGCGTTCAGAGATTACGTATGTCCTTGTTAAGAAGGTCCATGTTGATTCTTTCCATGGCCTTGTAGACAAGGCTAGTCAAGCTTATGGGCCTATAATTCATAGGGTCAGTTGATTGTCCTCCTTAGTGCAGAGGGATTACTGTTGTTGTCCTCCATTCTGCTAGAACATAGACAGTTCTTAGGATGTGGTTAAACAAAGATCCAATTGGATCTGCTAGCTCATGTTTTAAGTTGTTTAAAAAGCAATCTGGGATATTGTCTGATCCCACTGATGCTGTGTTCTTTGCCTTGGAGAGGTCCAGGATGACCTGCTCTCTTGCGGTAACAGGCTGAGGAATGGTGGCATGCACATTTTGGGGGATGGCTAGAGGGGACAGGGCGTGAAGTTTTCCCCAAATCTGTCAGCTAGCAGGTTGGATATTACCTTTGGCTGAGTATGGTTTGTGCCATCCACAACAAGTTCATTGCATATCTGGGTATTACCTTTTAGATTTTGGATGCAGATGAAGAATGCCTTATCATTATCCTTAGCTAGGGAGGCTATTTTTGCTTTGTCATTAGCTTTAGAGGACTTGACAAGATCTGTAATTTGTTTAAGTTAGAGAGGGATTTCTTCCCCTGTTGAGCCAGTTCCCTCTTGTTTATGGACATTAGTTTCTTAGTCTTGTCGTATAGCCTGTTTATACTAGGAGTCCACCAGGGTGGCTTATTTTCATGACAAGTCCTGGTTTTAATCTGGTCGGGTACAGGTAATTTTATACAACTGTTTAAGTGGTTATATAGAACACTGGTATACATCTCTGCATTTGTAGAGGCTTTGAAGCTGTAGAGGCTTTGAAGCTTTTTATACCATCACTTAGTAGGAGGTAATTTGTCTTTGAAAAATTCTTAAGCATTTTTGAGTTTGATGGGGGTATCTGGTCTTATAATTACATCAAACGAGACTGATTTATGGTCCAATCTTAAAAGGGAGGACATTACATTGGGGACACTGGAGAGAGGGTGAATTTTCATTTTCCGCTTTCCGTAGATTCATGGTTTCATAAGTTCAAAGCTAATTACTAGGCCATCTTTCTTAACAGGCCATTCAATACTGACTAAATTCTTATTGGTTTATGTCTGATTTTGGGATTATGGGATGAGTGTACATACTGAAAATTCTGGTTCATGTTATTTATGGTTGTTAGTATTTCATTTTCTCAAATTATCATTACATACCAACAATCCTTAATACAATGTTATACTTATAGTGTCTAAGCTATCTTGCCATGGTCAGTAAAATCACTTTCAGTGAGGACATTTTCTAGTGATACCAAACGGCACTAGTTTGGAGATATATGCTTGATGTTTACTTCATATGTAATGTAGTGCAGTTATATTCAGGATTTATACTGCTTTCAGCATTGTGAAATCAAGTTGTGTATCCACCCTTAATGAAACCAAATATACTGCAACTTTGCAGGCTATTACAATGAAATCTCTATGTATGCCTCAACATGTCTAGATTTAAGAGTAATATTTTAATCAACTTTGACAACTGCTTGTAAAGCTGGAAGAAAATTATTATGGGAAGCTCAGATAAATATTGATATAAGACCCCTAGTCACTTTCAACTAAGGCACTTAAGCATAGAACATAAGCATAGTCCAATGTTAAATTTGGATTTGACCCATATCTGTAGAGAGATCTTTGGTGGTGCTGACATTTTTCCAGTGAAAACAAATGTCTTGTATGCATGCAGTAAGGCACAAAAGGATGTGCATACCCAGGGGAGTTGTGAGGTATGAACCCAAAGGATATGTGCCTTATGGTCCTAAGTATGTGGTAATATCTATACCATGCATGCTCCCAATTATTTTATAGTACTTATAAAATTGGAATCTAAATTATTGGGATGAATGTATGATAATTATATATGTTGTAGTATATTTTGAAGTAAGGTTGTTCTTCCACCCATTTAACCAATGTATTAATGCATAGGGCTGCAAATGTTTAAGTCTGCAGAATTTTGGTATGAGTTTTTTGGGTAGTCATTTCAGGGCCCCTTCTGTCAAACTATTTTGCCTGCCATTGCACAGTCAAGTTTATGAATAGTTGCTAACACTGCATACCATCTCAAATTAGTACTGGCTGATGAATAAGTCCTCATGAGGAAACTTACATCTCAGTAACACAGTGCTATACAAACATGTAGTCTACTTTCCATGTAGCATAGACCCACAACTTTTGCCAAAAGTAATGATTCTTGTGGCAACTCCAAGAACTTGAAGAAACATAAACAGCAATGGTCTACCCAGTTATTGTTTACAGTGACTTAACTGATAGAATACTTGCTGCATCCTAAAAATACTGACATGGATAATTATTTTGGTGCCAACTTCTCAGAACAGAAAAACACACATGTAAGATTTACTCACATCAATCATTTTTCTTATGTTGGTTTAGCTGATGGTTAGCTTCCTGTCTTTATTTCATTGGGTTTCTATGATAACTTTTATGTTTTATTGCTATTTTAATATGCTCATGAACTCTTGCTGTGTTTAACTTTGTGTATTGCATCTCCCCAAACTTACTTGTTGTTAAGCAGTGTCTTCTACTACATGTGTGTGTGTGCGTGTGTGTGTGTGTGTGTTGTATCTCCAAAATTTACTTCTTGTCAAGCAGAGTCTTCTACTACGTGTGTGTGTGTGTGTGTGTGTGTGTGTGTGTGTGTGTGTGTGTGTGTGTGTGTGTGTGTGTGTGTGTGTGTGTGTGTGTGTAATTTGAGTTGTCTGGTGGAGTTATCATTTTATGTAGCTATGGCAACTGTTTTTGTTTAATGTTATTGACTTTGTGTCCTCTCCAACACTGCTTCATTTGATGTTTAGGGGTTCATGCCTTACAATCTGTAGGTTTTGTGAATGTTTCATTTATAACAGACTCACTCTTCTCACCATGCAGTTGTAGAAATAGAATTCTCTAGCCATAAATTTACAAATAAAAGGGGTGATATTCCATTCTGAAAGTTAATCATCTAATTCTTGCCATAAACTTGTCATTAGTAAAACTATATTTCATTATTACCAAAGTCACTTCAATTTATAGGCAAACTCCTGTTCGAGAACTGACAGAAAGAGGTTTGTATATGAATTGTCAAAAGAATTTCCCTACTGTTGTTTCCTGTTTTTTTTTTGAAAAAAATGACACTTAAATGCATAGACCTAAGAACTCCATTATAAACTTATTTACACATGATTCAAAATTTAAAACTGTTTTGCAGCTCCAACACAAAAATCTTTCCTAATACTACTGCGCTGATGTTTTAGTATCATCTCATGCATAATCCACTTTCTACTTCAGCATTATAAATCTTCCTACTCAGCTCCATTCACGTACAGAGATAATGCCGTGCTTCAACCCAGGTGAAATTCAATAAGGAGCTAGGGCTCCAGTTGGGGGTGGTAGAGTGCAGAAAGAATGTTGTGATGTGTACCTGCTTGTCTTTCCAGGGTAATGCTATAAGGGGCATATGAATGCAGTTCTCTGTTCTGTTCTGTCAGGATCTGAGGGAAGCCAGTAGCAATGAAATCAAATGGTTTTGGGCTGAACAGAGTGGGATTAAGAGGGAGAAGCAATATCATATTCGGGACCAGGGTGGGTCTATTTCTTGTCAGTATAACGCATTACAAACCAAACAACTTGTCTGAACACAAAGTCACAAGTGGTAGAACTACCAAAAAAAGCAATTTAAGCAAATGGTATATGATAATTGATTAAGACCTTTATCAGTAAGAATTTGATCAAATATTTTAACTTTCATTGTGCCTTTTATGGGCTTACAAAGCCCAGCTCCATGGGCTAGATTGTCAAAGTCCTAACTTCTACAAAATGGCCTGTGTTCAGGCAGAATCTAGCCTAGGCACTACACTAGTGGGTGGAGGGGAGAGATGTGTGTGTGTGTGTGTGTGTGTGTGTGTGTGTGTGTGTGTGTGTGTGTGTGTGAGAGAGAGAGAGAGAGAGAGAGAGAGAGAGAGAGAGAGAGAGAGAAAGAGGGAGAGACTGACATTGGTTCTTATGCTGCAGGGAGAAAATGGTGGATATGGTCAGCTGCATTTGCCAGCAAATAGCATTGAGTTGAAAATTAGGGAAAGCAGCACAGACCAGGGAGATGTGACTGATATTTCAAAGACAGTGATAATCTTTGTTTTTTTATCACATGCATCTACTAAGAGAGGATATAGTAGGCTCTCACTGTGATTTAAGTGTTAACACTATAGATGGGGGGGTTGGAACTTAATAGAAATGCTTGCATTATCTGCATTTCAATAATGAGTTGAAAAAGATGGTGGAAGAGATGAAATGTATTCCCCAGCCTGGCGAAAATTAGGGCCCAGTCCTGAAAAAGTATAGCCTCTGTATGGGCTGTTTGAATACAAAATTTTAGGATTTTGGATTAGGGCAATTCCTATACCATATAAACATATATATCAGAAAAACACAGAAAGAGGCGTGAACAGTCTCCATACCTGTGTGGATGATTAGTCCCTCCAGAAGTCTCTTCTCTGAGGGCAGTGTCTTAAGTGTCACTACATGAAGAATGAATGGAATCAAGGCCATTTGGAGAGTGGCATAGGAAGGAAATGACTGACACAAACCTCTGTGCAAATGATTGCTTGCTATAAAAGTCATATACCCATCTAGAAAAAAAATCTAATATAAGATTGACGGTTTTCCTTTTATTGCACAAATGTAAATCATATCACATATGCCAAATAGATGGCATTTATGAAATATATATATATATATATATATATATATATATATATATATATATATATATATATATATACACACACACACATATATATATATATATATATATATATACATATATATATATATATATATATATAGATAGATAGATAGATAGATACTTATATGTATGTGTATATCAACTCAAGGATTGCATAAACTCATAGACCAGGGAGTAAATGAGTAACATGCTTTACTCACCTTGTTACTCACATGCTTTACTCACCTTGTTACTCACATGCTTTTCTCACCTTGTTACTCATCTCTGAGTCTGGCTGCCATGATAGGTTTGGGGTATTCTTTTGACTCAGGACTTTGATGCATTCCATACATGTTTATGATGGAAAATGGAAATGGCATATAGAACAAATAAAAAGAGCTAAACTATTTAACGCTCAGAAAGATTTAGTTAATTTATTGATAACTGAGAAATCAGATGATAAATAACTGATTGACATAGGAGGAAGAACATATTCATACCTTCAGTAGAAAAGAACAGAAGACCATTACCAAGCATAAAGACCCCAGCCTGACAGCAATCGTTCTACCAGAAGGTTGGATATGCAGAACCACATAACTGGTGGACTGTTAGCACTTCTTCCTTGACATAGATGAGAATACACTTCCAGAGTTTCTTCTTTGCTCGGTAACTATAATGCTAGGGCCACTGAAATACAAAGGTAGGGTTTTCTTGGAGAACTTTCACAGGGTACGATGTGGTGCCCCAAAGGGTTTCAGAGTCACAGTTTTGTGTACTCAATCAAATGTTAGCAAATACTGTAAGAGTGAAGAATATGTGTGAAATGAAACAGTTAATCATTATGCGATAAGAGCTAAAAAGTTGTCATGTTAATTAACAAAAAAAATGTTATGATTAGATCAAATAACATATTTATTAGTGATTATTTCTAAAGTATAACTAAATGAGGAATAAATGTTGGGCATACACAACTAAAATGCACATGTATATGTCCTGTAAATCTTTGCAGCTCATGCCTCTGAAAGAAATTAAACAAGCAACAATTTGTTAAGCAGCAGCTCTGCCTCTGCTTATTTTTTAAGCATAACTGTCAGTCGCTTTATTGGGTAAATGACTAATAATATTTGTTATATTTGTTACCAATATATACACAATGTTAAAAAAAACATGAAGTACTTACATTGTCAGCAGAATACAGCTCTGATACTGTGACAGCAAAAGAAAAAATGGTACAAAGAAAAAAAATATTATTGTATGTAAACAGATACAGCATTTCTAGAATTAATGTAGAATATAAGATGTATAAAGAAGTAATGAAGCAAAAGAGTATATGAATTAAACAAGCCCATATGGGTCATATCGGAGACAGAAAAATGCATTGTGACCTACATCTATAAAATATGACAGATGAATGGAACAGAGATGGAATTTATGTTGCACTGTAATATGCAGCATTTTATTTCATGAGCCTTTATTGAATTTTCACAAGAAAGTGGCATCCCTCTCTTTAAAACACAGTAGTCATAAACCAGATGATGTGCACTGCACACTAATCTAATTTGGAAAGAGCACTGTTGGACATGGCAATGTCATCTGCACAGAGTGAGATAAATGCAATGAGCAGAGATCAAATGTGTCAACACAAAAACAATAATCCATATAATTGCAATGAGCAGAGATCAAATGTGTCAACACAGAAACAATAATCCATTGTCTGGAACCATTTTTTTCTTTTGTCATGGGGTACCATTTTTGCATTGAGTTAGACTACATTTTTGAGGTAGAGTGATTGTCCTAAGTCACTTATTCTTCACTATGCCACAGATTGAATGTGATTTCACCCAAATGACTAATCAGGTTGGGCTCACCGTTATGTCTTCATAAGGATGATGACTTGTTTCCTGCTGAAGGTGAGTGAGCTTTGAAGCTGACAAGTCCTTACATTTCTTGTGCATGCATTCTAATATCGAAAGGTTGGGTGTGCAATTAGCTGTAAAACCGATGCACCTGTATCTCTGTGAGATCTGATCCTAGCTCACTTCCTCCCTTGAAAACAGCACATCCATGCAATCCTCATTTTCATTAGGATTCTACTGTTGGTCTGTCCATGAGACACATTCCTCATCTCTTCCATGAAAAGGGAAGAGCAGGGTTCTGACACTACCTTCCCCCATTAGTGCTCAAGCTATATCTGCATTGTATTCATGTCTTTAAACTTTTATAACAACACAACTGGCCTCCTTATTTGCAGCAATTATGGAAACTAAAAAAACACACAAAAAAAGATGAAATCATTATAGTTTTTCATTGATACAGAATCAAACACTGAGGAAAAGCTTACAGCATTTAGGACATATAAGTAAAATAGATGATAGCAAACAAACATGCAAACTATATCAGAAGAAAACACAAAAGACAGAAAAGTGAAGCTCAAAACTGTGGAAAAGATTGCCAATTAAGTTAAATTTGATAAAACCTTTTATAGCTACTTAGAGAAGCAGCAAAAGACAAAAGGAGCAATGACAACTATAAACAAATGTAGAGATAATGGCAGAACATGGTAGTGAAGATAAGAGGATGATAAATTAATAATTGCATGCAGTAGTCATAGAGGAAGGGAAGAAAATGAACAAATGTATTATGTTGTTAAGGTCCCATTTCTAGTAGTTTCTAAGAAAGGAAGATACTGAAAAAAACTCAGAAACTAAAGATACAGAAGGAAAAGCAGCCTGAGGAGGGTTATCATACAGTTCTTTCAGAATTAAAGCTAGAAGTGTTGCATTTCATCTTTAAGTTTTAGAACAAATCTTTGGAGAAGGGACATGTTTCTGATAATAGAAAGAACAGCTGTAGATCTCCTTCATAAAATGATGATGATGAAGACCGAAAGAATGTCACAGTGATACCACTACAAAAAGATAGGCAAGAAATGACAAAGAACACTACAGTTCATAAATCTCAGGTTAGTTATTGCTATTGAAAAGACAGCAAGTTGGTTTCCAAGAGCATTACAACATAAAATGTACAGTATTGCTTTGTGCAAGACTTCTATGACTGAGATACTCAGGTGCTTGTCAAAGGAAGCCATGTGTATTGAGTAAAGCTAGATTTCAGTAAATCGTTTGATCCATTCCCCTACAAGACCAAAAGGCAAGTTGAAATTATTTGGAATGGAAGGAAAGGCTAAAAATCTTGAGAGAAGTGGGGATGCAAAGCATTAGGAAACAATGACTGTTAATTAGGAGGAACCATGCACTTCACTGTGTGTAATACTGTCATCCTCCATTGACAGGGGTCCCTGGTCATCTCTACAGCTCATGGAGTTTGGCGACTTTGGACATGTAAAAACTAAAACGAGTATTCAGAAGCCATGTGGTTGAAACAGTGGTATGACTTAAGGGATCATTTGCACATTTCTCATGGATATCTGTTATAAAAGTAGGTGGTCTGCGAAATCCCACATCAAGGGGAAACCAGAAGACATTCTTTATCAACGTCTGCAACCTCAAAGGTGACACAAAATTGTGTGCAAACCTCATTGTTAATGGGTCCATCTATACTGAGCCAGACTATATAGTAAAAATACTATCAGGCAAATTCACCTCTAACTTCGTCCCTCTTTCCTCCCTCAATCTCCCTTCAAGAAATACTACCAAATATAACTCTTCCTGCTATCATCAGGGAACAGATTGTCAATGCTCTCCCTAAGGCCAGTAACACTGCATTGGTGGGCCCAGGCAATGCCATCGGATTCCTTCTACATAGCATAAAACATGACCTATCAGGACCTTTGGAATTTTTATTTAACCCTAGCCTCCAAACAGGCTTTGTGCCTCACAAATGGAGAACAGCAACAATCATCCTTCTGCATAAGGTGGGGGGGCAACTACAGACGCTGGAAACTACAGACCCATAAGTGTTACTAGTCTCATACACAAGGCCATGGAAAGAATTAAAATGATAATGATCAATAATGACAAGGGAAACCTCCAGATGCTGGACCTAACCCAGTTTGGTTTTGTCAAGGGCAAGTAATGCCTACTCAACCTGGTGGACTGCTTTGAGAAGGTCACCAAAGCAAAGGATGAGGGCAAAGCAGTTCACATCACCTACCATGACCTGGCCAAGGCATTTGCCACAATACCACACTTGGGCATTGTTGATAAACTCAGGAGGTTAGGTATAAACCCTTATGTCACCCAGTGGATAGGCAGCTGGCTCACAGACAGGACCCAGTAAGTTAGAATTTTGAGTCAGTCCACCTCTAAAAAGAGTCCAATTGCAAGTAGAGTCCCTCAGGACTATGTCCTGGGACTGCTACATTTTTGGCATTTACTTCTCTGAAGTCAAGGCCAGTGTCAAGGGCCTCTGGCTGACCAAATTTGAATATGATTGCAAATTAGGAGCAGTTATAGAATTGCCCCACTAATGTTCTCCAGGAAGGGCTGACACAGACAAATAACTTGTGTCAGAGCCATGGACTAAAATTAAATACCATGAAATGCATAAGAGTATCTTTCTGGAAGTCATCCATCTCTGGTAACTATCATTATGACAACACCCCCCCTAACAGTCAATCTAGTAGTCAGGAATGTGGGGACATAGACAGTAATCTAGTCTTTCACCATCATGTGTTGACAGCAGCGAGGAAATCATTCAATGTTATGCAACTTATAAACATAGATATGGCATCTAGGTCCTAGGAGGTCATTATCCCACTGTATTCAGCATTCATCAGACTTATCATTGAGTGCAGTGCCCCCTTTGGTATGTACATAACCAGGCACATCCTAGATTTGGAATGTCCTCATTAAAAGAATACAGGGCTTAAGTCACATGTCATATGCAGAATGCATCAAAGCCCTATCCTTGTATTCTGTTTGCTATAGGCTGTTGCAGAGAGATCTTTGTCTGCCTTATAAGGTATTGTCAGACCCCACACTGATAGATTTATTGCATAGCCGCAAAACAAACAGCAGCAGATTTACCCATTCTAAAGACTTAAACCTTGCATGTGATATAAACAGGACCTGCTGGAGAGACAGGTATGTATCCCAGAGACAATCCATTCTCTGGAGTAGGCTCTACATCATTGTGAAACAGAGTCCCTCCCTAACCCAATTCAAGTGTAACTTGGAAAAATGGATGGGGAGCAGGAAATTCATCCCTGGTTTGGCGAAAGAGACAGCCAGTAAATTATTCATTTCCCAGGCCCCTGCTTGTAAAATTTTAATCTCCCAAGCCCCTGATTACCATTATTAAGGGTACCAGAACATGTCAGAGATTTGGGATGCATGGCCAGGCTTAAAATGGTTATAGTGGTAATTAGCCTAGTGCACACCTATGAATCTATGAAGTATCAGTGACGTCTAAGCTCAGTAGTTTCAATATTTCCATGTAAAACAGCAACACACAAAATAGAAATGTAAGGAAATGCATGCGTATAATTCCAAGATAAGTAGGACAGTAGGGGATGAGGTTAAGCCTAAGGACAGAAGGATGAGCAGAGAAATGGCACTGAGACTTAATGCAAACAATGTAAGATCTATCACTTAGGGTGGCATAGCCTCACAATGAAATAGCAGCTGTGTGGAATTCTTTAACACCACAGAAGAAAAGAAAAGGGGGCTTGGGAGGGTAATGACTGCTTTAAAGAGCCAGTTTGTGCAAAGTGTGACAGTACTGATCTGACTGAGTAAGATGCTAACACAGATTGTCAGGTTGGCAGACTAAAGCAGCCTGAACCAGAATTTATAAATATACAGTAATTCCCGTTTAAGATAACTTCTTTGTTGTATTTTGTGAGTTTGTGAATTTGTTTAGTTCTGTTTACAGTGATCTACACTGCTGATGAAAAAAGCTGTTGTATCTACTCAACCTACCTATTAAACAAATAAGCAAATAAACAAAACATAAATAAATTCCAGTACAAAGTCAAGAAAAAATATATGTTAGGAGAACTTGCAGTATCTCTGAATTATGCTATTAATGTTCTTCTGCCACTATATTCAAAAAGTAATTTTGACTGACAGTGGGACATCTACTCAGTAAATTACCAGTTAAATTTGGAAATAACTTTTGATAAGGATGATATTATTAAAGATGGTGCCATTAAATAAAATGTGCACTTCTGAAGAAATGAGCAGTCATTATCATTATGAGGTTCAACCTGATGAATTATCGATGCTGAAGAATTGGAAAACCAGGCTGTATGTTAATAGAATGAGTATAGTTGCTATTTAAAGCATGTGTCACTAGCATATGTTCATTCTGTAAGTAAAATGAATGATGTTATAAACAACATAGATCTGTACCACCTGAAATGGTGGAGTATTCTGTAATTAGCAGCTGCATATGAACGTGAGGAGCAAGGTTTATCACCTGTATTTCTACAATGCAAATGAAGTTTTTGGATACTTAAAAAAAATAAATATTCAAGGTGTTGAGTGAGGACCAGGTATTGATAGTTCTGTGTAATGTCATGTCTTATTGACTTAAGTTTCTACTAAAAAAAAATTAAATATTTATAATATTTCTTCAACAGCAGGTGCGTTATGACTGAAAATATGACACCGATGACTTATGCAAATTTAACAGTTGATATTCTGTACTGAATTCTAAGGAATTCTAGTCTCAGAAACAGTCGGGTATATTTCTATACTTAAGCAGTATTATACATCAAACAGTCATACATTTTAACTGTATAGAGCACAGATCTGAAGAAGGCATTGTTCACCTAAAATTAGCATACTGCCAGTATTGGCAGACCTTATGTTTTGGAGCTTTTTTTAATACTGTGGCCAGCAGACAAGTGCTTTTCATGTGTCACCACATAGACTTTAGCATCCTTGACCCAATGAAGTTTTACTGTACTTTGTGCGACAGAATGCCAAACACCAAACTATCTCATATTACAGCTTTTCTTTGATAGAGCAAATCATAAAGTGGTATCGGTTTTCATTTGAAATTCTAAAGAAGCACAAAACGCTTAGTATTTAGAATTTTTTTCTGTATGTCTCACTGCCATTTCTGCAAGATGCATTCCAGAAAGACATTTAAAGTCCAGACCTGAAGATGTCCTGCATTTAAGATTGCATTTCCACATTCTGTTTGGTAGATTTGTCAGCTTAATGTCCTCTGTCCTCATCTTTGCCATAAGACCTTAGTTAAAATAAGGCCTGTAAGATGATGTCTGTTAAATCACTGACAAAAATGTCATCATCACCAGTTCTGGCAGAAAGAAAAAAAAATGTCATTGCATATCACTGAATACATTAAAAATGACAAAAACGGTGCACTTGACTCCTGTACTCCCACACCCCTGCTTCACTAAAAATACTTTGTGAGATTGATTTCAAAACATTGGTGATAAGAAGAAATCTCATCCTTGCCTTGTGCTGGAATCCCATTATTTAACTTGTACAGGTTTTGTGAAACAGAACCTCAACAAGACAAATCAATGTACCTTTTTAACCAAACCCTTGTTGATGAACAGTATGTATCTTCTATAGAGATTTATGTGTAAAATATGTTATAAGTTCAAATATGGCTGTATCCCAGTGCTGTTAAGTATGGAATGATACTGAAACGTTTCATTTATTTTTTCATTGCTATAATGAAATAATGAAATGGGCCATTTCACATATCGCCCTGTAAAAATAGATCAATCCATATCATTCTGCCTGCCTTTATCTATTTACATTGTAGTTGTTTAGAGTCATTACTACTTCCCACAAATAATGCACAATAAGACAATATCTGTATATATTGACTGTCATTCAGTTGCAGACATTAAATTTCTGAAAGCAAACTACAGGTATTAATGCAAGTTAGGGCTCATATCTATTTGGGAAACTATATTTGACTATAAACAGCCCTTTAAACAGAAATATTCCCAGAATAAGTAAGTGATGTATGCTGTTCAGGGATGCATAATCTCATGCATTTTATACCATGCTGTATCAGGTCTTTCAAAAAATGCAACATATGGATGAACCCTTTGGAGCATGAAAAATCTTTAATTTGTTCAGCTAAAACATGTGACAATAGAACTGCTAGGCTTGTGACCTTGTTCACTCTTATTTCAGAAAATATGAGCCTGAATTCAGGGGTGCACAAGAAATCCAGAAAGAGCTCTGCTTTGCTGATTATGAAACTCTTGTTTTTGACTTGAGTAACAAATATGTCTATACTCTAGGGACAGAGAAAGCTTAGTTTGACAGGCTGATGAAATGCTAGGCAAAGACAGTCCTGAGATATCAAAGAGCAAGAATTAAGTTATACTAGATGACTTTTTATGATCTACTTTATTGTCGATTGAAATACAAGCATTTGTGTGTGCATGAGTGCACATGTGTGTGTGTGTGTGTGTGTGTGTGTGTGTGTGTGTGTGTGTGTGTGTGTGTGTGTGTGTGCACGTACACGTGTGCGAGTGTGAATGACACAGTTGTTCTTCGTGTTTCACTGTTGCAGTCATCACCTGTGGGTTATCCCTGCTTTGGTAGCCCTCAGCCGGCCCAAATACCAGAGTCAATGTTTTTCTGCATTGGCTGCTGATGCTTGCTGCCTGACGTCAGATTGTCAGTGCTATAAAGGAAGCCTGCTGATGCCATTACATCAGTCTTTCTTGCTGTGGAGCCCATAGCAGAAGCAGTTTGTAACTGTGCCGGTCGGTCACTACCAGAGTTTGAATTACAGCTGAAAACATCTAGAGCTAAATATCCTATTTGGGATCCTTTTTTCTTCCACTAACCGATGTCCAAAAAAGTTAACAATTGTCTCGTCTGTAGAAAGCAAATACCACACTGAGACTTCCATTCATACTGCATCACTTGTTTATTCCCAGACCATGACATCCCCTGTTGCTGGTACTGTGCCTTCTTTAACGCGAGAACCATTCATCATAGAGCTCTTATTGTAGCCAGGTATTTTCATCTTCTATCTTCGCATTCCAAAATGGCATCCATCAGTCAACAATCCATAGACATTCCGAAAAAAATGTAAGGATAAAGACAGAGACAGACCACACAAGGTTAAGCCTTCCAACAACTCTACTGCTAAGCAGGTCGTCAGTTTTCTAGAATTCAGTGAGTCACCTTCACAGCCCCTGGTGCCCAATTCAATACCTTTGCAGGCCTCTGCTGAGACCCTTTTGGAGTCCAGTGTGCTGCAGAAATCTTCTCCATCTTCTGAGACATTGGTTGTCTCTGCCTTGGTTGGGTCTGGAGCTGTGACGCAGGCACCAGCTGCCGAGGATGTTTTTCGCACTACTGAATCTAGACAAAAGCCGACATCTTTTCCTCAGACTACCGTTTCTCTCAGATTGATGGATACACTTAGGCCTAGAAGCAAGGCCACACCTAGTAAAACTAACTCTAGCCACCATTGTACTCCTGCTCCACTACCCCAAACTCAAATGGTTAAAATGGCGGAGGATCTTATCACCCTTATCATGGGTAGTCAGGCCACACCTTCTAAAGGGAAAAGAAACCTTTCTCCTGAAATACTGACAGAACAGGATTCTGAGGAGTCTGATTATTCAGATTTTGAAGAGGAACAACAACCTCTAACTGCTTATGAGGATTCAGATGCAGAGGAATCCATTCCTTCTTCTTCCCCACCTAAATATCTTTCCTTTGGGGAAACCCTTCACACCCTCAGGGAACATTTCCACTGGGAATCCCAGGACTTCCCTCAGTCTAAGAAAAGACTAAGATAGTTTCTAGACCTGCCCCAGCACAGACCCTTGGCCATCCCTCCAATCTTTGAGGTGGTTGATGATATCTTCCATGAATCCAGCTTAACTCCTGACACCCTCCCACCTGTTCCCAGAAAAGCTGACAGGTATTACAGAGTACAGGATTCTTACAAATACCTGTACAGAAATCCTGCTGCAGACCCAGAGATCATTACACAGAGACCAAAAGGAGCTAAGGCTAGTTCTGCAAAGAATCCTATTTCTTCTGACAAGGAGTTCAGAGCTCTGGACTGATGGCATAAAAAAGTATACACCTCTGCAACCTTAGCTATCAAAGCACTCAACTGTCAGTTCCATGTGTTAAAATATCAACAACACACTTTGGAACTATTAAAACAAAAGATTTCAACCTTTCCTGACTGTGCCAATTCAAAAGAGTTAGCAGATTTACTGTACTCTACTTGTCAAGTGGCTAAACACGCATTACACTGGGGATATGACGCCCTAGAAGCCTCAAGCAGGGCAGCAGTGTCAGGATCTGTCATTAGGAGACATGCATGGTTGAAGGAACAACCTCTCCCTGACCATGTCAAATTAAAATTACTTGATGCAACCTTGGATAAGTACTGCTTGTTTAGAGTAAAAGCATAGGAGGTGCTTAAAAAATGGATGACAAAGCAAAATCTATGCAAAGAGTAAAAGATTTCCTTCAGGTACAACCTCCTAGGTTCAGCAGGAATGTTCTTTCAAAACACTGGTCCTTTCCTGCACCTAGCAGACAGGGGCAAGGTATGCCCCACAGAGACAGACCAGCCAGACTCCTATCCCAGGGATAGCAGAGAACCAAATAATGGACCATTTCCAGTCCAAAGGCAGGGAGTTCTAAGCCATCTATCTATGGCAAAAATTCTCAGTGACTCAGTCTCCCCCCTCTGCCCTCTTTGCACTCACCAAAAACTAGGAGGAAGGCTTTCCCTCTACAAAGAAAATTGGATTTCTGTTACAATGGACCAATGGGTCTTAAAGATCATTTTTCAGGGATACAAATTCTCCTTCAACAAGCTCCCAATTCTAAGAGGGTACCCAGACTTACTTCTAAATCAGTAGGCAGAGGCACTGAAACAAGTCCAAACTCTCAGATCAAACAGACAAAGGCTTTTATTCCAGACTACTCCTTGTTCCCAGAAAAGAGGGCACTTGGAGCCCCATCCTGGATCTATCCATTCTGAACACCTTCCTGTTGGTCCCTAAATTCAAAATGCTAACTTTGCAGTAGCTGCTGCCTATGCTGACAAAAAATGCTTGGTTAGTTACCCTAGATCTAAAAGATGCCTACCTCCACATCCCCATAAGGGAACCCTGCAGGAAATTCCTTCAATTCAGATCAGGCTTACAACACTTTCAGTTCTCTGCTCTACCCTTTTGCTTATCTACTGCTCCCAGGGTATTCAACAAATGCTTAACCCCAGCCATAGCCTTTTGCAGACAGAAAAATATACAAATTTACCCTTATCTGGATGACTGCCTCATTCAGGCAGATTGCAAAGAAAAGCTCTTCAAGAACCTCCTCTTTGTCAAAACCATCCTTACCTCCTTAGGGTACACCGTGAATGAGAAGAAATCAAGGCAAACATCCTCCAGGAAGATTATTTTCTTGGGAGCACTGCTGGACACAGCATCCCAAATGGGCTTCCTTTCCCCAGAAAAGCAGAGCTTCTTGCCTCTCTATTTTACCCAGCTGGCTTCCAGAAGTCACCTCACTGTGAGGAAGTTCCTGCAAGCCTTTTGGTACATGACATCTTGCATCCTTCTAATTTCTCTGGCCAGGCTTCACATGAGAAAACTTTAGTGGTACCGAAAAAACCTTTGGTGTCAGCACTGTCAACCTCTAGAGACCTCTCTTCCTCTGATCCTCTGTATAAGAGCCAAGTTTCTCTGGTGGGCAGGGGCCTGTGCCCAGAACAAGGGTCTTTCCTTCACCCTTCGCCCATCTGGCAGACCATTACCACTGATGCCTCAGACATAGCTTGGGGCACTCACCTAGAAGGCAGGTGCACCCAAGGTCTTTGGGATGCCCAGAACCTTCCCTTACACATCAACCAGAAGGAAATGATGGCAGTACAAAAGGGTCTGACATCCTTCAATCCCCATCTCAAGCCAGGAGTTCTCCTTACCAAAACAGACAACACCACCGTAATGTGGTACATCAGCAAACAGGGAGGGACCCATTCTTACCATCTCTGCAGGCTAGCCATGAACCTCTGGCTGACAGCCTCTTCCATGGGACTACACCTGATAGCCCAGTACCTACCAGAGATCAACAACACCATGGCAGACCACTTAAGCAAACAATTACTGGACCCCCACAAATGGCAGTTCTACAGAAAAATCTTTTTACAAATCACTCAGGTGTGGGGGACTCCTGAGGTGGATCTCTTTGCTTTGCATCTCAACCATCAGCTGAAATAATTATGTACCAGGGAGTATCACAACCTATTATGGAAGGTGGATGCCTTGACCTTCCCCTGAAACACCCTCTTTGTGTACGCATTCCCTCCTCTGCCTCTTATTCCCAAGGTACTGATCAGAATAAGGGAGCAGAGACCAAAGGCCATCCTCATTGTTCCAGATTGTCCCATACAACATTGGTACCCCTTACTGCGCAGCCTGACATTACAGCTTCCCAGGCAGCTTCCCCCAATCTCAGACCTCTTAACTCAAGTGGGGGGGGGGATGCTGCACCCAACTTGCAAACTCTCAAGCTTTCAGCATGGCTAATGCTCTAAAGGAAAACAGGGGGCCCCTGTTAAGCGAACAGGTCCTAGACATTATCACAGAGGACAGGAGGCCCAGCACCAGAAACTCTTATGCAGGAAAATGGAAAAGACTATGCTCCTGGAGCCAGTCCAGAGGGGGCAATACCTCACAACGTTCCATGCCTCTTATCCTGGACAACCTAGCAGAGCTACTTAATAGTGGCCTCTCCTTCTCCTCTATTAAAATTTACACCTCAGCCATTCCAGTTCATTTTGATACAGAAAAGCCCCTGTTCTCCCATCCTTTGATTAAACAATTCCTCAGAGGGGCTTTTAATATCAGACCTCCCAGAAGGTCACCCACTCCAGCCTGGGACCTGAATTATGTTTTGGAAAAATTAACTTTACCACCCTTCGAACCTGCTGCTTCAGCAGAACTAAGATACTTCTCCTGGAAGACTGCTTTTCTCCAAGCTATCACCTCAGCTAGAAGGGTTTCAGAACTTCAGGCACTGATGGCCATTGAGCCCTTCATCATCTTCCATGCAGACAGGGTATCCCTGAGGACTAATACCCCTTTTATGCCCAAGGTGATATCTAATGTAACTCACAACCAGGCCATGCATCTACCCACCTTCTTTCCTAACCCTCAAAACAAGGGGAAAAGAATTCTGCACTCGCTAGACATGCACAGACAGCTCAGATACTATCTGGACCATACTAAACCCTTCAGGAAAACAGACCAACTACTTGTCAGCTTTGCCCCAGAGGCAGAGGGGAAGCCCATTTACAAACAAACCATTTCCAAGTGGATATCACACTGTATCCATTTCTGCTACAGACTGCATAGGAACCCCACCTCAAGTCTATTCAAACCCATTCCACAAGGGAGCCTCCACTTCCACAGCATTCCTCAAAGGAGCTCCCACCAGGGACATCTTGGAAGCTGCCACCCGGACTTCTGTCCATACCTTTACCAAGCATTACCAACTACCTCTATTTTCTAAGGCTAGGGTAGGGTTTGCCTCTGCAGTTCTGCAGTGCGTGCTGACCCATTCCTAGATCTCTTACTAATCCTATCACCCCTCTCCTCAACTTTGGGAATCCTCCCACAGGTGATGACTGCAACCGTGAAACATGAAGAACATAGTACAGTTGTGAACACTTACCATAAATGTAGATGTTCAAGTGTATTCACTGTTGCAGTCCTGGTTTCCCACCCTCCTTCCCCCTTATATCTTCTTTCTTTAGGTTGACATAAGTTTCTAACTGTGGCTTTTAGCCACAAGGGTCACTTTACCATAATCACTTTGGCCTCTTACTGGTTAGGGCAAGAAAAACGGATGTAATGGCATTGGCTGCCTTCCTTTATAGCCCTGACAACCTGTCATCAGGCAGCAAGTGTCAGCAGCCAATGCAGAAAAATATTGACTCTGGTATTTGGGCTGGCCGAGGGCTACCACAGCAGGGATAACCCACAGGTGATGACTGTAACAGTGAATACACTTGAAATCTGCATTTATGGTAAGTGTACACAACTGTACTTTCTCTGTAGTTTAATTATCATAATATACATTCAACAATTATGATATGATTACACATCTGGGAGAAACTGCTGGACATCTTTAAAGTTGCAGTATAATTCTTGCAGTCCAGTTTCCTGCATAAAATCTGACAGTGTACACTCATACTTACTCTTCAAATGACTCAGTCAAAATAATTGCAGATTAGCTCTTTGATGAATCCTATTTATAATGATATCTGTGACACAACTTCTGTGACATACTTCTTTTTATTGATAGTTTCACGAGACTTGCAGCATGCAGCATGGTTTTGTAATGCAACATAGGTAATTTTATTTCATTGTACCTAGTGAGTATAGTAAAACAAGTGTATCACATCTTATCTTACAATGTAACTTCTGATCTCAGAATAGTTTTAAATTTTCCCTAGTTACATAGGTAAAATCTGGAATTCTCTACCTCCTGCTGTTACCTCAGCAAACACAAAGGTTACATTTAAAAGACTCCTCAAAGAACACCTAAAACTCACATGGATATGTTCTTGCTCTCCACCAGTTTGACCTCCCCAACCTCAGTCTTACCCTTTCCAATAAGAGGATCTGTAGCTTTTTTAACTTCTAGCTTTCTTACACTACCACCTTTGTATCTTACCCCTTAATTAGTACCTACATAGTTAGTTACACCACCACACTGATATGTTTCTCTTTTACAAACCTTTTTTAAAATTATTCTTTCTTTCTTCCTATAACATTACACTTGCTTTTACTGGCTTTCTCATTTATCCTTACCGCCTACCACTTAACTCTGTTTCTGACACCTGACCACATCTTAAGTGTACCCATCCCAATTGTATAATGTAAGATGATTCAACTCTTGACATAAAGTTAACATAAATAGCTCACTCTTCACTTCTGCCCACTTATGTATTGGAACATCCAATTCTAAAACTGTGTAAGATGTGCTCACTCCATGAAACTATGTTAATTTTATGATGCATAACTATGCAACTTTGTTAATTTTAATAACTTTGTATATCTATGTAAATTTGCATGCTATGTATATACCAGTTATATGCTTGTTACTTGTTCTCTGGAGATTTTTTTCCTGGGACTCTGCTGAAAATGGACATGTATCCAGTCAGACTCTCCCAATCAACAAATGCAATATAACTAACTAAATAAATAAATAAAATAAATAAGCACAAACTCTTAGCTAAGATGATATAAATTTTGTCATGTCTACAGCATCTATGTGCAGAAAACACAGATTGTAAGAAAATATTGCAGGAAAATACTGCTACTTCTAATGACAACATCCAAATACATGTAAAATATGCTACGTTTTGCCATAACTAAGCTGTCCTGCTGCTTGATCATACAATCCTAGTACTCCTTTCATATCTTACATGCTAACTGAGTCTAATTCTTTTTGTGTGCCTGTTGCATTTACGTAACAAAACAACTGCAGTGTCATAATCTAGTGCAAGGTTTCTAAATGAATAAATGCCAAGAATAAGAGGTGCCATTTGATGATGCTTAACTTAAAGCACTCTTATGAAAAAAAAGAGACTCACAGTTATATTTTAGGTTCCAATGAAAAAACAAAGAAGCCAGACTGCCTGAAACATAGAGTGTAATTCTGGATTAACAGAACTATCACATCAGGCATATACAGTCTACAAACCTTTAATGGACCTTTAATGCGTGGGTTATTTTCAGTCCAGGTGTGGAATCATATTCACTAATTAATAGCACTGATCTCCAGCAAATATGATAAATGATCATGAAGAATATTGCTGCGGTAGACAAATGTAGATCAATTGAATCAGACCTTGGCTACAAGAAAATGTTAATTAAAATCTTGTAGAGTTAATCTTCTGCACAAACTGCCAGATAAGACAGTTTGCAAATCAGACCAGATTTTCATGACTACAGCAACTCAATAGGAAATGTTCTTTTCTTTCTATAAGTTATGGTAATGTAGGTGTTGATTCCAGGGAATTCCAGGGAGTACCATCCCCAACATGCACAAATTTTTAAGTGTATCCTTGGACCACATTTCCTTTTTAAATAACAATAGCATATGTTGATTGCACATAGTACATTATGTTTATACCAAGTACTGCAAGATATACTGGTTCAAAAACCAGGAACCACAAAATAAACAGAGGACACCAATACCAACCTGACTGAAGAAATGGAACTTCCAGTAATAAAAAAAGAAAAGTTTATTAAATCCAACAAGAGATTAAGTGCTTTCATCTGATTGAAACTAGAACTTCATCAGAATCTAAAAAATCATTAAACGATTCCAGATTAAAACAACCTTACAAACAGTCACGTTCCCATTAAAACAATTAATCTAATATGATATGCATAACCACATCATGAAAGAGCATTGAAACTCAAGCACAGGTTTAAATAAAAAGTTCAAAAAATAAAATCTACTTAACACAAAAAATATACCAAAAATACATACATAATTTTGATGACTTGAAATCATGAACAGAGTACTTGATAAACTCATAAATCATAAGATCTTAAGTACAAAACACTGCTTATAGATAACTGGTCATTTCACCCAGGAAAAACATGTGTGATTAATCTAATGTGTCAAGCTAGTTTTCTAGCTTCAATATATTCAACCTAGGGTCCCCCTCTGGGGTATCTCCGAATCATATCCACACCAAAAACAAAAAACTATGTGTAGGAAAGTTAAGAATATGTTTAACTAATGCATTATTCTGCATTTTGTGCTTGATGTCATGAGCATGTTCATAAATTTGATCTCTAAATCGTTGGGTTTTACCCACATAAAAACACAAACACTCATGACATTGTACAGTACACACCAAATCAACAGAGTTGCAAGTGTAGTGGAAGGAGATGGAAGGAGGTTTTTACCTGCTGCACTGTGGACAAAGTCCACATTTGAAGGTTACAAATTTTTTGCAGCTATTTATAAGAGAACCATCACAACGACACTTCAAATAATTTTTAATTGATTTTCCCTTTCTGAAAACAACTCTTGGTTGTTTACCTACAAATTCAGGAACACCATTGAAACAGGAAAAAATGCTCCAGTTTCTCTTCAAGATAGTCAAAATCTCATGGTGTTTCAAAGTGTAAGTAGTAACAAATGCATGCACAATGTCTGCTGCATTCTCCCACAGATTAGAAACTCTGCTCCAACCCCATTCTGATTCGGCTCTAAGAAGTTGCTAATATGTACCATTGACCCCCTTATTTTTTACTTCATAAAAAATATTTGTTACCATATCAACAGAGTATCCCCTAGCATACAACATATCTGATAATTTGGTGCCTTCCTCTAAAAAAAGTTTCATCCTCAGAAACCATACAAGCTAGTCTCATGAACTGAGTTTTAACTAACCCTTATTATTAATGGACAGGATGCCAGCTGGTATAGAGCAAAGGACTATTGGAGTAAGTGGGCTTCCTGTAAATATTACTGACATATTTCCTATTATAATAATCCTTTCTTATCTCTACATCCAAGTAGTTGCTCCTATAATCACTACTGTGTGAGGTAACTTTCAAAAAGGGGTAGAACTATTCAGATAGTCCATAAACTTTGAAATCTCTTCTGCATGATTTTTCCATGCAATAAAAATGTCATCCAAAACAATGGACGTACAAATCTCATAGGGATGGACAAAATGTGTTAAATGCATATTTCCTTTCCCACTGCAACATAATAATATTGGAACATATGAGGTCAACCGCTGCCCCCATAGCTACACCCCTTTTCTGTAAAAAATATTGACCTTCAAAATAAAATTGCTCTTTAAAATCACCTCCATAAAGGTTGTCAAAACATTTACTTCATCATTGCTATATATTGTACAAGTAAATAAAAAGTATTTGAACCCTTCAATTCCTACATCGTGTGGAATAACATTAAACAAATTAATTCCATCGATTGTTACAAAAACTACATCTTCAGAAAAATCTACACCCATAAACTGGTCTAAAAAGTCCCAAAAGTCCTTACATAATTAACTAAACATTTTAAACTCTACTTTAAATGAAAATCAATGTATCTCACTAAAGGATGTAACTTGGACCTACTAGCATTCAATATTGGCCTCAAAGGGGGGGTCTGTAACAGATTTATGTATCTTTAGAATCCCAAAGATGGAGGGCACCATAGGAAATTTGCAAGCCAAAGTTGTCAACAATTCCTATGACAGGGAACCCTGCTCAAAAAATCCTTTAACAAGTAGTCAATGTTGGCATAAGGGATGTTAACTGCATTTAAAGAAGATTCCTCGTCCAATTTGTCATCCAGCAGCAAAACATTCATCTTATTGCAATAGTCAGTTTTACTCTTAATCACAACACCCCACCCTTGTCAGGCTTCATCTCCCTCACATTCTTATCACAACTTAGTCTCTTTAATAATTGATACTCTATCTTGCTCAAATTATGTTGGTTTGTGCCATATTGTTTAAGGCCCAAAAATCTAATTCGCAAACTTTTTCAAACAAAACCAGTGAGGGGTGTAGTGGGGGATTGAATGTACTTTTCCTACTCAACCCATTTTTGATGTATGAATTCCCCTGGTGTTGAAACAAAAATTAAAAATTCAACTCTCTTAAAAAACATTTTTAAGTCTATAATAATATTCTCAATTTTAAAGCTACAAGATGGAAGAAAGGTGAAACCCTTGCTTAATAACTCACAAAAATCAATACCATAGTTGTTGTCCATGTAACTGAAGATCTTAAAATCACCACGGCTATTAGTAATAATATTTAAACTATCAAGTCACGATTGATCCTGCTCAGAAAATGAATTGTTTAGTTCCTGGTTGAACTAAAACATCTCCCCAAGCAGCCCTGTTGAAAACGAGAAACGTGTTTCCATCCGGTTTGATTCTGCTCCAGTGTCTGTGTGTTCTTCTTGTTCCTCAGCCTCTCCAAGCATCATAAAGGGGCATGATCTAAAGTCCTAGTTGCAATCAGATGAAAGCACTTAATCTCTTGTTGGATTTATAAGCTTTTCTTTTTTTATTACTGGAAGTTCCATTTCTTTGGTCAGTTTGGTGTTGGTGTTGTAAGTACTGCAAGATATCACACAAGTATAACTAAACACAGACAGCTTCAGTAATCAATGCTAGGAAAATGCATTCTTCTGTCTTCTGTGTGGTACACAACAATAGTGCTAGGTACAACTGTACCTAAAATACATACTGTACATTCCTTCAAGACTGTACTCACAGTGCTATATGGTACTGAGATGCAACAAAACATAACACTAATACAGTGACATATGAGAGTAGTGTTGCAACAGTACTACTGTCTCGGTCTTGAGATACTGAACTTTGAGGGAAATACTAAGGATTACTATAAGACTAAACAGACAAATACATGCATAAAGTAATAAATTAAGCATCAAACTAGATGATTTTTATATGAAAACAGTTAATATAGAAAAAAGTGTTAAAGCTCCAATCATGAAGGGAAGCTGTGTATCACAAACATTTTATTGCATTGTGATACTTCTGCACAAGGAAGATTTGTATTTGAAGTACAAACGCTAACTGTTGTTGACATTAGTAAACGAGTAGGTAAGGATGCCCAGCTATACTACTCGGTTTCCTGTCTGTAGATAGGAATACTGCTGTTAGCATGAGAAAAGGCCAGACAGGATACCGAGCCAGTAAAACACACAATAAGAAGAGTGACTTTTGTATTCCCAAAAATGACTGGTGCTACTATACATAAAATAATGCAATATCTAAACATGGAGCTGCTGATGGTCAATGTATAGATTACTGTGGCATTGGCTTAAGCTGATTGGATCCTACCACATACCACTGACCAGCTTTCAAAGCTTTTGGGTGATTTCCACACACTCTATCTTTCAGGATCATTAGAGAATCTCTGTAAAACAACAGAGTAAAAATCCCTTCAGATTGCTTTTGCCACTGAATATAGCTCCTTCTGTAGGCTCTATAGAACTATTGATCCTTCAAAACTTGGCAGATATGGGGAGTGGCCAAGATGGGGACTGAGTGACAACATTTTTACTCAGCTCTGTCTATTCAGAAATATTTTGACAGAATTTTTTGTTTTTAACTATTTCAATACAGATTTTTTATGTCTAAATAATTCTTTAGAATATATATTTGGATAATATATAAAAAATCCTACATAAATATTAATTTTTCCTGTCAAATTTCATTGAAAAATTTTCAGCATCAAAAGGCAAAATGAGTTACACCAAAGCCTCTCATCAAGAGACATCTCTAAAAAAGGAATTACAGTCCTTAATAACTAGCTTTCAAGAACTGTCAACTAAAATGGACAAAATAGATTCAAAACTAGATGACTTCAAAGAAAAATGTACTCAACAGATGGACACCATTCATGAAGACCTGTCACAACAGAAAAAGCAAATTTCAGGAATAGAAACTGCTTTGAATGACATGGACAGCAGGATTAAAGAAAATGAACATGACATTGAATTTCTCTTAAAACAGAATTATCTTATACAATTTAAAGTGGATAACCTCGAGAATAGATCTCATAGGAATAATGTAAAAATATTTGGTCTTCCAGCTAACATAGAGGGAAACAGAATGGAAAAGTTACTAACTTCTTGGTTACCTGAAATCTTGGAACTCCCAGAAGCATTATCCTATGGCATTGAAAGGGCTCATAGGTCTTTTGGTTTCTTCTAAAAGTAAAAAAAGTAATTCTCCTAGATCTGTCATTGTGAAATTTCTATCTTCTCATGACAAACAAATGGTTTTGAAAGCTGCCTGGGAGAAATCACCAATTAAAATGAAAGACAATATCATTTGTTTCGATAATGATTATTCTCCTACTGTCAATTCAAAAAGGAAAATATTTCTACCCCTAATGAAAGAACTTAAAAGAAATCAAATAAGAGCCCATCTACTATTTCCAGCCAGGCTGAAAAATCTTTCATCAAAATGGATTTAAAACATTTGAAGATCTGGACTCAGCCATTACTTTTGTAAGAAACAACAAACTATTAGAAAAAAATTGAAGATATGGATTGGGCTAGTCCCAGTCTGAAAAGAATTGCTGATAATAGTATATGGAAAACTGTTGAATCTAAAAAGAAACTAAAAAAAATGAAGAATTACTGTTATTATTGCATCATATCGTTTTTATAATTTCTATAAGCCCCACATCTCCACAAAATTCTATTGATATATCTTAAAAATGCAAGATTTTCAGTGAACTTCACCTTAGATTCTCTAATAACTGACCCTTTAAGTTGGGGAAATCAAACTAGATTTCCACATGAGCTTAGTTTATTTGTTGAATTATTTTTATAACTGTATATATAATTCCCACTTGTTGTTTTCTATATATATATATGTTAGTCTTGATGATTAAGCTATGGCTGATAGCATTTATAACATATCTTGGTTCTTGTGATATTATCCTTGCTATTCTATACTAGCATTGTGCTTTTCGGTTTAAATATTGCTTAATAATAAATATGCTGGGGATGGAAGTGTTTTGTAGTTGAATTGTCATTGGGTTTATTCAAGTTGCAAGCTCGTCTGGAAGACACTATTGATTAAACAGATATCTTGGGTTGATTTCTGAATCATTTGTGTCCGGAGCTGCCTGCTTGATTTGGATCTTGTTGGGGAGGTCATTGTTTATCTGTTTTTGCTCCAGTCTGTGTTCGGGGGAGTTTGCGATGGTTTGACATATGCTGTGTGGTTGCTATTATTGGGGGAAGTGTTTAGGTTGATGCCTCTATTTTAAAAGAGTAGTAGGTTTTGATTGCGGGTCTTGCTTGTTTTTTTTTTTTTTTTTTTTTTTGGAGGGGAGATGCACTCTGTGGTGGTGTGCAGAAAAGTAATGGGAGCCTATGTAGGCGCTTTTCTTTTCTTACTCCTTTCCCTTTTAGTTTTGTGCCTTATGAGTTTGCACTGTTTTCCTTTCGTTGCATTGACTTGTTGGAGACACTCTCCAAGCTTTGGGTGTCTCTCGTGCTTGTGTGTTAGCCTGTGAGAGATTAACGTGAGAAAAAAAAATCATTTAGTTTGCTTACAGGTTTCCCGCTGGAATCCTTGTACTTTGAATCTTGTTTGAATCAACCTTGAAAGACTGCGGGTGCTCTTTCAGAAGAAACAGGTGCTTTCCAGTTACATCATATAGAAACTGCCGAGACTAGTTGACCTTTAATCTCGCACATCAGCAGTTACGTAGCAAATGGAATGTTGAAATGCTGTAGTGTATTTATGTTCAACTGACCTTACATTTGAAGAAGATTTAATGGACAAATGCTTTTTTATAAGATGCTTCATTATTCAATATGTAATTATTTAAAACTGACTGTTTTTTTTTTTTTTTTATTCACATGCAGTTAATTGAGACTGTACAAATCTTAGGCTTAACTTCATTACATTACTGTATAAGGAAGTGAATATTTAGCTATACTGATGGTCTACAATAATGTAGTGTTGGTGGGGTGAAGAAAAAAAGTAGTAAAAGTAATATATAATATCTAATTTCAGAAGTTTGTTATAATACCTTTGATACTTGTAAACTGAAGAAAGTAACTTTCAAAAGTAAATATGTTATTGTCACAGTTTGATAACTCATTCCTTTCAGAGAAGATGTTTCTATTTTATCTGAATATGAGTTGACTTAATGGTATATACTCCTTTTAATCACTTTAATTTGTCATTCCATATTTTTACCTCTTAGGGATAATAGATAATAGAATTGGCAAGCAACAGAAGTTTCATTTAATTTAAATTCTAGATCGCAGTAAGATACTTGATAGTTAAATACATGTGTTTGTTTGGTTTTCTTGTCAGTTCTTAAAATTATTTAACTCTAATAATATCTGACATATTAAGAACTCCACACACTCTTATTAGTATACCCTGGTGTAAAATGGTATGATCGAAATTAATATTATTATTAATTATTTGAGTTGCATATAATGGAATAGTGAAGTTGTATAGTATTGGGGAGAAAGAGGTAAATGTTACTATGGAATGACATAGAATGATTGTTAGCATATGCTATCTATATTTCTTTGGTCTCCCTTTAAATGGAGATTGGCTCTTATACAACTCTGGAGATTAATGTTTTCTTTTTTTTTATGACGGATGCTGATTAGATGTTGTTACTAGATTGAGAGGCAATTCAGGTGATAATATGTCACCTGAATTAGGAGTTTTAAACTCCAGAGGAGTTAAGGTTGTATCTAATATAACTAATCTGAGTTATAATATTAAGTTTTTTATCAATTTGTTTGACGTTCACCATTACTCCACAATAGTAAATGTTCAATAATAGTTCTCATAGTTTTACTGTTCCAGTCATTTAAAGTACTAACCTATATCATCTCTTCTAGATTCAATGTCAATATAGTATTTAGGTCAAATGAGTTAATTCTCTCAATATATCTCTGGTATGTCAATTTTAAAAGGATTCTCTATTAACATCAATGGCTTGAATAATCCTAGTAAGAGAGGACATTTATTTAAATATCTTAAACTTCATAAATCTCAACTAGTATTTCTACAAGAAACCCATTTAATATCAAAAGACATTACCAAACTTAATATTAAACCTTATTATTTGCTAGTAAGTTCAGAACACTCGCAAAAAAAAGGGGAGGTGGCAATTTTATGGAACAATACACTACCCATGCCTAAAATACTTAATGTCTATAGTGACAATAAAGGGATGTTTTGTTCTATCAACATAGAAATAAACAATAAAATATATACTTTTGTGAATGTTTATTGGATTCTGGGTAATGGAACGAATATGGTAATACAACACTTAGATCAGGTAGTATAATTTGCAAAAGGAAATATTATACTAGCTGGAGATTTTAATTGCACTTTAGATTCTACTTCTAAAGGTAATAGATGGATTTCAGCATCTGCTAAATTACTTAAAGATTTGATAGACTCTTATTTAATAAAATATATTAATAACTTTGCTGAGCCTAACTCTTTATTCTTTACATTCTTTTCACATAGACATAACACCTTCTCAAGAACTGATAGAATTTTAATTTCCAATAACTTGGCAGACTCCCTAAACAATTCTAAGGTCATTACTTGTTCCCTTTCTGATCACAACTCTATAACATTTGAATTACTTATCAATCATATTCGAGGTATGCAAATTAATAGAATGCCTGCCTATATTACAAAATTAGAAGATTTTAAAAATTCTTTTTACAGAAATGCAAAATGTTATAGAGTTAAACAACACAAATGATATTACTGAAATATATATTTGGGATGCTTTAAAAGCATACTTATATGGGAGAATCATAAATTGGTATTATCAAAAAGCTTTGGAACAAAGAATTACTTGATATACAAATGAAACTTGATAATTTAAAGCTTAACTATAAAGAAGATGAAAACTTAAATGATAAGAAAAAAAGAAATAAATTCTCTAAACATTAAATATCTGGAAATATTAAATCATAAAACCAAGATTAATATTGACATTTTTAAATTAATAAATTTCTCTACAAATCCTAAATCTTTAAAATTGTTAGCTAACAAAACAAAGAGGCTAAATAAAATTAATCACATTAATGAGATATTCTCTCCAAGGAAGACAAAGATGGTCTCAGATTTAAATAATATTCTAACTGAATTTAGGGAATTCTTTCTAAACATTAATCAAAATCTAATATAATTGACACTAAAGAGGACACTAAAGCTTTTATTAGTAAATATACTAAAAATATTATCAGAAGAGCAACCAAATCTTATAGATAAACCAATTTCCTTTAAAGACATTCAAATACAAATTACCAAATTAAAACAAAATAAAGCCCCTGATAATTATGGTATAATACCAGAAATATATAAATTACTACCTAATAATGCTTTAAAATTACTTCACTAAGTCTTTAACATCTCCCAAATTACCTTTTTGGAAGTATACTTTTATATCTCCTATACTAAAATCTAATAAAGATCCTACTAATTGTTCCTCTTCCTATTTCTCTGCTTAATATTGATTATAAGATTTTCATGTCCATTTATGCTGACAGATTGAAAGTATTTTTACCAATTTTAGTTGATAATGATCAAACAGGATTTATAATGAATAGGAACTCATATGATAGTATAAAAAAAAAAACATTAACACTGATTGAATCTGTCAAACATTTAAAGGAGAGTTTAATATTAATTAGTTTGGATATAAACTGTGCTTTTGATTCTATTAACTGGGACTATTTATTTATTCTTATGAAAAAACTAAACTTTTCTAATAAATTTATTAATCTTATCTCACAAATATATAATGGCAGTCAAGCTTATATTAAAATTGGCTCAAGTATCTCTCAAAATATCCTAATAACTAAAGGTACCAAACAAGGATTTCCATTACCCTCTTTACTATTTACATTAATCATGGAGTCATGGGCCAACTTAATCAGATGGGACAAAGATATTGTAGGTTATAAATTAAACCTTAAAGAGTCTTCTAAAATACAGATGTTTGCTGATGACATTCTTCTAACACTTGGTGGAAAAAATCTTCCATTCACGATCTCTTTAAAAATGTGAATCTCTTTCAAAAAGTATCTGGCCTAGTTTTTAATAATAATAAAATCCAAATTATTTTAATTGGACCAAATAAGTTTGATTTATTTGATGATTTCAAAATATACTTGCCTCAGTCTGATCAAATTTTGTATTTAGGTATTATAATTACTAGCAATATTAAAAATATTATTCAACTAAACTATAATAATAGTCTTTTGACAATAGAGAAACTAATAAAAAAATGGAATATAATTACATTCTCTGTGGATGAAAGACTTTCAATCATTAAAATTATTTTTCTTCAAAAAATTACTATATATAATTCAATCTATATCATTACCTCCCCCAAATTTGATAGTAAAGAAAATTAATTAAATGTTTCAAAAATGTATTTGGTTCCCTAATAAGCCCAGAATTGCATTGTTATCATATGAGAAGCTGGGATAACGGCCGCATAGTTATACCAAATTTAGAATTTTATGCATTCTCATCAGTAATTAAAACTATATCCCTTCTTATTGATATTAAATATCAAGCTAAATGGAAAACTCTACTTGAGTTATTAGCAATAGATAGTATAAAAAATAATATCCCTCAAAAAATGGATTTAGTAAATATCCCATTTATTTGGATTTTAAAAGATTATTTTTCACTACCTTTATCTCAGAATTTCAAAAGTAACTACTTAACACGCTTTCTAAAATCCTTTTAAAATTATATTCTTAAATTTAGCATACATAAGGATTGGTTATTTCTCCTTTTTCCCATAGCATATTCACAAGGAGTTCTATTTTCTTCAGATTTACTAAAAATGACCTCTTTTCAACAAAAATAATATTTTTTTTTGCTATCAGATGATGTTAAATAATAACTTGAATTTAATAGATACACTCAAGGCTGATTTCCAACTTGACTCATGTTCATGGTTAGACTTACAAGCCAGAAGGAAATATATATTAAACAAAATCGATTTGATGCCTGCTTCAAATAAACAAGCAATACCCAGTTTAATACAATATATGATATTATCAATACAAAACATCTCCCCTGCTAAAAATAAACTTTCACATATATATAAAGCTATCAAAAAGGATTTAGATAAACTGCCTGATAGCCATTGGAACTAATATCACCTAATCAATAACCAACCTCCTACGAATAATGGCAAAATAAATATAACTAAATCAGCCAGTGTAACTACATCTTCTCTTAAATGGAGAATATTTACATGGAAGTATTTATATAGGTCATTCATCACTCCCCTCACTTTGAGTAAAATTAGCAAAAAAAGATGTTATATGTTGGATATGTAGAACACAATTAAATGCTGATTGGTCCCATATGTTCTTTGAATGTATAGTACTAAAAAAATTTTGGGAAGAAGTTAATTTTTTCTAGAAGCAATTTTCACTGACAAATTCATATTATCTAAATTTCTGGTTTTATTCAACACACCAATTCCTGTCTGTATTAGTAATTCCAATTACCCTTTAATTTGGTCCATATTATCTGTTGCCAGAAAGACAATTACGAAAAATTGGAAATCTACTTCCTCTCCCTCAATACAAGAATTTAAACATTTGCTTTCTGATGTTTGTCACTTGGAAATACTTACCATTGAATCTAGATCTACAAAAAATAAGACTACATCTAATTCCTGGAACAAAATATATAATCCATTAGAAAAATAGTTTAATAATCTTATAAACATCCAAAGATTTGTAAATACATCTGTACATTTATTTTATTCTTATGGCTAACATTTATGTAAATAGTTGTTTATTATTGGTTGAACTTTGTGAATTTTATTTCTATATATATTTAAAATTGTTCAATTTCTCTGAGGTTTATTGTCTTGATCAATATTGTTTCAATAAAATTGTTTTAAAAAAAACTTGGCAGATATGTGTGCTAGAAAATCTTCCACTAAAAATAATTTTATGAAGAAAATATTTTTCTTCCTGATTTTTTTTGTATTTAACTAGAATATCGATTGTTGTCCTGAGTAGGGTGTCCATGGTGGTGCAGCGGTCAGCATTTCTGCCTCCCAGCAAGAGGTTCATCATTTTTATTCTCGGCTGGGGTGCCTTCTGCTGGAGGTGGATTGGACACTATAAATTGGCCCTAGGTGTGCATGTGTGTGCCTTCTGTGGAAGGTTGGGCACCAGGCTGGCAACTCAACACTGTAAAAACACCATTGCCAATTGTTCTGTTGACTTTTGTTCCACTGTAGCAACCCCTCACTGGGAAAAGTCGAAAGAAGAAGACTGAATGTTGTGCTTAGTGTTGTTTCATTTGTAAGGGATTTGATGTGTAAGTGCTTTGGTGAATCTCTTGTATGGAAATGTTTAATTTTGTCAAGAATTTTATCCAGAACTCGAGAGTTTGTGTTTTGGCCAGGATGCTGTAATTGTGGGGGATTATCAGTGGTTTACTAATCTCAGAGCCACTTGTTCTCAATTTTACCCTTTTCCAACTTGTTCAGGTGCTTGTATCTGCTTTCGATCTCTTTTTCTAAACTGATCAAGGAAGCAGCCTCTAGTCTCTGCAGTTTTGTCTTCCCCTATCAGAAAAAAGACAAAAGTTATCAAGAAGTATTTGGGTGTAAGACTGACTTCTATTTTTAACACAGCCACAGGTAAGTCACTCTGACATGGCTGCTTGTTGTTCCTCAGACTATTCATCTTTTTCCACAGGTCAACTTGATGTAACACATGCAATGACCAAAGTCCAGGAGATAGTCACATACTCTGCAGGTGTAATGATGCCTTTAGCAGGCAAGGGAGAGACACTTTTGTCAGTCTCAGAGAAAGGGGTAGGAGAAGTCCTTCTCTTAGCTGGGATACAGAACTGACATCAGGACTAGTATACCAGAAGAGACCCTATATTTTTCCAGGGAGATCTCCAGGAAAGGAAAACATTATGAGAAAGCTTTTCAGTCTCTTGCTACTATTTCCATGGACAGCGAAGACAGTGCAATTTGCTTAGGAACTTATAAGAGCTGTTTTCTTGCCTTCTGTTTCTTCAGCAAGACAACAAAAAGCATTCTGTCTCTTTATGAGATAGATATTGAGTCAGAAGATTAGGCTTTATGAGGCAGGGGTGTACTTCAGGAATTTCTTCACAATCTGAGCACCCTAATTATCAAGGAAGTTTGACTTCAGATTTTCTGCCTGTAGATTTACTATCTGATGAAAGCAGTTTTCATTGGGAGCAGAATGAAATTCCTATAGCACAGAAAATATATGATGAATTGTTAAAGCTGGAAATCCCCGTTTCTGCAGCTATCCCTGTTATTCTGCCTGCATTAAAGAATGCTTTTTCTCACTGCTTTTTGCTTACCTGATTCTCATGCATCCCATGGCTAGACAACACAAGAAAAACATCCAGTGGTACCTCAAGTCAGTCTGGGCTCAGTATCATCACACTTTATAGGTGCATAGGTTCAAAGGTAGGTACTAGGCTATCAGACCTAGGGCCCATACAAGCCTAGCCAAAATGTACCCTGGCTTTTGCCACCCAAGAAAATTATTTTCCTGTGCCCCTGTCGAGCAGAGCCACAGAAGTGATCACCGGGGTGAATTTCCCATTTCCCATCCAATCATCAAGATTTTTCTTGAAGAGTGCTAATGAGGAGCTCTGTTTGACTTATATAGGTAGTCTGTTCCAGAGTATGGGAAGTCTCAGGGACAGGAATCTATCCCTCCAGCATGTTCTGTTTATTGTGGTGACATATCCTTCTGGATCCCTGTTTTGGGATTTATAAAAAAGGGTGATGCTGTGGTGGGTAGGCCAGATCTCTTACAGTCCTTGTCTCATTCTGTCTTCAGACTCTTCTCCAGTCTGTTGTTACAGATGGTTCAGTCCTGGCTTGGAGTGCTGTCTCCAAAGCAGTGAAAGTGCAAGGTCTCTAGAACTCTTATGACAGCAGCACATACATGACAGAGAGATGCTGTCACTGATTGACTGTAGTCCCCAGGACCACTGGAAGAAAACACCACAGTGATGTAGTGATTAAACAAACAGTGGGGTACCATTTAATCCACTCATTTTGGACTTGCTATACTAGCCAAGAAGAAAGAAGCTCAGTTCAGTCTTCAAGATTCATATATTCTGTCAGAGCAAAACTTAATTGCAGATAAGCTATGCAGGACCAGGACATAACCCAAGATAGGGAGTCTTAATCATAGGGAATTCTAAGAATTCATCCAGTTGTTGGGGACACCTAAATTACATCTGTTTGTCTTCTCTCAGAACAGACAGTAGAAGGAAATTATACTACAAGACTTCTTGCAAACAGGCCTGGAAGTCAGATGTCTTCTCATTCCCCATGGACATGAATGTTTCTTTATGCTATTCAGACCTTTTCTCTGATATCCCAGGTGCTTCTAATGATCCAGAGGGAACTTATAAACCTGTGGTGATAACTCCCTTTTGACCCACACAACTATTGTTCTCAGATTTTTTTTTCAGTATGGCTAAAGTGCAATTTACACAGGCTTAAACTTCTTTGTTGCAGTAACCCCATAACCCCAAAAAATAAAAACCTTATATATATACCAACTCTAAGATCTCCATACCTCAAAGAAAAGGGAATATTCTGATAAATGGCAATTGTGGACTTTGTGTATGTACGAATAAAGTTTTGACAATTCATTCTCCACATTATGGAATTCTCCAAATGCAGTCCTGACCTTTCAAAGCTGTTACTGTTTCCTTCATTGTTTTCTGCAGGCACACATTACATAATGTAGTAACCCACCAAAGAAGTAACATACTTTTAAATAGCCACTGTGTGATACTAGGGAAACAACTCAGAGTAAGCTTATACACTATCACATTTTCATATAGGTTACTGGGAATGTGGCAACTATCAGAAAGTAATTTTTCTTGAGTGCTGATATTGTCAAATGGGTTTGCTGAAAAACACTATCAATGAAAAATTAATTTCCACTTTTCCTGACTGTTTTGCAGCTATGGAGACAGAATGTATAAGTTAGGGAGTATGCCACATGAGGGACAAAACATTCTGTTATCAAATAAATGAACATTTTTTGTGTAACACCTTCACTCTTTTGTTAATCAGAATAATGGAATTTGTAGATCATCATGAACAAAAACTACTGCATGTATAAAATGCACTTATTTATGTATGTTTTGATAACTGGCTGTACAGCTGGTCAGATCCCATATTATTAGATGTCTCAAGGCAAAATCCCAATAACAGATGCATATAGTGAACAAAAAACATACAGCTGTCAAATAATTTTTTAGTAGACAGTTGTGTAAAGCAATCAGTATCATAAAGACCTGCAGTGCAATATGCAGGCATGACATAAATTAGTAGTACACTAGGACTGAGGCTCTGATAATGTTACAGATAAAACTGTGCTAATATTAACAATACTTAATAACAATACTTAATCTGGAAGCCGCGGTGGTACAGCGGTAACATTGTTGCCTCACAGCAAGATGTTCTCCTGTTTGATTCATGGCTGGAGTGCCTTCTGTGTGGAGCCTGCATATCCTCCCCATGGTCGAGTGGCCTCTGAAAGACATGCGTGAATGGGCGTACCTTTGCTGAAGGTTGGGCGTCGAGCTGGCAAATCGGCACCATAAAAAATCTACTGCCAATCATTAGCAGACCAGAGTTCTGCTGTGGTGACCCCTAACCGGGAAAAGCCGAAAAGACAAACATTAACAATACTTAATCCAAGTAATATATCATAAAATATTGTGTAAGTAAATGGCTGTAGTATGATTACTTGAGTTCTCAGAAAGAGTTATGTAGCAAGTTACCTTGGACTGATATAGTACAAACTGCAAAAACCTGCACAAGATGCAGTGAATGCATTCCATTAGACTGGAGCACAAATCACAGTATTGCAGATGAAAAAATAAATAAATAAAAAGTCACCAAAGTCAAATGACTCTGGTAGGTTTGTCAAAAGAGCAGAATAACTACAGGGACAAAATATTACAGTGTTTCATAAGGAATTTTTACCCAAGGCAGTACAGTTTTATAATTATAATTGCTGCCATGTTCTTCTGTCAAGCATGGAGTTCTTTTTGAAGAATTCCACTTTTTCAGCCACTGTATTGAAGTTTTCATATAGAATGACAACATTATCCTCCATGCTAGCCTCCTTGAGCTTCACAGTAGTTATAGTTTCCATTTCTCCATATGATTAGCCATACACACTGGAAGTTGGCAATGGTGAAACAACTGATTGTAGGACTAGAAGCTGGAAGAACTTCAGAGTCTTGCAGCCATCTTATCTTGGAATGGCTATACCTAGTTATGGCAGCTGCATTCAGTTAATGAAAGACAGTACCTGTCAATGGTCTTCTTAATGCAAGTTGCTGTTGTTGTTGTTGTGTCTTTCGGCTTTTCGCGGTTAGGGGTCGCCACAGCGGAACTCTGGTCCGCTAATGATTGGCAGTAGATTTTTATGTGCCGAGTTGCCAGCCCTGATGCACAACCTTCAACAAAGGTACGCCCATTCACGCACGTATCCACACAGAAGATGCTTTAGCTGAGAATCGAACAGGACAACGTCTTACTGTAAGGCGACAACGCTACCGCGGCACCACCACCGCAGTGGTCTTCTTGATGCAAGTGCTATGCTTTATATTGAGATTAAGGGTTCCTGGATTTGGGTTTACCATACCGTCTTATTATTGCTTACAAAACATGTTTATAAGAATGTCTTAATTAATCAAGTGAATACACAAAACTAAAATCTGCTAACATTTTATATTTTATAGTTCATTTACAGAGCATATGATTTTGAAGACACTAAAATGTTTTCTAACATTAAGTCTGATATCTCTATAATTCCCAAAGCATTTGTGGAGACTAATTTAGGTGGGAAAGAGCAGTATGAAAGGAAAGAAAATAATAGTAGGAATGTTATTCAGGAAAATGGGAGAAAAAGAACAACATTCAGCCAGAAAGACAGAACAGCAGTTAGTTTATATGGGATGTTAGAAAACACAAAGAAGATAATACAGGCAGCGTTACACTCCCATTAATGTGATATAAGATATTGATGACAGAAAGCTACCTTCATGCATGAAGCCATTCTTATGTGCTCCTACAGAAATAGTTTTAACAGCTGCAACGGTGCTGACTTACAGAAATGGTTGTGCAGCTGATCCTTGCAATTAAATCAATTAATTTTGTAATTTTGAAACGTGAGAACACAGTAAACTTTATCTAACATTACAGCTAATTAATTAATTGAACAAGTAGTGTTAGTCTTGATTGCATTCATGGAAAAACAGGGAAAAGTGCAGAAACAGCTCATTGTCATTATATCAATTAATTTATGCAGTTATGACATTTTGAGCACACTGGTGAATGCATCTGAGCATTCTAGCTAATTAATTAATTAAACAGTGAATATATTATGCGTTTACTCCCAATTTCAGCTAAACATTAAAACTAATTATCAAACATCACTCTCAACTGTGAAGCACTGAATCAAAAAAAAAATCAAAGCTAACATAACAAACCTTCCTATTTTAGTAGTTAGCATGTCCAAAGAAAGAAATAAAGTGAAGATCTATGCCACATCGGTGCGGTTACATAACCTCTTTGATTTTCAGCAAAGTAAAATAGGAAAGCAACTGTGAGGAATCAGTTTCCCATCCTCCACAGCTCTCAGATCTTCTTAAAGTGAATATCACAAGACTTAAGGGAATTAGAGATTCCTGGACCATGAGATAATTGACTTTCCTGTTACAACTTCCTTTCCTTAGAGCAGCAAGAATTCAGAGACCCAAGTCTGGAAAAATGAATTCCAAATCTATACATCTTCAGAAAGTCTTGCTGATGTAGGCACTATGATGCTTGATGGGATGACAGGAAGCTTGCTTGTTGGTTGTTCTGCCTGTCCAAACCTGTAGAGACTAATTTAGACAAGGACCAGAGAGAGTAACATACTGGAGGGTGGCCTAATGGTTAAGGTGTTTGCCTTACAAACATAAGGTACAGGGTTTGAATCTCACAGGGGATAATTGGCTAGGCTTAAAATGGCTCACAAGGGCAGTTAGCCTAGTACTAATCTATAAACCTATGCACCTATGTAGCCTAAGCTGTTGAACTGAGACTATAATGGAAAAATTGTTGCTGTTAGCCTTCCCCATCTTCATTTAATTTAATTTTTGCAATATCCAATGCTTTAGGTTGTCTGGCAGTACTGTAATCTTGATGTGTAGAAATGAAATGCTCATCCCACATCCAAACTAAAATGTCCCTGTTTTTTCTTTTTCTCCTTGCTGTCGGCAGATACAGTGCAGATGTGCTACATGTTATATTCAGCAATGGGAGATTGCCTTTAATTGCAATTAAAGCAGCAGCTCCCAAGATTTTCACAAAGAATTTTTTGATACATGGAGCACTAGTTTTCAACTTCATTATAATTTCTAATTTGTAGTGTGTACCTGTTGCATGAAGTAATTAGGCTACTAACTTGAATTTATGATAGTTTACTGTGGATAAGAGTATTCCTCCTCCCCCCAAAAAATGCTGCACTGTATTTTTAAATATATTATAAAGAGAAGTAGTCTTGTGACAACAATTAAACTCTATTAACATTTAGAGAATGAATGTGCAACATATTTAAATGCATATACCTTAGCCTTTCCTAAATAGCTGGTCAGCCTAGGTCCATACTGTAGCACACACACACACACCCACACACACACACACACACACACACACACACACACACACACACACACACACACACACACACACGTCTATGTTAACCTTTCAGACTATACAAGGTTTGAATGCTAAGAGACAGATAAAGAAATTTAAAAACTGTTTGAATTACAGAAATTTGAATATACAAAACTTCAAATCATATTGATTTTGAAAAGGGGGCAAGCTCCTTTATACTAAAGTGCTATGCCCCCCACACCAGCTGCTAGTTACAAATATATCCTTATCTATCTTTCTCTCTATCTATCTTTCTATCTATATAGATATTTATGCCATATCTGTGAATGTACTACAGCAAAGAAAGGGCAAATTTTCTGATCCCCATTGTACTTCAATTTTGTATTCCTAAACAGAAGCAATATTAAAAAAAAATCATTTTTGAGCTCTGCAGCCATTAATTTAAACACTCGGACTGCTGAGAGTTTCAGTATATATATATACAGACACACACACACACACACACACACACACACATATATATATATATATATATATATATCACACACACACACACACACACACACATATATATATATATATATATATATATCTGGATATATATATATATATATATATATATATATATATATATATATATATATATATATACATTCTGTACATCATATCTTAAAATCCATGCTCTGTAGAATTAATATTAACACAGTTTACAAGGCAAGTCATGTAACCTCATAGGGCAATTCTGGCTAGTTGAGAGGTTCTCATGACACATACATGCCATAATTCACACTTGCATGAAAGTAACTCATGCCATCATTTAATGTCTTAAACAGTATAGCTTGCTTTTAACTGCTTTTATGTTTGCAACTAGATGATCCTGTATCTGAGATGTTTGTGATTCCAAATAAATATGGAGTTATACATTCTTTGAAACCAGTTTCTAAAATTATAAAATGATCTGTGCCTACTCACATTGTGCTATCTTCATGGTGGAAAGCTGTGCTTTTTTGCAACCTGTCATGTCTAGTATTGAAAATGTTGAAGCAGGAAGACTGTCTATTTACTAATGATGACATTTAAGTATATTGACACTGACTAGGTTTCAAATTGCGAGTGTCCTCACTTTCTTTGGGAAGATTGGGAATATGAACTGTATGGAGTTATTTTTTGCTCTTTTTCTGTTTTCTCTGTTTTTTTTTTTTTGTGAAACCTTGAGTTAATATTAAATTGAGTAATGTTAGTATTCTAGCTGGAAACGTAGAAGTCTCATTTCTTTGGACTTGTGACTTCCCAAGATATTAGAACTTTTAGTTCTAAATATACACAGGTCAATTAGCTGACGTAAAATTGTTCATTGTAAATCATTATAGATTACAGTCATGGACCCTTTTATTTTGAATATTTTGATATGGCCCATATCATATGGGTCTGCATTATAGTAACACATTTGGTTATTAAACATCAACTGTTTCAATGAAACTAACATTCACAGTCAGAATGTTTTTTCATTAGAACATATATATTTTATGTATATTGTTCTAGGATTTGTTTCACTGAAAGTTTTTCTTATTTTGCACTCGAGGTTAGAAATGCTTTGCTTAACAGTGGAAATATATTTCTTGAATTCATTCTTTAAAAGTAAACGTTTTGGAATCTAACCAGTGTAAGATTGTGAAAAGGTTCTATTATTTCTAACAAATATTTGCATTTTTTTTTTTTTGGTTCAGTGAGCCCTTTTAATATTAGCAATTACTATGAACTTTACAAATGAGACTATAAACTTTTGCACTGGTCCATCTTCATGTGGCTGCATAATGTTAATTATCTATGCCTGAAACCAAGGCACAGTGCAAACACTTTGAACTCTGGGTTAAAAAATAGAAAATACATTGCAATCCGAATGTTGATTGGCACTCTGCATTGTGAAAATATATTATTTTTCTTATGCTTAACTCAGGAGTCTTTTGAATATACAACCCATAAGACTAAGGAATGTAATGTTTGGAAAAGATCTGGGAAAGCCTCATGATGTGAAGACTGAACACTGAGGTTCAAGTTGTTGTGATAAAGTATATCAAAGTGAGAGAAAATGTACATACACCCCAGGATTCTCTGTGTAGACTTAGAGCAAAGGCCGCACAGCGTTTACATTTTGTGTGATGAGCAGCAGTGCTAATTGTATATGCATTCAGAGCATCATGCTTAAGAAATACAAGCGATGTTTACTGGCCAGCAACAGGAAACCTTGTAAAGCAGCACAAACTCATTCAGACATGTAAACATGAAAACTATTTCTGCAGGAGTCCTAGGGCAGCCACAATGACTACCAGGGTTTAATTTAAGGCATTGAATGCAGTACTAACTCATAGTATGCAAGTGTACTCACTGCAAAGTACAGTGCAAACATGATTTTGCCATAATGAAATGAAGGTTTGTTGATGATCATCAAGGGTACATAGACTGCATTATAAAGACAGTAGTCTGGGGAAGTGTGTGTGTTAAAAAGGGAAACAGACAGGAAAGGTAGGAATGAAGAAAGGGTAAGAGGGCAAGTGAAGCATGGTAATGTACACCAGATAAAGGCATGTCAATGTACATACACTCCAAAGACAAGACAGTTGTAGCATGAGCACTAATCACATATGTAGATGATACAGTACGTACTGCAGATTATACCTCTTATATGGGTATATTCATTTCATCACACACTTAATTGTATATTATTTGACTCTCGGACAAGGTCACATATCAGTGGGGATGACTGTTTTTGATATAATTGACCTGACATGATCATTGGAGAGAACATTTAGCAAGGACAGTATATACAACTGGGGGTATGTGCATGTTGTAAAAATGTGCCTAAAGAGTTGCTTGAGTATCAGTGTAATGTCAACATAGGTTTCAAAAAACTGGGATACATAGTAACAGGCTCATGGGCAACAGTAGACAGAAGCATGCACAATCATGGAGAATATCAGAATAATACCAAAATTAATCTGTGTCATTGAAGTAAAATATGTGATTGTGAGCTATTAACATGTTCTGCATAAACACACTTGTACCACTGTAATGATTTGTCAGTAATTTATAAGGGACATCAAAAACACTTTCTTCAAAATGACCACTTTTGATAGGTATTAAGAGGGACACTCTTACATCTGTATTTTAAATTAGGAGCAATCCTGGCTAGTTGTTAGTTTTCATGACACATATATGCCACAATCCATACTTGCATGAAAGTAACCCATACCTTCAATGCTGCCAATGAGCTATGTATTTACAGGGTGCATCACAGCAACACCTTGTAGGGAAGTCTGCACTATCAACTCCTAATGGGTATGCCTTACAAAGAATGCTTATGCAGGAATAAAATGATGTGTGAAAGCAGAAGTGAGCTATATGCAAAAGGGTACATTGGACTCAAATATTGATTTGATGAGGGCTGAGAACAATGGGATTATAGTGTCCTTCCATGTGGACAATCTGCTCATTCTCAGGATATGTGCTACATACAAGGAATTTGGCACCACTGTGGGTAAATGCTGGTTGAAGCTCTGCTTACTACCTACTGCAGTACCCATGTCACATAACATTTGATCTGCTCATATTTGCTTTCAATAGGAAATAATCATGCTTTGTATTCATATAGTATGTCCCCATGGCTTTGGCAAAAATTGTTTTTGTGTATTAATACTTTCTGAAGTATATCAGTCCTGTTCTTGGATTCAGTAATTGTCCGCAATTTGCATTCATCCACAAATCCAGTTAGATAAATGATGCCTAAACTTGTCTTGACTTCTGAGACTTAAATACTGAACTGGAAAGCGCCTCGTACAGAACCCTGAGGTATGGATCTGGTCGCTGAACTCTTCCTAGACATGACTTCACACACTTCAACATTACCTGTCCTGTGTGTGATCTGTTTATCTAACCACTTGGTGATGTAGGTATTTATATTCACTTGAGACTGTTTCTCTTTAATACCTGCATGTGGATTTTTGTCAAATGCCTTGTCCAGGTCAAACTGTGCAGGATGACATGCTTTTCCTCATTAATGCCTTTTCTGATCTTCTTGAAGATGTCAACCACATTTAAAAGACATTATGCAGCCTTAGCAAATCAAAAAATGTTTTGTGCACAGTAGTGAGACTAGCTGTGTCCTGTTTGATAAGGTATCTGATGAATCATTGCTCTGCCTCACAGGTGAGTGGAATCTGGATTATGGGTGTATAATTCCCTGCAGCAGGTGATGATTCCCACTTGTTCCCACAAGAATCTAGTCTATCTTGAGGCTGTGTTTAAGTAGGAATCCAACTGTGCTTGTTAGGTCATGTTTTAAGTCGTGGTATAGGCAACCTGAGAAGTTGTCAAGGTCCATTGATTCTGTGTTTTTAGCCTTAGAAAGCACACACATGAGTTGCTGTCCTGAGAAAAAAATGAGAAATGTTTGCATGTATACTTTGGCTGATGGCCAGTGGGGACAGGGTGATGAAGTGTGTGACAAACTGTCAGCTAGCAGATTGTCTATTGTCTCTAGTTGAGTATGACTGGTGGCATCCACAAATAGATCAGTGCTTAGTTGTGTATTCCCCTTAACATTTCAGATTTATTTGAATAAATGATTTGTGACAACACCTCCAAATACAACCTTGGTTAT
>NC_056726.1:689121936-689124436 GCF_019279795.1 Protopterus annectens | reverse complement strand
ATGTTGGCTATATCGGTCGGTTCAGTGTATTTTGTGGCATTCGGCACTAACTCCAAGCAGATCTGAGAATTGCCACTTAAATTCTTGACATAACTAAGGAATGCCTTGTAGTTATCTCTGGAGTCCATGGCAATTTTTCTTTTGAAGCTAGCCTTGGATGATTTTATGAGGGAATGTAGTTTCTTGCTGATACTGATCAGGGATGTCTTCCCTTCTTTGGATTTTACTCTTTTCTGTACTAGTTTCCTCCCTCTATTGTATAGCTTGTTTATGGCAGGGGACCACCAGACTGGTTACCTTTTCTTGGGGGAGTGAGTCTTGGTTTTGTTTGGGATAGCACAATCCATGCATTCTTGTAGGTGCCTGTAGAGTGCAGTAGTAAAGGATTTTGCAGCTTATCATTTTGCATGAGGGCATTGAAACTTCCCACCTCGGTCTTAGGTAACGTGAAGTTTGCTTTTGAAAAGTTTTTCACGGTGGTTTCTTTGACCAGGGGTAGTGGCGGAATGTGGATATCCAGAGTGATTACTTTGTGGTCAGATCTAACCAGCGAGGGGTTGACCTCTGGTGTGGAACACCAGTCGTCCATGTTGGTGATGACCAGGTCCACTATGTTGTCACCTCTGGAAGTGGTGTTGACCAGTTGATCCAGGGCATTTGAGTTTATAAATTCTAGGAAATGTTGGGCAAGGGTGTTTGTACTTGAGTAGTTCTCCTAGTTAATGCTTGGGTAACTGAAATCACCCAATATCAGGGTGTTTGGTAGGAACTTTATGTTTCCCAGTGTTTCCAGGAATGTGGAGGGGGGGTCCTGGGACATGGTGGGTGATCTGTAGCAAGCTATAATTTGAATAGCAGATTTGCCCATTGTTAGTTGCACGTGGATGATCTCTGAATCATTGTGCTGTGCCACTAACCTGCAAGTGTGGATATCCTTGATGAATATGGATACTCCCCTGCCTTTTGTGTTTCGTTCCGGGTTTTATGGCCGTAAAGTATGGCATGAGTTGTAGCCTGGTACTGCTGGGGTGCTCACTGTAGCCTTAAACCAGGTTTCTGTTACTGCACATATATCGATTTTTTCCATACTGAGGAGTGCCTTGAGTGCGTGCATTTTGAGGTTTAGACTTCAGGCATTGAATACATTACCCTCAGTTTTTTGTTACTTGTGCTATTTACGGTGATGGGTTTGTCTTTTGAGCCTTGCCGAAAAAAGGCACTATGGGAGTGGCAAGAGCCTTGGCCAGTATTCAAAAGCTTAAGGGCGACAGGTGCAAGCCATCTCTAGTGAAGCAGTGCGGCTTGTCGAGCATGTCATCCCAGGCTGACAGACACTGGATCCCCTTTGAATGACACCAGAGGCTTAGCCAAGTGTTTAAATTGATAATTTTTTCTGTATACCATGGTATCATTCTTGTTGAGGGCAGGATGCTACTCAGGGTCAGGGTCATACCAGCCTGGGCTATGTTATCAGAGAGCTCCTCCATGTCTCTTTTCATGTAGTCCAGGGAGGTACGACTCAGGTCATTCACACCAACATGGGCAATGACAGAGTCATATTTGTACTTGTTCTGGAGTGACCTGAGTGCTTGTGTTATGTGGCAGATCCTGGCACCCAACAGGCAGCTAACAGTAACCTTCTCCTTGTTCAGCCTAGTGAGTGGGACATCTGTGTGCCTGACTATAGAGTCACCTATTACTAGTGTGTTGAGTATGTAATTTTGCCTTAAGGCTGTGATTTTGTGGCACACTGGTTTTGTGAAGTATATGTTTCATGGTTTGTGTTGGGGGGGTGGAGGTTGCTTGGATGTCTGCTTTGGAGGTCTCTGTAGCTTTTGCAGATTTTTATTTAGAGCCTCCAAGTATGTTTTCATGTATTTATGTGTGTTGTTTGCCGGTGCTGATTTCATAGGTCTATTTGACACTGGTGGTGTGATGCAAGTGATTCCCTTCCCCTCTCGACTGCTTGGTCCAGTCGTGGGTTGAGAGAGCTTAGCCTCCAGTTTGGCTGTATAATTGCATCTCTTGCATGTATTAGTGTTTGGTGGAAGGAGGAGAGGGTTGTCTGTGTACATCAGGCAATTGTAACATAGCCTCAAAATGCCCAGATTCACCAGTTGGACCGGAGAATACACCTGAAACTGCCCTTTGGACATGCCTGGTTAGGTACAGTGAACTGTTTTACTGACTGGCTGATAAGGTCGAATAGAGAGCCTTGTCCTTCTCTACAGTATAGGAGGGTCTAGTGCTAAGGTTTATTAGTGCTTGCTATGAGTTTTGAGCAAGTGCCAGGATGAGAAGTGAATGGTTTGAGTTCTTAAGTTGAAAGTTTGTCTAGTTCCAAGAGAAAAATTGAAGAGTAGACTTTGTGGAGCCGGGAATAGTTATACCCAAGCTAACCGGCGCTGCTCGGCTTGCAAAACCATGCAAATGCAGGTTTTATAGCAGGGAAATGAAAAAGCTAGAAATTAGCTCAAAATGGCAAATAAACTATTAATTT
>NC_056726.1:689024436-689119436 GCF_019279795.1 Protopterus annectens | reverse complement strand
AATGTAGGCACGTATGACTGTCAAAATATTTTTTCTGCATGTGACTGGACTGTTAAAAGTAGGATATAGAGTCATGTCCTTCTGACTATGCACACCTTCTTACACATACATAGAGACACACACAGAATGTGGCTGTTGTGTTAAGTCAACCCACATGTAAGCATTTTGTTTCTATCCACAGAAGACAGTAGTTAATAACTGTACCATCCCTGAAGTGTGCTTTTGCCTTGTTTTACTGGTCTTCATAGATGAAGCCATCATCATTATATGATGTGGTAACATATCCTGTTATGACAGCAGTGTGCAAAGAGTGGAATTTATATTTTCTGTTGTGTTTTCACTCTGCATGTATACTTTTAAAAACAGGTTTTCAAACTAGATGAAAAAAGGTATCAGGAATGCATGTTGCAGAAGTGAGCCATATGCACCTGTTTTTCAATATGTTGTGTACATTACAGACTTACAGTCACACACACATACATGTTTTGTGATCAGCGTGGCATGGATGCAACTGTATATAGATGTGTGGTCATATTTGTGATGAATTGATGCCCAGATTAATACATGTATAAGACAATATGAATGTGTATTGTCAGTATAAATCTTTACATGATGTAACAATACAGTTGTTCTATTGATTTCTGTGGTGTAATTGACATTTGTGAGATACTACTGACATATCCATTTTCAACTGCATGGGTGCAGGGCACACATGAGTCTGAGTAAATATGTGTTCAGTCAGTAACAAGTGCATTCCCTTTTTATTACATGGATTATAATGGGGTGAAGACCAACTGTGCATTAAACATACTAATATATGATAATCGTTTTTTTTTCCATAGAACACCACTGAGCAGCTGGTTTATGCAATTTATGACAAAGTGTTTGTGCATGCACGATTCACATTTAATGACTACAACTTGAACTTGAGAAGTATTTAAGCATATAAAATTATGTTAGATGAAGCTGAGGGATACTATAGTGTTCATACTGTGTTTTATATTGGAAAATGTTGTGCCGTAATTTTTAAAACATGAAGTATTATTGCTATTGCCTTCCCTGTTGCTACAGAGTTAAGTGAAGAGCAAACATGGGCCTCTGCTTAATTTGGAAAAAAAGTGATTTTTCTATTGGTTTGCCTTCCTCTGTACAAACATGCTATGTGGATAAGCACATCTGTCAGTGCTTTAAACAATGCTGAGTGTAAGAAAAACACCTACTACCTAGCTTTCTCTGTGGAAACAGGTATAACAACACTGAGTTTATATTTTGAGTAGAAATGAGACAGTGTTTGACTCCAGCTCAATATAATTTTTGGACTCATTTTTTCGGGAGGCATTACATAATTAAATGTGATCATTTCTGAAAATGCGAGAGGCAATGACTACAGTGAAGCAGTGTTTAACAATGAGCATCAGTCAAATTATTTATGTCATCAGTACACATATGGATTTGCAGTGTTATACATTCATCAGTTATAGTACATATGTAATCCGAATGCCTTTACTCTGCTTTAACCGTGTGTACCTTTAGTGCAGTGAGTTTAAGCAGACATAACCACACTAGGACATGAAGAACCATTCACCATCATTTGGCATTGGTGCATGATGCCAAACTCTATGCAAAAGCAAGGACAAAAAAGGGAAGACATTTATTAGGGATTTATTATTTATGTGTGTGGTGAGCGATTCCAATTTTTGAACAGATAAAAGAAATGAAAATAGGGTATATAGGAAAGTGGTAAATGGGGGGCAAGTATGGAAAAAAGTGGAAGCAATATAGGAACATACAGGAGGGAATTAGGAAAGAACCATAGCTATCCACTACTTCAACAATGTAAAATGCCCATGGATAGAATATTGGGTGAGTTTGGACTGTCACCTCAACAAAGCCGGGTGACAACAACACAATCATGTTGCATAGCCAATTGAACCAAATCAAGAGTGTCAAGAAGACACATGTGTGAAGTGGAGAGCTATGTAAGGGACATTTTTTTTTTGTGGGACACGTGGCCAATTGTTTTATTTTATTTCAGTAAGAGAGGAATGTTAGGTAAGAGACATAGGTAAATCAGGGTCAGGTAAGCTGGGTAAGTGAACATGCAGTTGGAGACAAACAGGACAAACAAGACAGAGACAGGGAAGGTGAGGGACACAAAAGATTGGGGGACACCATGATTAGGTATAGGGAGGGTACACTGGATGCCCATACAGCTCAATCATGGGGACAGTGAAAATCTAGTCCTCAGCCTCAGAACCATAATTTCTGTCCCCATCCTCAGCTTGATGTTGGAGTGCTTGACGTTTTTTTCTATGCAGCATACCAGTGAGCATCTTCTCCATACAGCTGAGGTGTGCATCTTCTCCATACAGCTGAATTGTGCACCAGTGTACCTTCTACAACCTCACACACCATGCCTGGCTGGTCCTGGTAGGTGGCAAAATCACCACCTCCAGCAATACTCCCAGAGTTACCACTGCACTAGCTGCCTGGGAAAGGCTACCTGATGTTGAGGGCCCAGGTAGTGCAGGGGCTGCAGAGGCAGTACTGCCATATTGCATTCCAGATGTGCTGAACATTGGGGTAGCATCCACTGGAGAGGATGAAAGGCTGACCCACACTTATTGGCCTACCTCTCTATGCCGGAAATCATTTTGTCAGTTGTCAGAAACTGATGACATCAAAATGTTGTGACCACACATACACAAATAAAAAAAAGAGATAAGGGGTGAGGTAAGAGACAAAAAAAGAAACGATAATTAGAACCATCAAATGTCACATACAATGTATTACTATGATATAAGTATAATTTTACCTTTACGTTAACTATACTTTTTAAAAAATTACAAAATAGGACTGAGAATTGTTTCAAGTAATTCTTGTAATATGCTAATATTACACATATGTTTTTTTTCAAATAATAAATTTTTTTGTTGAAATTAATATTTAATATTTTTTTATTATGTTGTCTGTATTTGTGGGATTTGAACCCACAACATTTGAATACACTATTACAAACGATACCTACAATTCTCTTGAGCTACAGAATGAAGAATGCATGTTTGATTTTACAGTTAAGATATGCATGCTTAATTTGCTGCTAATGTATATAAGAACAAAGCTTTTAATACATCATTTTTTGCTGCATACATACCCCTTGCCTATATTTCTACATGTTCTTTATGTTCTTCCCTGTACACTACAATCTACTGGGCAGCTGTAAAATACAGAGGAGAGAAAAAGAGAAGAGCATAATGCATACCAATCTTGCCTATCTCCAGCATTGAGTATAATTTACACTAGGTTTACCTTTAAAACCTCGAATCACACTTGTGCGAGTGGTTATATCCTCACATCGTAAAAACGAAACTGGAAAAAGCGACAGTTTCTAATGTTCGAAAAGCAGCAAATCGAACAGCCGATTCGTTGTTTTTCGAACATGAATGTCAACAACAAAAGTATATGCCGTGTAATGCAGGGGGGCAAGCCCCCCTACACCCCCCACACCCCCCCTTCTTTATTATTCTAACTCTGAGATCGCACTACAGCGGGGAATGGAACCATTTCCAACTCCCCACTATAGTGCGCTCTGCCCCTAAATGTCCAATGTGCAATGAGTGACTCTCACTGTGCATTCGCTCATTGCACATTCAAACCATCTTCCGTTCGAAGTTTTCAGAACTTGAAAACTGTCTTTCGAACATTTGACGGTCGTCTGTGTGCAATATGCACATGTAAAGGTAAACCTTTACACTATCTTTATCTGTATACTTACACATCTGTGGGATGTCATCAGTCCTAAACTCATCCAACCAATGGTTGAGCTGTGCCTGCTTGCACCTTTTTAGGTCATTGAAGTGATGCCTGCATTGCTCTCTAGGCATGGAATGCCAGTCGCACTGCAGACAGCCTTGACAAGACTATTCCAAGCCTCTGATTTATATTGAGACCCAGTATAGTCCCCCCGCAATAACCTACAGCTGTGACACTTTACAAGGAGTACAATGACTATTCTGGTCTCCTCTACACTCCATCTTTTAGCCCTAAATTGAGCACCTTTCTTTCTATCTCCTGCCATGTCTGCACAGGTCACACAGCAACAGTTAATGTGTTTTCCTGCCAATTCATGGTATCACATTTAACAGTCAGCATGCAAACCCATGCAGCCATGCCAACCTCATTTGCATGCTGTTAAGTGGAGAACAACAATGTCAAAAAGAGAGGAAGGCAATTTATGAATTAGGAAGGCTAATGTGACAGTTGTATTAGTTTTTGGGTTGGATGCTGATGTACCTGTTAGATAAGTTAACTTTTCAGATATGTATTGTGATGTATAAATTGTATGACAACATTTATTGATGGCTTTACACACTTATAAAAGTAATTTGTACAATGTGAGATCCAAACATATGCAAAATAGACAATATGTAAGCTTCTATGTAGGTGTTTCTACCTCTTTGCCAGAGAGGAAGTGGTTGTCAGACATGCTCATTAATCATATAGACACATTTAAGAATGAGTGATTAACCAGGTATGTGTGTGACCTGACAATGGCTTGGTTTATATATTCATGTGTATATGACTATCACTGAAGCATGAAGTCTATCCCAGGGCAGAAAAGACACTTGTAAGTACAGAAATGTAATTGTCAGTATATCCTCAGGCACACATATAATTCATATGATATCCACTTCTATACATAGTCAATTTATGTATACTTATATTTATAGTTAATTTTAATATAAATTACAGTGTAACAGTATTAATAAAAGTTGGTGTTTGCTGGATTAGAACACTGACTCAACTGTATAGTGACTATGAACTTACACGAGTTGTCACAGGGAAGGCTGGGCAATAGGTGCATTTTTACAGTCATTACTGTGCAGACTTTGCTCATTGCAACTGAGAACATATTTGTCACATGTGCTCATTATTTTATATATATATATACATATATATATATATATATATATATATATATATATATATATATATATATATATTAAAGTGTTGAGTGATTAACCATATATGTGTGTGACATGAAAGTTCAGAAAATAAATATTTAATTAATTGTAGGACCATAATAGTACTGATAACCACAGTTAGACACATATATATATATATATATATATATATATATATATATATATATATATGTACAATATCTTGTGTATTCTCAATCCAACTGTTATACATAGTTATTTTTATGTATAATTATTTCTATGCTGTTAATTGTAATATAAATTACAGTGGAACAGCATTAATAAAAGTTAGAGTTTGCTGGATTAGATCTCTGGCTCACCTGAATAGTGGTCCTTATTTTTACATAACTCTGGATTTGAACTGTTATACTAATGATCATACCAAATACACTAGCAGTGTCTTATCTCTGTTTTCCACAGAAACAACTTTGCAGCAAAAAAGCAAATTATTGTGCATACAAGAACGTACAATTTCTTCCACATATCAACACTCTACTCCCTGTCACTATTGGTGTCCCACAAGGATCTATCCTAGGCCCCCTACTTTTCTCCATCTTCATCAACAATCTGCCCAATTCCCTACCAACATCCACATGCATACAATATGCAGATGATTCCACTCTCATCTGCTCCGCCCCTACCCCAGCAGAACTCCACTCCACTACCCAAGCAGTCTTTACTGCAGCAGAAAATTGGTTTCAACATATCTGTCTCCTCCTGAATCCCAAAAAAACCAAACTATTACTATTTACCCCTACCTCTAAATCCACCCCTATCTCTTTCTCTATAACATCCTGTAATGGCACTATCATCAAACCTGACAACTGCACTAAACTCCTAGGCGTCACCATAGATAACCAGCTTAACTTCGACTGTCATATTGATTTAACTATCAAAACTGTTAATAAAAAGATTGGTGCCCTATACAGACTAAAGCCCTATCTCACTGCTTCTTCCCGAGTAGCCCTAGCCCAAACTCACCTTATCTCTACACTAACCTACGCCTCCCCCTCCTTTGTCAACTTATCTAAGGGTAATCTTCAGAAACTGAATACTGCCTACCACAGTATAGCCAGATTTGCCACTGGCTCACCTTTCCAAACTCACCACTGTCTTAACTTAAAGAAACTCAACTGGCTTGAACTCCCAAACCTTATACTCTTACAACAACTAATCATCACCTTCAAAATTCTTCATTACCCTTCCAACATTCCAATACTAAATAATGTCATCACACCTTATAAGAATCTCAAGACACTCAGATCAGCTAACAAGCTATTAGTTACTACCTTGAAATCTCATAATAAATCTGGTGATTCCCTATTTGCAAACACTATCGGTTCATACTGGAATAAACTTCCCACTGAACTGACCTCCCTAACATCATGTCACCTTTTCAAAAAACAGATAAAAAACCACCTACTAATCCACTGGCTTTGCCCCTGCTCTAATCCTGACTGAGCATACTACTGGTCATTACTCTGAACAGTCTGCTACTTTCATTCTTTACTCTCCCATTCTTACCTAGACTAACATTTTTAGCCCCCTTCTCTGGTCCTTCACCCTTTTCCCTTAACTCATTGCCTTTATACCTCACTCTCCTTTTTAACTTTACTTTCTTAACATTTAACTTGATAGAATACCATTTCCCTATCTAAACATACTCTACCCATACTTTTCTTTTTCCTCCTATCCCTTTTTTCCCTTAACTTTACTACCAATATACCTCCTTACCTTCTAACTTGCTTTCTTTTAACACTTCTAACTACTAGCTTTCCTTCACTCTGTTAATTACCAATTCTGTCCTCTACCTTCTGACCAATGATTAATTTTATGTACCTACACTTCAAATATCCTTAACTCAACTGTATATTTTGGTGCCTGAGCTTATCTCCTCAGCCACATAATGTGAACTTTGATTATAATCTTACTGTAACCTAGTTAAGTTAGTCAAGACAAACTGTATTTTGTCCTTGTACATTTTTGTTTTGTTTTGTTTTTGTTCTTTTGTTAAAAAAGATTGATCTATTTAGTAAAGTATTCCTCATGTATTGTCTTAGTCTAATAGTGGAGCTTTTCTCCTCGGGCCTCTGCTGAAAATGGACATGTATCCAGCCAGACTAGCCCGGTTAACAAATGTAAAATAAATAAAAATAAAAAACAATATATACACTTGTGCATGTGTAGCTTACATATTTATTGTAATAAGTGATCACACAACCAGATGTGAGCATTGTTTGCACCAATGTAGCTCTGTTTTCTCTTTGTATTGTGCTCATTCTCTTATCAGTGCTGTAGTTTCAGACATGCAGTCTTTAGGGCATTTTGTATCATTGTCCTTTAAATTTATAAAAAAAAAATAACATGACAATGAAAAACAAGTTTTCACAAAGGCAGGAGAGTTTGGCCATTATTGAACCAAAATGAGAAATGTGTGCCATTCACTTCTGTGTGCCATTCACTTCCATTTAAAAGTTTGCTACAGTTACTTCTACAATTTGTAAATGTAGCTTGGGTGACACACCCACTGCAGGTAAGGTAGTCTGAATTGCTGTTGTGTCTTACTTCTCCCTCACACTAATCATTCCCAGTTGCAATACATTAACAACTAATAATAGAGTGGAAGCCCTTTCTGTTTATATACACCCTTCTCTGTTCTCCAGGTGATGTTTTGATTTCAATGTGTGTGCAGTCTATGATACCCAGCACTTCCCAGAAGTGTTCTATGGGGTAGAAATCCTGCATAGTTGTAGCTCTATCCTCAGATGTACAGGGAAAATATATGTAGTCAATGGCATGTTGTAGCATAACATTCAGGAATTGATGTAGGATCCTTGATGCTGATGCCTGTGACACCCCCAGCATATCCCCTGTTGGTTTCTGAAAGGTTCCTGTAGCTAATATTTTAAGTGCTACATATACCTTAGTCTCCACAGGTATTGGTTTATCTCAGTTTGCCCTGCTTTCAGTTGAGGACGATAGAGGTTGCCGAGTTCCTGAAATGTGTCTCTATCCATACAATTTCTACATCATGAAGACGTTGAAAAGTTAAATGGGGTGTAAACACCCTTCTCCTTCGTGTCCAAGGCCTATTAGTAGCTGCAACAGCATTGACTTTGGCCTGTTGAACATAAGCATGTATAATGAGCTACAGCAACCCCTAACATTGTTTCCGTGTAGAGTAGTTTCCATGGCTGTATTCCAATAAGTTTTGGAATTCAAGGCCAAAACCTGCACTGAGTGTACATTTTTACTTTATAGCTAGCTCCTCCATCTTGGATTGCTTAATTGGCATACATTTCAGCTGGTTTTGCTGTAATGAGCATGCCACAATGTTTACCATGTCTGCATGGCTCTACACAGCACATAGAGCCACTTATTGAATATGAAGTATCCTGTTTGGCTTTTCCTGCTTTCTCTCTTTCTTGTAAGATTAGTTCTTTTAGAACATAGCACTTTGCTATTATATTTTTGTGATGCCCTTTTATCTTGTCTTGAAATCTCTATTCTGCAATACAGTGGGTGCATAGACACACAATCTGCTAACCCTTCTTTCTTCTTTTATTTATGACTGTGAAATAATATGGCAGAAACTTAATGACAATGTTACCATTCTTAGTGGTGGTCTATAAAGGGCCAAAGACTTTCTCTCAGTTTAAATTACTTACTTTGGTTTATGGCCTAGCTATAAAGCAAATTTAAACCAGAGTATGGTACTTGCACCAGGAGCAAGTCTTTTGGAATTGGGGTAGGATTACACTAGAGTAAGTCACTTGCACTAAGAGCAATTCCTTTGGAATAAAGCCCATTGGCATACTGTAGATAATCTGTAGTGATGTTTATTCTGTAACTGTCTTTAACTTCATTAAAATAAGCAAAGATGGAGGTGATCACACTCAGAACCTTTGATCAAACCTTTTTTTTCGTGTCTTTGAATATCATATGTCAGTGTCGATTAATGAACAGCATGCATAGGCAATAGTCTTACGTTCTTGCAGATATTTTTTCTATTAATACAGCATTCATTCAAACAAAACTTACATTCGCATTTAAATGTGTCTCTGTATAGATCAAAGTACATTGTTTCTTATTTAGAAGATAACAGCTTTTTTTTATTTTGTAGTAATTCATCATGTTTCTGTTCTGACCCAATGCATACATTTTATTTTGCTGCCTCAGTGGCTCTATTATGGACTATTCATAACATATTAATACTTATGGTTTTAATGATTTTTGTTTTTTGTTTAAGTTTATTTTACTTGGGTCAGGTTATAGTCATTTGCATTGTAGCATGCAGTTGTTGCTTTGAAGAACCAATGTTTTTTTTTTTTTTTTTTACTTAATGCACTTCCTAGTATTTTTAATACTTGTTATTGCAATGAGAGGGTTGTATAACCTCACCCAGTGCCACAATTTATGTGTAACAGTATGACCTTTAATTATGAACTGTTTGCACTGATTCAATATGTGATAGTGCTTGCAGTCCATGCTCCAGACAGCAGGCTACCATATATATAAAATGCAGGAGGGACAAATGACCTTTACATGTAAATGTGCACTACTGCTTTGAATGATAGTCCATACCTGTCCAGGATCTCGACTTCCATTTTTACAGCATAGTGTCTTAAATAATATTGTACTAACAGTAACAGAAATGTTGTTCAAGATTATTTCTGTATGCAGGCACACATGCATAATGCATTCCATCAGGAATTAATGTTATCTTTTCAGTGAAAGACCTTATATACCATCTTTACAATTACAATGTTCCAATGTAGACCACTCTATCATAGCAAGAAGACAATTATTGTTTACCTTTAATACAAGCCAGTTATTAAATAGGCCACGGTGGTGCAGCTGTTAGTGTTGTAGCCTCACAGCAAGAGGTTCTCCCGTTCTATTCTCAGCTGGAGTGCCTTCTGTGTGAAGTCTGCATGTCCTCCCCACTGTCGAGTGACATTTGAAGACATGCAGGTAGGTGTTTGCGTGAATGGATGTGCCTTCTTTGAAGGTTGGGCATCAGGCTGGCAACTCATCTCTGTAAAAATCCACTGCCAATCATTAGCAGACAGGATATACACATACCAATAAGCTAATAAATAAACCACCAGTTACAAACATTTATAATCAAATAATAAAGCTACTTAGTTTGTAAAATGAAATTTTGTAAACAGCTATAGAACTGTACAATGAATTGTGACTGAGCAGACAGATATTATGTAGAACTCTTACTAATGGCTTATGTGGATGTACTACAACCAGTAGCTAAAATATACCTGATTTTCTATCTACCTCTGACTGTAAGTCCATATACCAGTAGTTGTACAAATTCCCAGGCAATAAATTATAAAACAGTATTGCACTATGCATCCTTCTGAAGCAAAGTAGAATTAAAAGTAACAGTTGTTTTATCTTCTTTAAGACTCCGAGATCTGCATTTTGTGCTTGGTGTAGATTTGGATACATAATCTATATTTTTTTATTCTATGTATGTCGTATAAATTGCATGCAGCAACACTGATAACAGGTTTATGAAAAAAAATATATAACATTTTCTTAACACAACATTTTGTATATTTTACTCAAAAATAATTGCAAGATACAACCAGTTTGTCAAATTTCTTCTCTGAAAACTCTTAAATTTAATTTAGTTTAATAGCACTTTGAAGCTTTAAGAATGTTTTATGTTTTCCTTGTGCCTTTCCATAGTTGTATTATTTCAGACATTATAGACATATTGGCTTTCTACTAGGACTTGATTGGTTTACTGAAATATTTATGCTGATCTACTAAATCTAAATTCAAGCATCATATACTCCCCATAACCTGGGGATACTGATATTGTCAAAGTGTAAATTAATTGTGGGTGTGAAATGTCTTTGCATCATGGTTCACTTGTCCACCATCACTAAATAAATATAAATTTTCACTTCTAATGACATTTTCTTCTTTTCGTTTGCAACAATTATTGGCACTCAAAATTTGTGGACACATTGCTCTTTTAATATGTCCTGCTTTCACTTTTCCACAGTTCCTTTTCCACTTTTATGTTAGCTATGAAGTGAAACTCTCCTGTGGGGTTATGTCACTGGTTCAAGTGTAAGTTATCTCTGCCACTCTTTGTGATTATTTTTCAGATTTCTCAAGTTCCTATAAAACATCCTGACATTCCTTCATCTGTGCATGTGAACCATTGTAGCTTTCACTATTGGAATATATAGTGTTCTTTATTTTTTAATAAAAAATGCAAATGTAGGAAGAATGTAATAAAAATGACTAACAAAAAATGAAATACACAGGCAGAACAGAAACACAATACATTTATTAACTTAATGAGCATTTGTGTATTCTTTGGCTTTTTTGTTAATTTCTAAACAAAAATGACATCCAGCTACAGAAAACAAGCATACATAAGTTTAAAATGCAACAACTTTCACCAATCATTGAAAAATCTTTATAAGCTAAACAAAAAGGAGCACAGAATTAATTTGCAACAATTATAGGCTTCCATTTAAAAAACATATTTTAGCAATTTCAGTTTTCTGTTTAAGCAGCCAAAATGGAAACATATTCTTTGCCTAAGCAATTTATCAGGTGGTATTCATAGTAAGTAATGCAAATGCATTAGGGAATTTAGGACGAGTACAGACTGCTGCAGCTATGCAGTGATTCATAGAGGCTGATTACACTAATTCAATGTGCCCACAAATGTAGGTATGCAAATGAGCAGATAATCAGATAGCTTTGAGAAGTGATGTAAATATCAGTTTTTCACACTTTCCTGTGGTTGTCGCAGATGCAATATAAAAAGGGAAGCTTCAGCAAAAGTGTCAGCGTTGTAACTGTGAAAATGCTATCTCTTGCAGTGAGCTTTAATATTTGTAGGTCAGAGTTGCTTGTCTTGGCTGGGCCAAAACTGCTTGTGCCATCCATGAAGAAGGTGGAAATAAAGGCAAATGATCACTCTTTATAACTTTAGTAATCAGGAAATCCTTGCTAGGTTTACAGTAGACCAAGGACATTATAAGGGTCTTAATGGGCATGTTTTACCCCAATAGGGGCAGTGGAATAATGTGTGGACTTCCTATTCTTATGGACAACAAAGTATTCATAGCCCTCACTATTCTTGCTACAAGGACCTTCCAGAAATAGCCTGGGGACACCTTGGGGATCTCGCTAGTTTATGCTTCAAGGATATTGACAGAGTTCCTGGATGTGGTCTTCACATATGTGGATCAGTGCATCTATTTCCCAGTGTCACCTCAGGACCCAGGTCAGACTATGTGTGCCTTTTATGGGTTGGCAAGTTTCCCTGAGGTACTTGATGTGATATATTGCACCCATGTTGCAATTAGAGCCCTTCTTGGTCCACAGGGTGAAGAGTACCACAATAGAAAAGGCTACCATTCCATCAGTTTCCAGGTAGTGTGTGATGCATGGGGGTGGCTCACCAGCATCATTGCCCAGCATTCTGCACATGATTCCCAAATATGTCACACTAGGTTACTTTACCATCTCTTCCTGCCTGGTAGGATGCCAAGTGGTCATTTTGTTGGTAAGCGAAAATGTCTTTTTTTCTTTTTTGTTAGTAAGTAGTTATTACTGTTAAAAGTAATTGTTATATATTAATATGTACCAGGCTCTGCAGAGGTGCATCATCTCTGGGCTATTTTACAAAATTATTGAGGCTCCAAGACCAATCTAAGTGCTTTTTCATTGTTCACTTATTTTGTTGCATTTGCGATTTCCTGTTGTTTTTATCTGTGCCTTATAGCTAATTTATCAATGTGCACTGTTTTAAAGCAATTTACTGATTAACTACGTTTCTCACAGTTTAACTGTAATTTATTGCTATTTACTGCAATTCATTACTGTTCAACTGCATGTTACTGCATTTAATTACTGTTTCACTGTATTTTATCATACCGTGAGTTCTATTTTTGACTGTAAGTGATTAATCTGTGGTTTTCTGTGAGTTTTACTGTGGTCTTAACCCTTAAATTGAGTAGTATAGTCTAGATACAGGTTTGCTGCATCCAGAGCTGTTTGTTTTTGCCTTCTGTGTTCTGGCAGCCATCTTCTGTTGGTAGGGGCCTATCTTCTCTGCTAGTGAGAATAGCAAGGCTGCCTGGACCTTGTCTGGCACAAGCTGATTGTTAAAGAAAGCATGGACTAGCAGGATTGCCTAGATTTATGTGTTACTACAATCTTGTATTTTTTGTAGCATTTAAAGTCTGAATTTAGGATCATAGGATCATAGGAGTCTATTAGGCTAATGACCCTAGTACCCTTATAAGTCTAGCCAAGTTTTATCCTTATTTCCACAATCAGCACCTATCACCCCTGTCCAAGAGGGACATAGGTGGAACCCCTGGGGTGAACTTATGGTTACCCATCCAATCGTCTAGATTGCATTAGAAGAGGGCCAATGATGAGCTCTGCTTGACATGAAGCAGGGGTCTGTTCAAAAGGTGTGGTAACCTCTGGGAGTCAAATCTGTCCCACCATCAGGTTCTATTAATGTCACATACCAGGTTAAGGCTATTAGAGTGAGTAACCTGTGTGCCATATGACACATATGCAGTATTTCCAATAAAGCAGGGTCAAAGACTGCCTTATATGCAAGGCAGAGGTCACCTCCGATAAGACTGTATGAAACAGAATAAAGTGACAGTGATTTCAGATGATCCTTATAGGACAGATGATGAAGACCTTGAATTTTCCTTGTGAGAAACCTTTGTGGTATCCCCAGTTGTTGGAGGTGCTTGGCATGGTACATAGGTACATATCAAAAGGGCTATTGTACTCAATTTTTGACCTGATGAGGGAAGAGTACAGGGAGCTTATAACTTCATTTTTTTTTTTGGAGGCAATGCCGTTACTTATGAGATGGGCAATACAGAATGCTCTTCTTACCACTGTGGAGACGTGATGATCAAAGGTAAGGATGCTGTGTGCCCAGGTCACTCACCACTGAGTGTGTACTTTGGGTGTTGTTATTGATGTGGTAGTTAGCAGGAACATCACTCTTACCAAAAGGGATGATGATAATTTTTTTTTTGCATTGCGTTTAAGGCCATGACTTTGGCACCAGTTATTTGTTTGTGTAAAACCCTCTTGTAGGATGTTGACATAGTTTGGAGATTCTATTACCACTCTCAGTTTGCAGTCATCAGCAAACTTTGTCAGCCACAGACCCTTAGTTTTAGCTTGCACTTCGGAGAAATAGATTCCAAACAACAGAGGTCCCAGGACTGATCCCTGCGGAACACCACTTGTTACAGGTCTGCTGCTAGAGGTAGATTCCCCTATTTTGACTCTATGAGTTCTATCAGTGATCCAGTTAGCAACCCATCTAATGATATGTGGGTTGATACTTTGGTGGGAGAGTTCGTCAATTATGCCTGAGTGGGGGATAGTGTCAAAAGCCTTGGCTTAGTCTACATAGGTTGTGTGCACAGATTTCCCCTCATCAAGGGCCTTGATGACTGTCTAGAAGAAGTCCACCAGCATTATCTCCCTTTGACAAATCCAAATTAAGTAGGGTCACAAGTTAGGAGGTTACCAATGGCTTTGTTGATAAGGTCCATGATTATTCTCTCCATGGCCTTGCAGATAAGGCTAGTTAGGCTAATAGGTCTACAGTTCCCAGGGGAAGTGGAAGAACCACCTTTGTGCAAGTGGATAAGAGTGGCCTTTTTCCATTCGGCTGGGATGAAGCCAGTGCTTAGACTATGATTGAAAAAGTAACCTATGGCATTGCTAATTCTTGTTTGAGCCCATGTAGGATGCAGCTTGGGATGTCATTCACAACCTGCTCTTTAGAGATACAGGATAGAGAACAGGTGGTAAAGATGTCTTGGGGTAAGTGTGATGGGGAAGGGGGAGAGAAGTTTTCACAGAACCTGACAGCTAACAATTTAGCAATGTCCACAGGCTCTGTCTATGTGGTATCATTAACTACTAGTTTGGCACAAATCTGAGCCTTTCCTTTTAAGTTATGGATGTAACTAAAGAACAACTTATGGTTGTCCTTAGGTGAGGAAGTTAATTCAGATTCATAGTTAGCTTTGGAGGACTTCACAAGAATCTTTATTTGCTTGTTTAAGCTGAGGAGCGAGTGTTTCCTATTTGAGGCTCACTCTCTCTTTCTCATAGACAGCAGTTTCTAGCACTTACTGTATTGTAAAGCCTGTTAATGGGAGTTGTCCACCAGATAGGTTTGCTTTTCCTTGAGAAGCTTGTTTTGGTCTGATCAAGTTCAGCTTTGTCAATGCAGTTTTTCAGGTGTTTGTATAAAGGATTTCTGTAGAACTCGGCATAGTTCCCAGTTCCATCTGAGGGAGGAGGTGCAGTGAAGCCATTTACACCATCCCATAAGAGGTTATAATCTGTTTTGGAGGAGTTTTTTTGTTTAGTTTGTGCTGTGTGGGGGGGGGGGGTCAGATTTGATAGCAACTTTGAATGAGACTGATTTGTGGTCAGATCTCACCAGAGAAGACCTCACAGTGGGGGGTGCTACAGTGGTCCTCCATATTGGAAAGCATCAGATTCTGGATGTTGGCATCCCTTGTGGGGGTGTCAACTAGCTGGTCTAGGGCACTGGAGTTAATGAAGTCAAGGAAGCATTGGGCAAGTGAGTTTCTACAGGAGTAATTTCCCCAGTCAATGGATGGGTTTTTAAAGTTGCCCAAAACCATGGTGTTCGGATGTATCTTGATAGACTCAAGTAGATCCAAATAGGCAGAGTGGGTGTCCTGATTCATGGAGGGGATCCTGTAGCTGAGAATGAATTGAATAAGTATCCTACCAACAGTTAAATGCACCTGAAGTATCTTCAGAGAATCATACTGTCTAACCAATCTGGAGGTGTATTTATCTTTAATGAATATTGATACACTACCTCCTTTATTTTTCATACCTTCAGTTTGTGGTCTGAGTGTTTGGAAGGAGATATAGCCTGATATGGCTGGGGTGCTCTCCACAACCTTGAAATAGGTCTCTGTGACTGCACAAATGTCTATGTCTTCCAAGATGTGGACTGCTTCCAGTGAATTCAGTTTCATGTTAAGACTCCTAGTGTTTAGCAGCAAAACCTTGAGGTTGTTCTTAGATGGAGCTCTTACACTGAGATTTTTGCCCGTGAGACACTGCCAAAAAAAGGCACTATGGGGATGGCAAGAGCCTTGGCCAGAAGTCGAAATCCCAAGGGTAACAAATGAAGACCATCTCTGGCAAAGCATCGAGGTCTGTCGACCATGTCATCCCTGGATGACAGATACTGTATCTCCTTGAAATGACACCAGAAACTAAGCCAATTATTGAAGTCAATTATTTTCTGTTTGTATTGAGGCATCATCCTAGGCAAGATAAAATGCTGCTAAAGGGTAAGGACATATCAGCCTGAGACACAAAGTCCGAGAGCTCAGTCATGTTTTTCTTCATATAGTCCAGAGAGGTACGTTTCAAGTTGTTCACTCCAACGTAGACTATGACAGAGTCATAACAGTACCTGCTGTTAAGACACTTGAGTGCATGTGCGATATGTCGGATCCATATATATATAGATATATATATATATATATATATATATATATATATATATATATATATATATATATATATATATATATATATATAAATATATATATTTATATATATATATATATATATATATATATATATATATATATATATATTATATATATATATGTGTGTGCGTGCGTGTGTGTGTATATATATATATATATATATATATATATATATATATATATATCATTGCTGTTCACAGATGCAAGCTATGCACCTGCACAGCCCCAGACTATGAATACCACCTATTGTCTTAACTTACTACCTCTCAGAGGGAAATGTTCAACCTCATCAATAGATGTTCCTTATATCACATTAAAATGATTCACAAGGAGGACAGTGAATTATTATAGATTTGTTATTGTTGTGTCATTTTAGCCCAACTCTTTGCACCTCAAGGACATATGCCTGTCTGACTACAAGTGCTCTTTTAAGTTTTTGCAAATTCATATTCAGTACTTTGGTAATGCTGTCTACTTCTCTTAGTCCTTGCTGGTCCTTCTTCAATTGTATTTGATCTTTCTTAGCATCAGTGTTTTCTGTAGTGAATCCCCATTTTGCATCTTGTGACCAAAGCATGAGATTTAGTCTTAATATCACACCTTCTAGTAAACAGCCTGAATCTATGTCCATATGTATTGGCTGATTTGATCTTCTTGCAGTCCATGGTTCAAAAGAATCAGTTTTGTAGTAAATGACCAACCATACTTTTAGTTCAGTTTCCACAGCCATATGTTCAAGGGAGCTGGAGGCTGAGGAGGGGAAATCCCCTTATACATACATTTCAAACTGTGAACCTGGGTGGAAAAAAAAAACATTCAACTGCTATAGTGGAAAATAAAGTTTAATTTCAATATAACAATCTTGTTTCTTAATTTTCTGTTACAGTAAATAAGTGTTTTGTCATCTGGAAAAAATAGGAAACATACACCACTGATCCCATCTACATCTGCAACTTACTGGCTGGGTGGCTTTTTTAGCACTGCTAATTGATTCCAAACTGAGATGGAAATGAAGGTGTAGTATAGGTTCCATGACTGGTTACAGAGCGAAAAATTAAATAAATAATATAATGCAGTCTGCTGCCTTGCTTTCCACAGTCACAGCAAAAGGTTCTACAGGGATAAAGCATATCACTCAACTGCCCCTGATTTTGAAGGACTTCCGCAATTTTGCCTTATATTTCCCCCCATCCCTCATAACATCAGCCAGTCAGTAATTCCATCCATTAGTTTCATACTTCTTATTCAAATAATTACTGCTGACTTGATGTCACAGGTTTCAAGAGACATATGCAGTCTTCAGAAGATGGTCTCCATAATCCTAAACGCACTGTTGATGTGTGCGTGTGCGTGTGTGTGTGTGTGTGTGTGTGTGTGTGTGTGTGTGTGTGTGTGTGTGTGCGCACGTCTGACAGTCTTTGTATGTATGAATGTCCATTAGTGCAGATACCCTATTTGCAAGCATGTCTGTGTGTCTGTGTATGTTTACCCTTGTTATGCAGAATTAATTCTCAACTTTCCTGATTTTGTAGAATGTCCCTGACTTTTTCTCTTACGTCTGTACTATCATACATAATTTTTTTGATTTTCTAGTAAATCATTGAGTATTTCAGACCAGTCAATAATGCTATATATTAGAATTTCATACTGTTTATTGTTCAGAAACTGCATGTTGATGTAAAATGTGCTGTTCTACTAACTGTTTAAATGAGTTAGTGTTATATTTAAAAATTGTCCCTGACTTATTTTTTATAATATCCAGAATTCTTGAAGAAAGAATTTGAGGGGTATGCAAGGACACCCCCCCCCCCATGACAATTGTTGTAAAAGTAAAAAAAAAAAAAAACATGAATATTCTGCTACTGTTATCACTGGCTGCCAACAGTTACAGCTGTCTTACTGACAAGGAAAAACATCCCTGAAGATCTGCAATTCTACAACTCAATTCAATTTCTAGTCAAATTCTTGCTACATTAAATATGACCGGAAAAGCACTGCAATGTTTTGCTAAGGGTACCAGTCACAGACACTTAGACTGTTGAGTTCACAGTAGTCTTCATTACAGTAATACGTGAATAGAGATTGCTGACTCAGCAATGTGATCAATTGCTAAGGGCAACTGACAGCAGCCACTTATAATGCATAGTAATAGGATGTGGACTAGCTACCTACAAAGTATTATTATGCTCACACACACAAAAAAGAAAATAAATAGATTTTTGGACACAGTATACATTTATAGTCACTGATTCATAGTATTTCCAAGAGAGAGACATTTCTTGATAGCACATGCCCTCATATGGCACCTCCAGCCTCCAGGAGGGACAATAAATAAAGTTAGGATGGAGATACATTTTGGGCACCCATCTAACCATCACAAATTGACTTAAAGCAAGCAGGGGCATCACTCTGCTTTTACGTAACATTTCCTAGAGATGGGGAAGCATTATGTAATAAATGTGTTCCTCCATCTTTTCTTATTTGTTTGTTGATGGAGATTCAAGACTAGTTTGAGTGTTTGTGGAACCATTTGTTTTGTGCAGGTGTAGAAGACTGAGGAGGGCTGAGTAAACAGTAACACAGAGGATAGACATAAATGTCACTACACAGGTGTTTGTTCAAAACAGAGTATAGTGATAGAGTTTCAAGCCTGTCTTGGGAAATTAAAGTCTTCAGTCTGGTCTTGTCAGCTTTTTGATGTGTTTGGATAGATCCATACAAAAAGGCGTATTATGTTCTGTAGCTGGTCAGATCAGGGCAGAGTACAGAGGAAAGATAACTTCTTTTGACTTGGATGAGATGCCTTTATTTACTAAATGGACTAGACAGAAGGATTTCCTGACTACTGTTGCTGCATGATGGTCAAAGGATAGGTAGTTTTCTACAAGAGTGTTGAGATCTCTGATATCATTCTGAAGTGGGAGCTGTCTGTTATGTATGCCATTGTCATGTTTTGTTTACCAAAGGTGACAATAATAGTAATTTTAAAAATTGTATGATTTGAGGTCTTTGTTACTCCATTATTTTTGATTTTGATCAGAATTCTTTGAATAAAGAAGTTGAGAGTATAAGATAAGCAGAGCGAGACTTTGTCAAGAAATTTAGTTAATTTGTCTTTGTTTTGGAAGACAATAGTCCTGCAACTTACTGCAATCTTGTACTTAAAACAGGCTAGAAAATAAATGTATTATCTTCCTAGCTGTTTTAGTGTTTCATATTGCTGTCTCCTGGGGACTATTCCATTTATGTAGTATTGAATGTAGCAGTTTCATAAATGATTTCTTCTCTGGTAAATTGGTGAGGATTGCTAACATTACTAATGACATACATTTTAGTTACCATCTTCATATTCTTCAAAAGAATGAATACTAACATGCAGCCTGTTCTTATTGTCAGTATATAAGAGAAGAGCAGTATTTCAACTGTTTAAGCAATTATGGGCATTTGTCCCTTTCATGTCATTTGGTTGTGTTCCCTTTTGCAGAGCTATAGTGTTGAGAACTTTGACTAAGGTTCCTTTTTTTAGTGAGCTGTGAGTTAAGGGCAAAAGAGTGATTGATCCTGCAACAGCATCATGATCTATATTACTCTGGCTACTTTCTACAATTTGGTAATTACAAGGGATCATCAGAAATAGTTGTCTACTGGGGCAGTTTATGCATGAAACCAAAGGGCATTTAGGATGATTGCAATCAAGTGATCATTGCTGTGGCTCACTAGAATGCTGGAGGAACAGATCATGGTGCTTAAAAGGTGAAAGCTGAAATATATTAGTGTTTTTTTCTGGCAGGAAACCAAACAGATGTGTGGGCAGTGGCAACAGAAAACTGCCCACAGCTTCCGATACTTGTATCATTTTTTTCTTTAGTTGCTTTTTAACGTGGTGGGTAATGTGCCCCATAGTGTAAGTGAAATAGATTGCTGTGGTTGCTATTTCTGAGCTACATTTACAAGTGAAGTAAATTACTGTGGATCATATTTCACCACTACTGGCAATCACATTTAATGGGGGATTGCCATAACTGGATACACATCCACATATAATGGGAATGGGATGGTAAGATGTGTTTGAAAGTAAGTGGCAGTTACACGAGTTAAGCAAAACAGTCATTGACATGGCTAGAGTGAGGAGAGGAAGTCTGAGCAATGGTTGCTTACAGTGACTGTGGGATAGTCTGTAGACTCCCCTAATTTTGGCTTCCATTCTTCACAAATGTTTTGGCCCAGGAGAATGTTTATATTAGTTACAGGAGTTTAGGTGGTGTAGCCTTTCAAAATACTCAGGTCAACCTTGACAAAATTCTGAGAGAAAGAAGAGACAGTTAGAAAGATAAGCTACTCAAAGGAGTTATGCCAAATTGCTGTAAATAACCAGCACTGGGAGCAAGTATACACATGTTCAAGAATAAGTAATTGAATACATGATTGCCCTAATTTTTCCTTTTTCTAAAAATTATTTATCAGAAATGTACCTAGAAGGTGGATGCCTTTACGGGGAAGAAGTTGAGAAAGCATGCTGCATTTGAAAATGCATAGTCATTACGTGAAAACTATGAAATAAAAATGTGGCTTCTCAAGGCCAGTGTATGTGTCCAATAATAGAAGCAAGTTGAAATATGGTACTGTATCTCTTATGGTTTTTATTTTCTTCTTAGTGAGACATTAAAAATATACAGAATGTGGATATCTTTTTAGTATGGCACCTAATTTGTGAAAGCAAAATAGTTACTTGATCAAATCTGACTAATTATATGTTTTTGGGGTGAGAGTAATATATGACAAAGGTTAATTTGTCCATCTTATTTCTATACTTCCTTCAAAATTAGAGTTGCCATTCCTCCTCAGCAGGTGCTCATTCCACTGGCACAGTATGCAGGTGTTTTCTACCAAAGTGCCTTTTAAGTCCATGATTTCTTATTATAAATTGCCTTCACTTGACTGAAATATTGCCTATTAAACAAAATTAGTGAATCCGGGATTTCAGAGCACTTTTCTTGCCATAATCTAGCAATATGCTTGGTTTCCATATAGAACTTCTGCAGAAAAAGGGGGAGCAAGGGATTTATGAAGGCAAATGTCAGCAGGATCTGACAAACTGCCTTATGGCTATTACATTTATGTGATTCCTTCACAGGCAAAAGTAGTGTATCCCCTCAGAGTTTGGACATTCCTTTGCTACAGTGCATGCTTTGTACCAAATAACTAATTAGAAGTCTTTCATTTTTCTGTTGTGAACTGTCTTTAGTGGAACTGATATATAGCCATGCATATACTATCAATAAATCCAAATGTTCAGAGGGCATTTGATTTCACAGCCAGACACTATGCTTGGTATCCACCTGACTGCTGTTTTACCTGTAGACAAAAGTGCTAGAGGCAACATATATGAAATCAAATTGATGTTATAGCATTACATTTGACTGATTATTGATATGGTTTGTTGGGAGGTGATAGTATCTATCAAAGAGATTAGTGACTACTGTATTTTTGTGATTCCTTCATAGTCAAATGTAATGTACCCTCTCAGAATTGGCAGACCCCTCTGGGGGGTATGTTTGTGTTTTATATCATAGTACCTGATTGCAAGTCCACGGATTCATTTTAATGTGAATTGTCTTTGGGAAATTGTCATGTTTTCTGATATATATAGCTAGCAAATCCAGCATTTCAGAAGGCTTGTAGTTTCACAGTCCAGAGCTATGCTGGTTTCCACCAGTATTTGACCTCTGCACAAAAGGTCGGGGCAGTTAATGTATGAAAGCAAATATCACTTTCAGAATCAATTTTGACTGATTATCGAAATCAAAATGCATAGAAATATCCAATGTAAAAATGACAGAAATATAACAAAATTCAATAAGAATATCCTTAAGAATAACAACTGGTAGTCATTAAAATCTCTGTCTACAGATGACACAGTAACTCACTTCAACAAAACCTTCCTCTCCATATTAAACTCCCTAGCACTGAAATACAGGTAATGAAACAAATCAATTCCTAAATAGTGACTTATAGCATATATAAAAAAGGTAATGTATAACAGAGATAAAGTATGGAAAAATGGCATAAAAAATATATACAATCTGCAACAGTATCAGCACTATTGAAACCTAACTAAGAACACTAGCCTACAGGCAAATCAAAAGTAGTATACAGTCTATAGGACTCATAAAAGGTTTGGCTAGTAGTCAATAAACTTATACAGACTTTTAAAAAATGAAAGCTCTGACTGTTCATAGATAAAACAGATTTTTAAATCATACCATGCTATTGCTGCCATCTCCCTCAGTAAATCTACTGCTCACAACCCAGCAGTATACGACACAGACACTACCACAACTACTAACATGATAAAAGAAAATATTCAAAAACTTGCATCTACCTTTCTTGAAGCTGATAGCCAGGCAGTCAGATAACTCAAAATAAGTGCAGAAGACATTGCATACCTAAAACCTATACTTATAAATCACTCTCTCTCTAAGAAGGAATAGTCTCTACAGTCTGGAAACATTTTTTTTTCTATTCCTTTAGATAAACGTGGCAAATTGCTTGAATTAATGAATTGCAGTTTATCAGCTACCTAACATAGATGAAGTTAATTTCTACAACACAGCATGGATTTAGGTCAGGCCATAGCACAGGATAGCGTTACTAACTTTCATAAAATATATTCCTGATAAATATGTATATATATATATATATATATATATATATATATACATGGGTCTATTTATATATTCCACCGCTTAAATGTTCAAATCACTAAAGATCGAACTTTAGTGATTGAACATTCAAATGTTCGAATATATTAAAAAATTAAAAAAAAAACTAAACAAAAAAATGTAAAACTAAAGGATGTACCACAAAAACTGCTTTCAAACAAGTCAGACCAAAAAGTACACAATGAGGAACCTTGTTTGCAGACAGAAACGCCTCCGAGTCAAAAAGCTTCTTAACGCTTTTATTTTGAACAAACCAAAAGAGCGTTTTCGCCACAGACCACTGCAGCTTCTTCAGAGAAACAAGTTAGACAAGAAACACTCACTTTAAAAATACTACATCAGGAAATGACATATTCCTGTTTCCTGTTACCGAACAGTTGTATTTAAAAACACATACAAAGTGCTAAAAAGTTAAAGGCATCCCACATTTAGAATCATTTTTAAAAGTAGCACACAACAATAAGAAATGAATTCAATTATATGAAAAAAGATCTCAGCGACTTAACAATAATATGGATGACAAAAAACAGATGTCATTACTATTTTCAATAAACTATACCTAACTTCTTGGTGGCAGATAGTTCTAGTATAGTCGACGCTGATGTCTCTAGCTCACCTTCTTATGGTGGGCCCCCTGTCATTCTCACTAAAACGAATGGCGACTTCACCATTTACAATTTTTCTGACATCATTTTGGACCAACAATTGATAGAATTGTTAGCTTTTGGAAACACTTTTGTTCCAACTTCCTATGGGAATGTTGCTAAAGAAATTATTGAACTAAAGTGTTTTGTAAGAAAAATGAATCTTAAGTTACTGTTCAATCATGAAACAGAGGCTGTGAATGATGGTGAAGTAAACGCCATCCCCAATGTAGGACTTCCAAAACTGTCCAGTGTTTTTAATCCTCCATTACATTCTACGTTGGAATTGTTTGAGAACATGTGTGAATTTGATTTTAGATTTTTGGGTAACAAATATAATGAATACAATAGGACTACAACCCCCAATATTTCTAAAGAACAACGCCTACTACTGGATGAACTTAGTCAGTTACCTATACGGGTGTTAAAACCGGATAAGGGAGGAGGCTTGGTGATTTTTCATAATGTCACCTATAATGAGAAAATGACTTCCCTCCTTGACAGTGATGCCTACACAAAAGCTTCAAGAAATGAAGTTAACGGTACCACACAAAGGATCAGGGGATATTTTAGGGACCTTTTCTTAACGGGGAAAATTGATATCAAGACATATAATTATATTGACATCATGTCTTCTAAGATCCCCGTTATGTTTGGGATCCCTAAAATCCATAAAAGTGTTACTGACCCCCCTATGAGAGCTTTAATTGACAGTAGATCCTCTATTACTTACCCATGTTCCAAACTAATCACACACATCTTGGACAAATACGTTAAGTACATTCCAAGTGTGTGTAAGGACTCATGGACATTTTTGGACAACATAAACAAACTGCCATTCAATGAAGATGACAACTTGTTAACTATTGATGTCATTGACCTCTATACGTGCATACCGCACTTAGAGGCGGTTGAATGGACAGGGTCAATGTTACAAAAGTTTGGGGCGTCCAGATTGGAGGTCGAACTGGTTATGGAATTACTTGAAATAGTACTAACCAGTAACTACTTCCTATTTGACGGTGACTTCTATTTACAGAAACGGGGTGGCGATGGGCTCCCCATGTGGAGCAGGTGTGGCAAACTATGTAATGGGGTACTGGGAAGCAAACATCTTGGCTGATCTCCCTGGTATTATGGCCCCTGTTACCTTCTACACCCGCTACCTTGACGACATGTTCCTCCTGTTCAGGGGGTCAGAATTGGAAGCGAAAAACTTGGTGGATAATATCAGTATTTCCACTGAGTTCCTGAAGTTCACTTTTAAATTTTCTACCACCGAGCTGGATTATTTAGATGTCAAACTTACGAAGGATATTTGTCATCAGTGCTTCAGGTCCACCGTCTTTAGGAAAGCCACATACTGCAATTCTTTCCTGCACTTCACCAGCTTTCACCCTCACAAACAGAAAAGATCTATAGTGAAGGGACAGCTGGTGAGGGCAGGAAGAATGTGCAGCACCCTTGTGGATTTTGTTAAGGAATGTTCATTTCTGTAGGAAATGTTCACTAACCGTGGCTATCCTGAGAAAATGGTTTGTGAACTCATTGAGGAAGTTACTCTTAAAAGAACTAGAGGCTTCTACACCCCTTTATTGACTAAACAAATGGTCTCCTCCAGTGTAGTTAGTAGTCTCACAGATGAGGTGCCTATAAGTGGTCTAATAGGTAGTAATGTTGACCGCAGAGAATCAAACACAGATTTATCTTTGAGCTTTGTCACTATTTTTAGTACTAATTCAGAAGCAATTCTGGACATCATCCGTAAGAACTGGAGGTTGATATCCTCAAATCCATCACTAGCAGGAAAATTGGGAGATGAACCCAGATTTATTTTTAAACGATCTAAAAATTTGAAGGAACTATTACAAAGGGATATCCAACAGCATAGTTTTTATAAAAGGAAAGGAATGTCCAGATGTGGATTCTGTAATTTCTGTAACAATGTCCGAACAGGGGAGACATTCCTTGTTAGGGACAGGAAGTTTGTCATCAAGCATGCACTTAATTGTGAGAGCAAATCAGTTATATACATTGCTATGTGCAACTGCTGCTCTGGGTTCTACATCGGAAAAACCGACAGGAGACTGCGAGATAGGATGTATGAGCACTTGTATGCAATTAGGACATGTAAAGATGACAACGCACTGGCCAAACATATTGCATTGTTCCCAGGACATAGTTTTAGCTTTATGGCTATAGACCATGTACCCTTAAAAATCAGAGGGGGCCCTGTATCTCTAATACTAGAAAATTGTGAGCTGGATTGGCAGTTGCGCTTGGACGCTTTCTGTCTTCCTGGCCTTAACACTAACTGCAACATTGCCCCAGTTCTTAAATTAGATTAGTTATTTTAGGTAAAACCTACTGTTACTATATAGTTTTCTCTGACTTTAGGTCTGACCCGTATATCAGGCAACACATATTGGATGATTTGGCAGTGTTGCGTGTTATCAGCATCTTGCACTAACACATTAGGTCTAGCTAGTTGACTTGACCGTCTACTATTCAGGGCTTGCTTAACCTAACAGTCAGGTTTATAACCTAGTCTTAGTGGTCTTAGTAGGAAGACACAATGGATTCTCACGTGCTGAATCTTTTAGGTCGCACGTGTTTTCCGCAGGGCAAAGGATACTTCTCCCCTTCCTTTTCTCCCCCCCCCCTTTTTCTTTCTTTCTTTCTTCCTTTGTCCTGCATGGTTATAGCACAAATAGAAAGTTTAATAAACTAAGCCTGAGCAAATATGAGTAGTTTTTATCCCTTATACACACCTCACACAAGGCAAATTTGTTTTTAATGTTTTAAGTGAGTATTAGAGTATATTTTTCGATAGATCTACTTACATATTTTGTATAGTAGTTTATTGAAAATAGTAATGACATCTGTTTTTTGTCATCCATATTATTGTTAAGTCGCTGAGATCTTTTTTCATATAATTGAATTCATTTCTTATTGTTGTGTGCTACTTTTAAAAATGATTCTAAATGTGGGATGCCTTTAACTTTTTAGCACTTTGTATGTGTTTTTAAATACAACTGTTCGGTAACAGGAAACAGGAATATGTCATTTCCTGATGTAGTATTTTTAAAGTGAGTGTTTCTTGTCTAACTTGTTTCTCTGAAGAAGCTGCAGTGGTCTGTGGCGAAAACGCTCTTTTGGTTTGTTCAAAATAAAAGCGTTAAGAAGCTTTTTGACTCGGAGGCATTTCTGTCTGCAAACAAGGTTCCTCATTGTAAACTAAAGGATGTAAGCAGGGCGGCAAGCCCCCTGCACCACCCACATGGGGGCTGCACCCCTACACCCCCGCTACTTAAATATACCAACTCCAAGATCGCTCTACAGTGTAGGAAATGGGAAATTTTTGCATTAATACACTGCAGCACACTGAAGTGCGATCTTGGGGTTGGTATATTTAAGTAGTGGGGGTTGTGGGGGTGGAGGCCCACATGGGGGGGTGCAGGGGGGCTTGCTCCCCTGCTTAACCCCTTAAGTTTTACTTTTTTCTTTTAAATGTTAATTTTTAATATATTCAAACATTTAAATGTTTGATCACTAAAGTTCGATCTTTAGTGATTCAAACATTTAAGTGTTCGAATATATAAACTAGACCCTATATACATACATATATACAAAAGTGCTACTGTGAACTCTAGAAAGTGAAACGAGGTAATTCTAAAATAATAATAATACTAGACTCGTGTGTTTGGGATAACAATAATAGTGATATGAATGGTAGTCAAAATAATAATAAAAACCATAATCATAAGAGGCGACATATTCAACATACCAAATACAATTGTTTAATCACCCTGAATGATATCAAAAATAATTTTCCAGAATTTCTGATAATACTCTTGTTTAGTAGGCTTATTAATACATTTTTTTTGTGAGGATATGCATTTTATCACTAGATTCCTGAGGCCACACCAAGATAGTTTAGTGCTGTCTAACCAGTTTCTAGTTATATAAAATGTAATCAGTAAACATAGGGTTATAAGTACATAAAATTTCAGTTTAGGTAACCTGAGATCAGTAATGTGTAAAACCGCTAGTTCCCATGATAGGGTCGACTTTTGATAACCCATCTTTGCTAGTCTAACTTTGAGAGAGCACTAAAGTTTATATGTGTGACTGCAGGACCAGAGGATGTGCCATAGATCCACTTGGGGAAATGAGCAGCATGAACATGACGGGAACGTATTAGAACTGAATTTATTTAACATACATGGGATAAAGTAAGTGTTATTATTAATCATCAAGTGTATATAAATTAGCTTTTTAAAAGGGGAAAACTTAAGGGTAGATTCTATTGCTCTGAGCTTTAGGTCTTCATTGAGGTCACTATTATGTTGATTCCAGTAATTGGAGAAAAGTAATACATTCTGATGCTTAAAGGCCATCAACAATTTATAGGTGTTTGATAGCATACTTTTTCTTTTAGATAGGCTTTTTATGACTTCCATAGCATCAAATATCTTTTTTCCAGTATTGGGTTCATCCATGACTACTATTGTTAGGAGTTCCCTAATTTGATGAAGGATAATAGTGTACTTCTGCGCAAGTTTTAGCTCATCTTTGAGTTTGCGTAGTGATTTCTCCTAATGTCTGTATACATCCCATACAATATAATCTTTGATTAAGGGGTAGTCAGATAGGTAAATCATTTTATTGTTTAATCTGATATTAGGGTTCTTATGAATTGGTTGTAAAAAAGGGAGGGTATTTTCTAATTCCATATATTTTATTAAGCTTTGTAAGTCCTTAACTCTTTGTCTCAAAATGCTATTAATAGAGGAACTATTCAAGTTTTTGACTGTTAAGAAAGGTAAGGCTTTGGGGTTGAAGTTATTACTATTCACATAGCTATGCCAAATTTTAGTCCACTGAGGGAACCATGTATCATCCTTCTGAGTAAGATTTGAGATTGTAATAACCCTGCTAGTGCATATTATCCAATAATAGAGATGGAAATCTGGCAAACTTAGACCTCCTTTTAGCTTAGGATAGCATAATTTTTGATAGCTTATTCTAATCGCTTTTGGGAACCAGATAAACTTAGTCATCTCTTTATTAATCTTTTGAAAGAACTTGTTAGGAATGACTAGATTTAAGGCTTTGAATTGATACAATAGTTTAGGTGGGACATTCATCCTTATAATTGCTGTTTTAGATGAGAGAGACAGATTAAGTTGTTGCCATCTATGAAAATCCTGTAAAATGCCCATCCGTACTTTCATAAGGTTATTTTGATACATAGATTGAGAGGTATGATCAAACTGTATTTCTAGATACTTGAAGGAGTAGTTAATTCTGAATGGGGACTCTGTGAATAGATATTCTTTATAGCCTATAGGCTTTATAGGGAAAATCAGTGATTTCTTTGGATTGATTAGATAGCTCAAGACTTTAGAAAATGTATCTATTGTATCATATAATCTTTTAATGTCTGAGATGGGGCATTTGAAATAGATATTTAAGTAATCCACGTATGCCAATAGACTTACCTTGACACAAAGTTTTGGGGATGGAGTGAAATGTGATTTGAGATATTGAAAGTAATAGGGGCTTGAGATATAGGTTAAAAAGATAGGGTGATAGAGGACATCCCTGTTTAGTTCCATTCAGTATCCTGATAGGTTTAGATAAGGTCTTATTAATGTAGAGATAGGTATAAGTTTTACTAAATACATTTTCAATAAGATTAATGAGACTCTTGAGAATGTTGAAATGGGACATGGTAGTAAATAAGTTACTCTATCAAAGGCTTTACAAGCATCAAGTATTAATCCATACTTTGGGTTATTATTATCCTTATTGAGATGTAGCATAGCCTCTAACATTAGAGTATTATCCCAAGTCTGTCTATTTAGCATGAAACTTGTTTGTTCCAGAGAGATTATGAAAGGCATAACTTTCTTCAGTCTTTCGGCTAAAATTGATGATAACATTTTAATATCTACATTTAATAAGGATATAGTTCTGTAATTATGTGAGTTGGATTTATCCAGAGGGTTTTGGGGGATAAAAATTGTTTTGGAATTATTAAGATGATAATCAGATATTCCATAAATTTTAATGTGGTTGTATTATTTCAATAGTATTGGTGATAAAATTACATTAAAAGCTTTATAAAATTCTGGAGTGTATCCATCCAGACTGGGTGCTTTGCCCCTTTTCAATCTCCCTATAGCATCAACTATTTCTTTTAGTTCAAGGGGAGCATATAGGAATTCTATATGCTTTTTATTTATTTAGGGAGTGTTATCTTATCAAGGAATTCTGTTATTTATTCATAAGAAGGTTGTTGATTATTTATGCTGTATAGATCAGAATAGATCAGATGAAGAAGATCAAGTATTTGGGTATCTGATTTAAGTATCATATCTTGGTGATGAAGTAGCAAAATTCTACCTGTTTCTTGTTTATTTGCAATAATACTTGCCAGGACTTTGGATGGGAATTGTGCCCATTCTAAATATCTGGCTATGCATTTTAGTTCATACATAGAATAATTTTGTCAATGTAAATTGTGTAGTTGTCTTTGGGTATTATTTATTAGGTTTTCAATATCGGGATCAGGTTTATCTTGATACTTCTTTTCTAAATCTACCAAGTCCACAGCTAACTTACTTTCTCTTTCTATTGCAACTTTTTTAAAAATAGGTAGCTTTTTGGATAAGGATCCCCCCCGAGCTTTGCTTTACAGGCTTCCCATTGGATATCATATGGAATATTTATGTATTCTATGGTATTATTTAGATGTGTTAAAATGTCAGATATTTCCCAAATTACCTCTGAATTAGCATATTATTATTTAAGGACCAGTTACTGTTCTTGACCCTTTTTAACAAGTTGGTAGGAAAGTGTAGCTTTAAGGTAATTCTGGAATGATCCGAGAAGTGTCTCGGTTCCACATGATATTTAATGTCTCCTTCTCCCAGTGATTCTGAAATAAGGAAAAACTCTATCCTAGACCATGTATTATGACATTTGGAAAAATAAGTGTATAGGCCCTTCCTCTCTTGCCCTTCAACAAATGAGATAGGGTCCATTAAACATAAGTCAGTCATTAGGTCACCTAAGGCAGTTGACGTCTGCAGATTTTGAGAGAGGGTGTTGCTAGTACGTTCTATCCCAGAATCAATAATCATGTTCCAGTCCCCATGCAATATAAGCTCATGGCCAGGAAAATTGCATAGGTTGTTGTGGATTTCTAAAATAAAGATCTGTTGTTTCTGACAGGGACTATAGACATTAAGAAAAAGAGTTTGTTTTCTTTTGAATGGATTAGTAGTTATAAAATAACACCATCTGCTCTTTTCATCTGAACATTGATATAAATTTGTTGACTGAAAAGATTTTTTAATAAAAAAAAATAATAATAATAATAATAATAATAATAATAATAATAACAATAATAATAATAATAGCTACACCTTTTGATTTTAAATTATCCCCATCTGCAACTATTTATTTGATCCACTTTTTGGCTGAAGCTCCTTTCCAGTCCTCACTCAACATGTGTGTCTCCTGTAGAAAACATATATTTGCTTCAGATTTAAAAATTAAATGCATCAGTAGATTTTTCTTACTTTTATCTTGTAGTCCCCTCACATTCCAGGAATCTATGATCCACATTCCCAGGGTATGATTAGTGAAACAGATATTATTAAGGAGATGTGGTATTTATGAATTATAAGGTTCCAAAAGATTAGAATAAACATAATGAATATAGGGGCAGGAAATATATATAAATAGAGTAGCTTGTTCACAGTAGCACTAACACACTCTTCCAATAGCAACCCTGTGTCTACCCACTTCCCAACTATATGAAAGAGTATCATGAAATACAGTTACATGCATACATACAATGAGGTGTTTACCAGTTTGAAGGGTTGTTTAATCTAAGCATAATATTACACACAGTATTTTTAACATTTGTAAAATTCTAAAACATATACACAATAGCAATGCGATTCCTAGAGTCCTCATCCTTACCCTTCTAACAATAATCCAGTCCTCTCCTACAAGAAAGTACAGTAAAGTAAGGTACAAGATAGCCATCACACTATTTGCTGAATACAAGCATTTTGACTAGATCCTAGTCGATAACAATAATATAATTTCAGGAAACCTTAACAAGAAACTTATTATTGGGAAGAAATGTATCTAAGCTGAGAAACATAAGAATATAACTTTATATGAAAAAACCACTGTATATATGCTCAAAAGTATATTTTCCAAAAAGCTAGGAGGTGACATGGATCAGTGTATCAAACTTAGTACAATAATATCTTGTCACATCAGCACATAGCTTATTAAAACAAAACACTTCTTAATATTAAAATATAAGGCTGACCAAAATTCCTAGCCCCCTTGTCATTTTAACCAACCTCCGCTATTAATACAAAGTGGCTACACAACACTTATAAAATTGGCATCACTATTCATTTAGTTACTACACTAAACTTCATTAAAACAAAAGCATCAATAGAAGATAAGAGCCATTCATATTTGGCTCTATTTCCACTACTTGTGCATATACTGAAATTCTGACTAACAAAGGTTAAATAAGAGATGCTTAAATATTTAACAGTATTAATTATATGGAATGAGCTGTATATTTATAAAAATTTCAGAGTTGAGTTCCAACAATTTATACTGTTTGCCCTTAGTATCTCCTGCTGATAAGCAATTATCTAGCATCACTTCAGATTGCTCAAACTTTTATTGTTTAAATATATGTGTGAGCTCTTTACCTTTAGAGCTAGATTTTTTATTATTGTTTGAGTCGACTTGATTTGAATGTGTCTTGCATTGTGGATAAGCAGCTCAACCGTTTGTGTGTTTATCTTTACCATGGAAGGCATATGAATGTAGGCAGGGAGTTGTATCTTGTAATCATGCCTACCTTCCAACAGGAGCTGAAAGAAATGTTACTTAGAGGGACACTGTCTGGAGAAACATTTATGGGCACAATAGGCTAGTGATTTATATTTTCAAGTCTAAAGAGTTAACTCTTATTGTTTTAGGTTAATTAAGGTTGTTGTTGCTATAAAATTGGCATATTTAACCAGTGACAGCTACCGAAAAGGAAGCAAGGCATCTTTTCCTGCGCGGGAGATTATGCATCTGCGGCTTTACTGAAACACTTCAAGAAGGCAGCTTTTGCATCCTTAGTTGAGTCTGCATTATATTTAACATCTTTGTATGTGAAGCTTAAAGTATTCGGGTACTGCATTTGAAATTTAATGTTTCTCTTAATCAGATCAGCGCAGTATGGGGAAAGCTTTTGGTGCATTTCTTTAATGGTTACTGGGAGATCCTGCGATAAAGTTATTTTATGGCCATTCCAGGAGATTTGTCCTTGTTTTTTAGCCGCTGATAGTATCCTTTGGACATTTTGATAATTCAACAGCTTAACATAGACTTGCCTCAGGGTATTTGTCCCTTGTTTAGTGTGGGGAGCTTGATGAGCTCTCTCAATTACAATACTGCTAGCATGTGTACGAGATTTTATGATGAAGTTAAACAATTGTAGCGTGGTCTCAATCAACTGATTGCTGCTGTATGATTCTGGTAGACCTCTTATTATAATATTGTTTCTTCTACTCCTGGCTTCTAAATCAGTGATTTTTTTCCCTGGATTTCCATTAAAATGGAGTTTGTGGCACTCAGTTCTTCCTTTAGTAAAGCAACCTGCGGTTCATTATTTTTGGCAGTCTGTTCAATGTTTTCCATACGTTCCATAGCTTGATTTAATTTATTACCGAAGCCTGAAAGCTGCTCAGAGAAACCCTGCATGGACATCTGTAGTGGTAACAATGCTTCCATAAGATCTTCTATATAAATGTTGGCATCTGGCTTCTGTTTGGCATTGGATTTAGAATTGTCTAGCTGTTTGTTAATTTTCTGTCTTTTGGAAATAGATTCTTTTTCAGGAGAGACTATGGCAAATAATTTGGTTTTGCTGGTTTGTGTCTCCATGTTTTCAGATTCTCTTGACATGTTTTAGCAGCAGTACCAGTCTGTTTCCAAATTCAGCTTGTGATGTGCCTACTCAAGCCTAGAGTATATATGTTGAGGATAGCTCCCTGAAGGTATTGAGACTTAGAGCAGTATATAATCTCTCAGTATGCATCCAAAAAACCCTCAAAATTGATATAGATGTAGTTTTCAGAGGTAAAAGGTAGTTAAAATTTGACTTCTTGGTTGTAGATGAGTTGCTAAAAGACCTTAAATAGACTAGTTAGGTAGGAGCCTCATGGAGAGGGTGTTTATAGGATGTCCACCATCTTGGAATCCCCGACTTATACAAACGTAATCATAAGGCCACAATGTCACACTTCAGTTACTAAAGAAACTTTTCTACGAAAATCCAGCTCCCTATTGAAATGTTGTCACTTGAAATATTGAGTGCCTACGTGCCAAACCCCCCCCCCCCAAAAGATGGAAAACTCAAGAGAAGAGTGAATCTCAAAGATTGCTCTTCTCCTTAAAACTTCAAAATTCAAAGGATTTTGTAAAAAGGAAAAAGAAAGAAGAAACTATTTGGTTGGATAGTACTGTTACTGTAGCCCAATCTACATGTCAATCTATTTCTATCAAAGCAGATTTATAATGTTTAAGTTACATCCTGTTATCTTCTGTGACATGTAATAACACCTTTGTTCATACTGGTGATGGACTACATCAAGTGACAGGTTTGAGGGGCAGATCAACATAGTTTTTGCATGCAGAAAAAGTGGCATTACATTGACTATGAATAAGAACTCAAGTAAAGAACAACAGAATGGAATCCAAAACTGAAGTACTGAGTACTGAGTGTAATGGCAGCAAATGGGGGAAATCAGAGGAAGCAGATAAGAATTGAGAAAGAAGGGAAAATAGTGGGACAGGTCAATTATCTGGGAGGGCTGTTTGAGAAGAAAGGAAGTCTGAAAGAAGAGGTCAAAGCTAGAATAAGATGGACTGAAGCCAACTGGTACAGAGTGTCAGCGTGGTGTAGGACAGAAAAATTCTGAAGAAGCTGAAAAGAAAAGTGGACAAAACAGTGGTGTGATCAGTACTACCGTATGATGCAGTAACCTGTGCAGCAAATGCAGAGCAGCTGAGGTAGTTGAGGCAGTGGAGAGGAAGTACCTGCGATGGGTGGTAGGATGTCCAATGTGGGAATGATGAAGAAATAAGGACATCAGAGCAGAGACCAAAATAACTTCAATTGCACAGCCTGTCAATGAGAACAGATTATGGTGGTTTGGGCACGTGCAAAAAAGCAGAAGACAATATATTACAAAAGATTTGAGACAGAGAAGAAGGCAAGAGGAAATGAGGACATCCAGCAAAGACATGAATGGATTGTGTGAAAGAAGACTTGAGACACATGACTGTCGAAGATGGTTGGAGTGTGGCATTGAATTGAGTGATTTGGTGACAGTTGACATACCACCTTGACCCCATGTAGAAAATGGGGAAAAAAGGGGGTTAATGATGGTGATGAACCCAGTTACAGAAACCATCCTGAGTTTATAAACTTCACCAATTGGCTGTCACTAAGACACATTTACTGTAAATTGCCATATATTTATTCATATTATTACAAACACCAAATGCACATTTATACTCAACAGATAACTTATATCAATCATATTTCAAAAACTGACATAAATGGTGTCAAAGTCGTCATGGACTAAAACTCAATGTCAAGAAATACATTATAGTGTCTTTTAGGCAAACTGCCACCCAGGCTAATTATTCTACTGCTAAAATCCCTTAAGAGTTGATCCAGTAGTCAGGGATCTGGTAACATATGTAGTCATTAATCTGGCTTTTGATTAACATGTCCCAAGGTAATAAGAAAATCATTTGATATCCTCCATCTTATAAGTAAGGGAATGGCATCCAAGTCCAAGGACGTCATAGTGCCACTTTATTTGGCCCTTATCAGACCCATCATTGTGTATAATGCTCCCTTTGGCATGCACCTGACCAAACGTATATGGCAGCTGGAATACCCACAAAGGCTCCTTACCAGAAAATCTAGGGTATAAACACATTGTCCTGTACAGATCTTCTTGAAGCCCTATCTCTTTACTCTCTCTCTCCTACATGTTACTGAGGGGTGATCTATGCCTTGCATACAAGGTATTCTCAGATCCTGCTATGATGGACCTTTTGCTCATCTGCAAAATGAACGTCAGCACCACTACATCTAAGGATATAAATTTTGCTTGTGACATAAATAAAACATGTTGGCTAGAGAGTTATGTATCTCAGAGGATCCCCATGCTCTGGAAAAGGCTCCTCATCCATGTAAAGCAGAGTCCATCCCTAACCCAATTTATGCATAACCATGACCAATGGATGGGAAATTGGAAATTCACCACTGGTCTGGCCCCCCCATGTCTGTGATAAACAGAGGCAAATGGTAATGCCAAAACTAACAGACCCCCTGAAATTGCTTATAGAAACCTCTTAACTAACATACCCTCTCCTAATAAATGCCCATAATACACAAGGACACATTGGGGTTGGATTGCAAGGCCAGACTTATAAAGGTTCTGGTAGTCATTAACCTAGTATATAACAATAAATCTATGAACCTATGTCAAAATAAGCCAGTCTATGAAGACGGTGGCTAATACAATTTTTAACATATACAGATGTTTAAGTAATATAGTATTTAGTTTCAACATAATATTAATACAGTCAGGTGTTTACAGTACCAAAGTAAATGTCTTCAACCATTCTTAAACTTGAGGGAGCACCCCCCCCACACTTAAGCTCATTTTACTTTGAATCATAGTACTTTGTAGTTATCTTCTATCATCTTTCTAAATGTTTTTTTTTTTTGCAAAAATACTAAGAAACATATTTTTATACTACTGTTATTTAATGAATAGCATAAGCATTATATAAACTTGAAGAAGTAAATATCTTATAATGACTATGATTGATTTCACATCCTGTTATTTTGCACTTATAACATCTAACTGAGAAATGATAAGTCAGAATCCATAGGTACAAGAAATACTATGTCTTGCACATGTTATTTCAATAAACTTGATAATACTAGCCCTTACATCTTGGATTATCACATCAATAGTCCCTAAAATGGTTGCATAGTGATAAATAAAGTAAATTGAAGTTGACACCCCTTTCTCATCCCACCAGTTAAAGTAATATTAGATGTTGTATTATTTATTACCATTGAGTATAAATGAAATATACTGAAAGTAAACATTTTAAAACACCGGGAAGAGTGCATGCTAGTACAGAAGAAGACTCATCAATGATTAGCAGTGAAGTGTCGAAGAGGGATTGACAGAAGGACATGATGTTTTAGTTTACCGAAAACTCTCAGAATTGCTTTATAACAATAGCAGGATAATACTATTCAGTAATATGTACTACTCAACTGTAAATATTTAGTAAATGATTTTAAGAGTAAACCCCTTGTGGAAAAGTTTTTGCGTCTGTCAAGAAAGAAAAGCCACATTTGGTTATGGATAGAAATGTTCCTAGTTCTTGCATTATAAAAAAGTACAAGCTGTCTTACAAGTTCAGATCTGATGCCAGAAAGACAACATAATTGATATAAACATGGTTTTCTAAGCATACTCATGGTAATAGAAATAAAACTATTAATACATAATGAGTTACACATGAGGACATACTAGGGGTTATAACATTGACTTGTCAGAATGTCAACATTCTTAACACTGAATGTAATACTCAAAATAGCATAACGTCAAACCTGAAGATAGCTTAATGAAACATTGTACAGTACATGCAGGTGGTTGGTGAGATCATATTACAGCAGGAATTTGGATTTTGCCCATTCTCAGGTATAGTACGATCTCAGAGTTGGTATATATAATAAACGGGGGGTGTGGGGGGTGCAGGAAGAAGCCACCCCCACAAAAAATTTCCTTGTAACGTTGCTTTTTGGATTATCTTCCAGTTCAGTGTTCTTCAAATAGCTGAGTTCAATGCTATGAATGTTGACAGTTTGACAAGAAGACATTCTACCATAGATTCCATAATAGTACCACCACTCTTAAGAAAGACAAAAATATCATTGCCAACAAAAATCCATTTGAGATGTTTTTTTTTATTGTACACTTATCCAAGGCCTCACCATTATGATATGTAGAAAATGGCTTTAAAAATTGGTTAGCATGATCAACAAATATTTTGTTTTTGCCTATCAGATGAAAGACATAATTTTCATTGGTCAAGAATGTTCATCCATTATTGAATAAAGGTGTGCTTAAACCCTTAACAGGATTGTTTTTTCCCTCTGGAAAGAGGACTTTATCTATTTTTGCTAAATTTTGCAGAGTTAGCTCTGGCCAGGATTCAACTTTCTGAACATTTATCCTTATTCCTAATCTTTTAATTATCACCTTTATCACTAAGTAGACAAGTTTGGGTCACGGGAGATCCTTTACACATATCAAAAGCAAACTCTTTAAAAGCTGCAGACAGGCTAGTCCCTTCCTGTTTAACTCATTTCTGGCTACAGTGCTGAATATGAATGCAATAAGGTTAGCAAAGTTTGTAGGTGTTACCAATGTAGGATGTGTGATAACAATAGTGACTGGTCAAGCTCATATGCAGAATTCTTAGGATTTAATATTTAAAAAGGTTCAAACATATAAGAATGTAGAATTTAATAGTAAAAAAATAAAGTTATGCATTTTGGACAAGACAATAACTTGTAGCCATATGATATAAATCAGAAAGTGCTATTGTTATGTTCATACTTCAAAGATCTTGGGGTGATGGTAGATGATACATTGGATTTGTCTATATTACTGGCACTCCTTTCTTGACCTGTTAATACTTCTGACTTATCACCTTAAATGACCAATTATTAAACAGAGGGCTTGATTCTGTGTTTATAGCTTGAAAGATGTTAATAAACTAGAAAGTATCCAGAAATCTATATTTAACAGATTTCTTCTGTCAGGTTATATACCTATGATGAAAGATTATGTATTCTAAAACCACATTTACTATTCTACCAAATACGTAGAGGCAATTTGGTCTGGGCCTGTAACTGTATGAAAGAAAATGCATTAAAAGTTGACACTCCAAACTTTATCACCCTCAACCAGACAAGAAAAAAATAACATTCTTCTGATTCATTTAGAAAATTATAATGTTAGTAGTTAAACTTTGGAACAATTTACCATTAGACATAAGAATGCACAAGTCTATAAACCATTTCAAAAGATGAGCAGGTAGTGAGGAACTTTACCTGCATGGCATGGCTAGTACAAATACATTTAATTTCTTTTTTTGAAAACAATTTTTTTATTAACTTTCATCAAGGTATAAATGATTTTTACATCATTTAAACAAGTTAACATATTTACAACTATATACAATGTCCATAATATATATACATTTTCCTTGCTTTAATTACAATTTGTCTAATAATCTTTTAAGTTTCATCCAAGATAATTGTTTGCTTGTAATTGTAGACATTCTTAGAGTTAATGTTAATATTTCTCTATTACTTACTACTTTGGCCAATATGATGAATTCAGAGAATGCGAGGATGTTTCTACTTTTCCAGTTGGAAGAAATCACTTTTCTTGCTATTGCAAGTAAAGACCAGAGAAGATGCACTTGTGTCTTTGGAATATGAACTGTTATTGGTTATCTGGCTATAAGGCTGTTGGCTTCATATACATTATTGAGACTAAGAAACTGGTACCAAATGTTAAGCCATTTTCTTTCATCTCTAGTATTTTCTTAATGTTAAAAGAATCTAGACATTTCTCTGTTAGAGCTATAGGAAACATTAAGAATAATATATTTCTTGTTATAAAGTTTATGTTCATATTTGAAGGTATTTACTATGTAGTTAATACAAAAGGGAAATCTTTCATTTTTATTTTCTTTATTGAATGTGTTTTTTACAACTAGAACCATCTTATTGTTTTCCTCAAAAGGAACATTGTTTATTAGTTCATCAGTGTTACGAAGTAATATTGCTTTATGTAAGCTTTTCCAGTTAGATGTATATTTACAGGATAGCCATTGGGTCACTAAATGTAGTATAATTGAGTTGGCATATAGTTCTAGGTTTGGGAATGCAATTCCGCCCTTTTCCCAATCTCTATAATGCCACACATGACTTATTCTTGTTTTTTGTGGGCACCATAAGAATTTGATTAAGGGTGAATTGAGATGCTTTATTAACTTTTTTGGAGGGCAGACAATTATTGATTGAGATAAGAATAGGATTTTTGGTAAAATTATCATTTTTATTAAAGTTAGTTTTTCTTCTATGGTGAAAAACATATTATTCCATTTGTTTAAACGTTCTTTAATTTCTTTAGTTAGTGTGTTATAATTTATTTGTATAGTATCTTTCCAATTCTTTTTTATATATATTCCTAGATATTTAATTGTATCATTTTCCCAATTATATTTGTTATGTTTATCCAATACAGCACAACTTTTTTTATTTAGTAACATAGTCTCAGTTTTATTGTTGTTAAATGTTAGTCCTGAGATTTTCTCAAAATTATTTAGGGATTGAATAATATGATCAATTGATGAATCTATATTTCCAATGGTTAGCAAAATGTCATCAGCGAAAAGTTGTATTTTGGAATAGACCTCTCAACCACTAGGGGACAAATTTCAACAGAATCAGGGACAAGTCAAGAAAAAATTGGGGACAATCAGGGACTCTTTTAAAATATTAGTGCTATTAACTTGAAACATTGACAGAATCAGAGCATATGAATTAATACCCATTTTCTGAAGTAAAAGAAGTCTATAACTCTTAATTATTGTCATTATTCATTAAGTGTAATTCACCGCCTTTCCTCCAAAAGTCACTAGTTTTAGGAAGGATTAAGAGGGACAGAGCTAAAATTTGAGTCAAAATCAGGGACATCCCTGAAAATCAGGGACAGTTAAGATGTATGTTTTGGAACTATATTTGGAATTAATAGAAAAGCTAGTTATATTTGGGTTAGTTCTTATGTAATTAGCTAATGGTTCTATAAACAATGCGAACAACAAAGTGGACAGTGGACAACCTTGTTTAGTGCCTTTTAATATGTTAAATTGTCCTGATGGATAGGCTCCTATTTTAATGTAGGATATTGAATTAGAATATAAATTGTTTAATTGTTTTATAAAATCATGGGAAAAATTGAATGTTTCTAAAACTTTAAATAAATATGACCACGATATAGAATCAAAAGATTTATCTAGATCTAAGCTAATAATTGACAATTCTTTTTTTCTTTTGTTTGCAAAATCTATTAGAGATGAAATTCTAATGACATTATCCTGCACCTTCCTATTTAGAATGAAACCTGTTTGGTCATCCTCTAATAGTTTTGGTAGGAACTGATTTAATCTTTTTGGAAGAATTGAAGTAAAAACCTTAGGATCTACATTCAATAATGAAATGGAATGATAGGATGTCACTAATTTTGGATCTTTGTCATGTTTTAAGATGGATGAAATAATGGCATATTTCCAAGAAGGAAAAACTTTCTCACCTTTTCTAAGCTCTTCAAAGGCAGCAATTAGAATCTTTAGAGCCTCATCTGGTAGCAATGTATATATGTCTCCTAAAATTCCATCTATTCCCAGGGCTTTGTTATTTTTAATATGTTGTATACTTTCTTTTAACTCTTTTAGTGATATTGGTTTAAGTAGTCTAGTATTTTGTTCATTTGTTACCTTTTTTAATGTTTTCTTTCAAAAGAATTTCTTTTAAAGCATTGCTGTTTGATTCCATACTAGTTTTATTCATAGTATGCTCTAAAAAGTTCTAAGATTTCTTTTAAATCAGTCACATGTTTGATTTTGTTTCTGGAGTTGTCTATAATTTCTTTTATGTGATTAGGATTTGTTAAACGTTTTGCCTTGAGCGCTAACCTGTCCATGTTTTTAGGGTTAACTGAATAGGATTGAAGTTTTATTCTTTCAAGATTTATTGCTACCTTGTGGCTCAGTATTTCTATGTATTTTGTGTTTAGAAATTTTAGTTCAGAATTAGAATTTATATCTTTTGAGTTTAAGATTTTTTTTAGTTCATCAATTTTTGATTGTTTTTAATAATTCTTCGTCCCATTCTTTTCTTTTGTTTAGATACCAATTCTTAATTTTCCCATTTAAGTAGGACTTTAAAGTATCCCACACAATAGTTTTTGAAACCTCATTATTGTCATTAATGATAAGGAAAGATTTAATCTCATTTAGAAGCCCTTTCTTTAAATCCCTTGAGTTTAATAATGTATGGTGGTAATCTTTGCCAGGCTATCATATCTTTTGGTGTAATGTTACTCTTAAAAAAAGAGAGCATTATGATCGGAAAATGGACAAGAGGTAATCAAGACCCCATATATTTTAGAAAATAAATTATTAGAAACTAATACTTTATCTATAATAGTTTGTGTTCCATATCGGTAAGAATAGTGTGTGTAATTCAATGATTCTGGCTCTTTTATTTCATATATGTCTCTGAAGTTTGATGATTTAATGAAATTATTCAACTTTTTCGCTGGTGCAGATGTTCTGAATCTCTCATTCTTAGTGGTGTCATTTGCCGAGATTAGGCAGTTGAAGTCACCAGCATATATAATTTCCCCTTTAGATTTAATAGTTATCCACTCTAAGTATTTACTTGCTGTTAATGCACCAATACCAGGAATCCAATATGTATTGGATAGTGTGATATATCTTTTATATATCTCCAGAACTAACAAACCTATCATGCCATTCTTGTCTGAATATGTATCTATAATTTTAGGTATCGGTAGTGTTTTTTTCCATAAAATCATATTGCCTCTTCTCTTGGTCTGAAAATGTGATTCTGCAAGTACAGTGTAATTATTAAAAGACATTCTGTCTAAGTCTTTTTTATAATGTGTGTTTCTTGAAGGAAAGCTATGTCTATGTTATTAGCTTTTAAATATTTGGTTAAACATCCTCTTTTCCTGGGATTATTAAGGCCATTAACACTTAAAGATGTACATTTATATGAAAGCATTTTGATCTGTATAAATCAATTTCTGTAAATTAGTTATGGGCAGATGCATAGATCTAACAAAAACTGAACAAGAATTTAAAACTATAAATATCTCTACACATGGAATGTTAAATTCCTGGCTTGATGAGTAGATCATCAAAACCTCCATCTTCCAAAATTCTGTCCAATAGTCCGATACCTTCAAAATGCTTCTGTCTATTAAATAAATTATACAGTACTAAAATAACATCATTGTTGAAGTATTTACACTATTAGGTAGCGTTCTTATATTACATGTAAATGAAATTTGTACAGTTTTGTTTCCAAACATGCATCAACAATGACTAAAATAAGCAACTTATATTCAATATTGCAAAACAACTCACTGTAATGATTTATAAGGAAATGTTCTAAATTATGCAAATTCTAGTTCAAGAGCATATAACCTACATATCATAGTCAAGAGTAGTATTTATATTGGGATTTCTTTCTCTGTTATGTTTCCTTTAATGATTATATATTCACTAATTAATTAATCAGTTAGAATTCATTTTAATGTTAGATGTCATGTGAAATAGATGCTTCATATTTATGTTAATGATTGCTACCAATGTTGCATCCTTTACCTTGCTCTTTCCAGGTCACCTCTCCACCTCAACCTTAGTTTGCTGTTTCAAATACTGTATGTACATCATTAAGGTAGCTAGTGTGTTATGATGTTATGTGCCTTAGTTATTTATGCACATCGTATGGTATCTTTTATCTTCTGCTTCTGAATCTCCACCTTTTCTCTGTAATTATAAGCCTAAACGCTATTCGTGTAGATATAGTTATATATAATGATCATTTGTTGACTACTGATTATGTATATGACATAAGTCTGTGTGTACCTTTCAAATTACTATACAATACTGGAAACACTTTAGTTTTAATTTAGGCTTTACTTGTTGTAAAATGTGTTTTATTGTTAATGAGAAGAAAAAAAAGGGTGAGAGACAGGAAGTCTGCTAATCAAGTAAAATGTTTATGAATAAATAGATTGCTCTTAGAAGACTTTTCTTGTTATTTATGATGTTAATGGTCTCTTTGGGAATGTACTATGCATATGTCAGGCAGAGATATTTATGTTATAAACAACTAATAGTACTTCAATATTGAATAATTTAGAATAAAGGCATATATTGTTTTTATTATTTTAGGAAGGAGTCATAATGTGTATGTTGTAGTGTAAAACTAATGCTACTGACTTTATGAATGGTGGATTTTTACTGTCAGCAGGTGGAAGCATTATAAATATAAATGCATCTAGTATTAAGCATTTTCTTTTACAAAGCAAAGTATATTAGGTATGTTGAATTGCACAGCACACTTAAAATTAGCGGGTTTAACTTCGTTTTGTAAGGATTTTAAATTACTTACAGTTCGAGAGGTTAAAATGCCTGAACACATTGACAAAATACTGCAAAGTCTGCTTTATCTCCATTTTCCTCGTCGCAGATTATCATTTACATGCGACGCAAGTTCAAAAGTTGTCCAGCTTGCTTCGTTATGCTTGCATACTTCAAAATGTTTATGAGGTACGGAGAAGCTGTGTGGAGGCTCGCAACTACATTCTAGTTAAGATTTGAACAGTTCTGGCACAAACAAACCACTCGAGGTTGGTGCATTCCCATTTAAGTACGCTAATAGTTTATTTAAAGCACTCGTGGACCAAGAATCCACGATTTACCATTTACAATGAAAATGAAGGAGAGAAACACAAGACACAGCAGATTAGTGTCAATTTTTTTCACTTCAGCTATTTTTAAACATTATTATATAGGAATGTACATTTCCTCAACCGATAACGCTTCCCTGGATACACAAAGCTACGCCAAATGAGTAAACTATGTCATTAGTTATTTACTTTTAGCTTCTATCATACTCATTATGTTAAATAAAGTTGTCAATCAATCAATAGCCAGCCTTTGCTCTCCCAACTCATATCTTTCATCCATCTAAGGCTACATTAGTATTATTTGATAAAAATATATACTAGTATCATTTAATAAATATATACATAAAAAAAACTTTTTGTTTTCATTTATGTCACATACAGTCACAACTAAGATAGAAGATAAAATCTCTTCTAAACTATGTTGGTTATTCATATAGCATGTAAGTCTTTGATTACTGCAGTGTTAAGAACATACTGATGTAAGAAACAAAGTCAGGAGAGAGAAAACAAGAAAGAAAGAAAGATAAGGAAAGAATAACAGAATGAAGTGGGAATATGTGTTTGTATAAATATATTTTAAAGTATACCTTTTGATTTTTTGTTTGTATTCCATGATTTAGGTAATATTGTGAATTATTTCATTTACGTTTTTGCTAGTTTTCTAATTTGTTAATGTTTTACCATTGGTGGCTTGTCGTTTCAAACTTGTGGTAGAAAAGTCCTTTTCTTGTGCTTTGTCTAATAAGTTATTTCTTTTAACAAAAGTTGAAGCTTCATCTAGGTTATTGAAGATTTTCTGACTGTCTGGGAGGATAATCCTTATTCTGGCTGGGAAAACAATCTGGGCTTTTCTATCTACTTTTTTTAAGTATTTGATGAGATGAATATATGCGTTTCTTTTTGTTATTGTTGCAGTAGTGTAGTCATTATCAAATCTAATGTTTCTTCCATTAATATTAATGGGATTCCCCGACCAAGCAGTTTTTAGTACGAGATATTTTTCTTATGTAGAAATTAACTTAACAATAACAGACCTCACAGCATTTGGATTTTTTGAAGTAGAAGAGGTAGCTAGTGATCTATGAGCTCTTCCAATACTGAGAGATAAAGCTTCTGGCAGATTTAGTGTCTTGGGTAACCATTCATTTAAGAAGAGAATCATGTTATTTTCTTCTGTCTTCTCAGGAAGACCATTAATCCTGATGTTATTCCTTCTTGATTTTTACTCCAGGTCTTCTATTTTTTTCTGTTAATGCATTATTTTGCTTCAAAAGGAAACTGATTTGATTTCCATTTTCCATTTGTCTTCCCTCAATTTCGGTTACTGATTCTTCTATACTCACTATTTGCTCTGAGTGTTTTGTAATAATCTCTTTTAGATCTTCAATTTGTTTTTTATTTTCTTTCTTCATGCTCTCCATTATATTCTCCAAGTTGTCGATTTTTGTTGAGAGGTTTGAAATACTTGTACTTAAGGTTTGAAGATCCTTCTTCATGGAGCTGTCCTGTACTGAAGATTTACAATGACTCATGTCTGCAACAATCTCTGTATATAGCAGTAGATGTTCTGACAGGTAATTTGTGTAAAAAATTGCTGGTAACTTAGATTTTTTTTTATGAAATAATCCACAATTATAGTAAGATTATTTGTATGAGAAAATCTTTGATCTGTATATTTGTATCACATATGTCTGGGTATAATAATATGGTTTGTAAATGTTTACTTGCATGAAATATAAACTGAGAAAGAAACAAAAACAATTTGATATTTCATAGGTTCATAGGTGTGTACTAGATAAAATGGCCCAGGAGCCTTTACAAGCCTAGCACATGGAAGTGCCATGACATCGTAGTTATACATAATAGATCAATGTGTTTAATTATTCCATCCTTCATTGTCCTCATTAATTTGCAATTAATGTTTAATAAGGAAATGAGTCTATGATGGTCTAAAGGTTCACCTGTCTTTCTTTCTTTCTTCTAGAAATATATTTATATTTATAAATATATATATTCACTGAATCTGATATTCCAACCAGATATGGTGAAATGTTGCAGAAACTGCAATAATGTTGGATCATATTGTCTACAAATGTCTCAAGGAAGTTGGTTTGATCAGCTGCTTTGCTTACTTTTAAAAGCTTTGTAGTATTCTATATCATTGAGATGGAAACATTAATACTAAATATCTGCTAAGCATTTACTTAGGTTCACAGAATTAGAGGTTAATAAGAGTATTTTTTATGGTTGACCACTTGTACCCTTGCCACAAGATTCCAGATCATAATTAACCATCAACATGAGTAAGTACTTCCAAATGGTGTATTCCACTGACATTGATACACTTCTTGAAATGTTTTACTATTTTGTGTGTGTGTGTATGTGTGTGTGTGTGTGTGTGTGTGTGTGTGTGTGTGTGTGTGTGTGTGTGTGTGTGTGTGTGTGTGTGCGCGTGTGTGTCTGTCAATGTGTATATGTATGTATGCATGTATACACACACTCACATGTGCACACACACACACACACACACACACACACACACACACACACACACATGCACTCACGCGCACACATACACATATATATGTTAATTCTGCTGATTAATCATTTGTAAAACAGAATGAACTGCAGTGTTATTTGTCTGAATGCCTGGTATATCAATCATCTGTTTTGTTCAATCTGTGTTTTGTTATAACAGATGTGTGTTTTATTTTAGAAAGTTTTGTGTGTGTGTGTGTGTGTGTGTGTGTGTGTGTGTGTGTGTGTGTGTGTGTGTGTGTGTGTGTGTGTGTCCATGCATGTGTTTGTGAATGTTTGTGGGTTAGGATTACAGTAACTGTTAAGAAAGGGAATACATGTAATGTTTTTGTGAATGTTTGCAAGCTGAGATAGAGAAAGGGTTAGATAAGGGGACAAATTTGGTGGTATACATGCATTTGTGTATGTGTGTTTGATTAAGCCTGTCTGGTTTAATAGTAGTAATACAGAAAGATTTTTTTAAGGTAAAGTGTGGGGTTAGGGTTAGTTATTAAGGGCAGGGTCGGAGTTGGTTTAGCATATTTTACCATGTTGGTGTAGGGGGGAGGGTTTCATATATTTCACCATCTCATGTTTGAATTTTCATGCCATAGGATCAAGACACCTGTTCATCTGCATGTAAAATTCTTAGCAAAAAATATATTTAGTCAACAAGTATTTTTGTGTCAGAGACTTGATTTTAAATAACTTAACACATTTTATCAGTTAATATTCCTAAATCCAATTTGTTGAACTAGCCATCATCAGCAGAACTGTCTAAAAATGAAAATGTTTCCTTACCCTAAGATAAATACAGTATGGTGATTGAATATCTCAACAACATTGCTGTCTAGAAAGATAAAGTAGCACTATATATAGCATTCATTGTTCAGTTATCCCCAAAAATAACAAGTGTAACCAGATAAGGTGAAAAGTTCCAGACAAGTCATGCAAGTTAGGGAGCTCAAGTCCCATCCATGCAAGAGCTAACTTTGAAATCCAGTAATACAAAAATTCTTAAAGCAATCAATTCTACTTTAGCTTAATGCACTGGATAAAAAAAAATACTGAAGTTTGGTGCAATATTATCTTTAATAATTCAAGCGCTGAAAGAGTTTTTTTTCTATCCCAGATGATTTCCCTAATATTTGCAAATGTTTGTCACTGTTTCAGAACAGGAGCATGAAAGTCAGGAAAGACAGAGATTGTGACACAATCATCAAACGGTTTCTCTTCTTCTTTTTCTTTTACTTATAATTTTTTAGTGTAGATGCAAGGATTTTGGGCAGGATTCTGCAAAGTTGCAAAATCCGATGCATTCTGCCAATGTCAGAGCAAAAGTTGCAGATCAGTATGTAATATGTAACTATGCCTCAGTGAACTTAGAATATATTAGTGTATAACAGAATTTCTCAGTAGCAATGGTGCATTATATAACAGCCACAAATACCCCATAAGTCATGAAAAATGTCCCAGAAAATGTGATGTACATTAACAAATTTGCAGAAATATATCACAATCGAAGCTTAGAGACAACTCTAAGTCATTTATTAGTAAAATGTTCTTGCTCTCACTTACAAATTCTGATAGAATCCATAAAATCTTTAATAAAAAAATTAATAAAGGTGAAAGGCAATCATAGCCATATTTCCACAGCTAACAGTAGCCCACAATGGCTGCAGGACATGTGTGGGGGAGCACAGATAATGCACACACCCAGGAAAATAGAGAGAGAGAGAAAAAATTAGACTTGGCTTATGGGTGAAGAAGATGGATACACAGAGGTATGTTGAAATAGGAAAATCTGAGGGACAGTCAGAGGGGCATAGGCAATATTTTTCTGGTGGCAATAGGTCCCCTTTTTTTAAGAATAGAAAGAAAGGTAAAGACAGAGAAAGAGGAGAAGAAGGTCATTGCATCAGGTATACCCATATAACAAATATCACAACACATGACAGACAAAGGTCAGAAATAAATGGTAAAGAGACGTAAGTCACACAGACAGCACACTACACAACATGGGCAATGGAGAGTTGATAAATAGGGAGTGGATGCATACCAGCCACAGTAAAATATACAAATGCATGTGTATCTATACACTATTTTGTTAAGATATATTGCAAACTGTATGGAAGTTATACCTAGATGAGTATGACCTCTGGCAGTTTTGTGTTGTAGGGTAATAAATAGAGATCACAGTACATATTGGATAATTAATCCAATATCCAAGTAGTCTGTCAGCAGTGTAAGCTTAAACAAAGCAACATCACAGATGAGCATTGGCAACCCATGGAATGCTGGAGAATACAAGCAGAGGACAGAATAGATCCTCAGAACATATATGTGAAAGCAAGCAACCAACCACAGTGCCAAATAGCAGCACTGTGATAAAAAAGGAAACTGGCTGTTACCTACACAAGGAGGTGTATACAACCCAGGCATGTAATGGAATGTATATGTCAAACACATATGTCATGTCCAAGGCAATACACAGGTGTAGGTGTATGTAAGTGACCTTCTTTGGCCTAGAAGGAAATTATTTGAAAGCAGTGTCAGTACATATACACATCACTGACATGTAATAATAATAATATATGGTCAAAAATCTATGATTAATGCAATATAACCAAATCCAGTTGTGACAAGAATTTCAACAGCATACGCTGGTTAGTATGAAAAACACAAGTGCAACAACAACAAGGATGTATTGCAAGTAGTAGCTATCAACTTCTGTGTGTATGTCCTGCATCCGTATAATGGCCATACAGCTGGCACAAGTTTATTTTTTAACAAAATGACCATATAAAAATGGATGAGATTTCCAACAAAGGAGAATATACATAGCATGTGCAAGATATATGACATAACTACAAAGGCAGAAGGGAGGTGAACATCATGGACCCATATCAAGGAAGACATGGCATCAAACCTCCATAGGCAAATGATAACTTGTAAGGTGACAAATTAGAGATACATGTGTACACCACAAAGGGCGGTGTTGAAGTCAACCCAAACTACATTGAAGAGAATGGTCAAAGTGTATCACATGGGCAGACTACGTTAATGATACCAACAGAAATGGGCTTGTATAAATCACAGGCATAGGTAAACAAGCTAAGGTTTGATATCACATACACATATATACTGCCATGTCAATGTAAAACATGTGGGAGAAAAACCTGTGGCTATATGTCACTGACCCTGGTTATGACTGAGCAAAGGATAGTTGTGTGAGCAACATTACAGCATGATAACATGAAGTCAGTGACTGCTCACAGTTTAAATGTACAGCAGGGTTTGTCTATGGATCTCCATATGTGCAGAGACATGGACATAAATAGTTGAATATGTACACCATGTGACAAAATGTGTGAATTTATGTAAATAAGGAATGGATGTGGAAAAGTAAATAGGCCAAAAAAGGCATACTATACTCTTACTGAATAAATTCTCATTACTATGGTGTACACGTGAACATTACACTGGTGGTCTATGCATTCAGTAAAAGTGGACTTCCCATATGTGTCAGATATATTCATATGGCACAACATAGCATCAGCACTGCCAACACATACTACACACAATGCAAGTATGACAGAGTGATAGCATGACACTGGGGCAAGGCCATGTTCTTCTACTGAACATACATTACATGGCAATCCACAAATCATACATATACCACTGTGGTATTTGTAGAATATTGGCAACATGTTGTTTGTAAGCTGTTTGCAGTAACACACGTTTACAGTGGAATTGTTGCAGCAGTAGCAGCATGTTAAATGCCCAAATTCATAGATAGATGAATGTTGAATGATAGTCTAATGTAATAATGTGTATCATGCCATTAAAACATAATGCTAAGTGTCACATGACATCTGCAGTATACATTTGGATTTGTATCACATAAGCATGGCAGCAAAATGCTATGCATGCACAAGTATACATACACAGTCCAATCCCTGTTCTGGAAAACACCATGTTGGCAGCATTACATAAGTGGATCACACAGACAACACTTATGATGCTTTTGGACTGCCCTGATGAGGATGAATATCATGAATGATCTCCCAGACTATTTCCCTGAATGAGTCCTACATAGCCTGTGACATATCTTGGAAGTCCCTCGCCTGCACCCAAAATACATCATTCACCATCTCCCTGATCTGCTGTTGGTAATTATCTTGGTTGGGTGTCTGGGGTCATCTCCTCTGGGGTGCAGCAGGAATGATTGTGCATGCAGGCCCAACTTTCTCGTCATCATCCTCATCTCTATCATGGTCATCATTGTCATTGGAGGACTCTGGCAGTGGTCTGGTATACACTCGTCTCTGACATCTGATGGGTGAGCAGCCACAGGTCCCATACTCTGTCAAGGTGAATCACAACATAAGACAGGAAGTACATATCCATACTTGCTACCGCAAGACTACATAACATACCATCTGTGACACAGTGAGCACTCAGTTTGGCCAGCATCATTATTAGAGTCTGCTGATAGACTGATATCAGGTGGCACAGAGCCCGCACTCCCACGTTCATTATCACTTGTGATAAAAAGCAAAAAGCAAAAAAACACAAGAATACATTAATGCCTGCATTACTATAGTGCTACTCCTATAATAGACAGTACAGCAATACACACAACAGGCCTGCGATCAAAATCACACACTACAATATTTCTTTAAATTGTTCAGCAATTGTGAAATATTAACAACAAGCAGGATGCAAAACAAGGAGAGAAACATGAGCAGCTCACCTTTGTCCTCACCAAAAGAACTGCCCATTCTTGTTTGTGCCATAACAATAACTCATCTTTGCCCCCCCCCCCACAAAAGAACAGACAAATTACCCATTTTGCTAACAAAACAACTTTGACCTGTCCCTGAAACATTTGTACATATTTATTACACAACATTCCATTTTCATGTATTGGCAATCATGTGTACCTCTGAAATGGCTAGACAAACATGCACATGCCATCAGTACACTTCTAATGAATGCATACAGATAAAAGCATACAAGCCTTTCCTTCACATTATTCTTAAATACATTCCAGAATATGCAGTATGTAGCTGACAAAATGGGAGCATTCCTGCTAAAGTTCAGTACTCCTCTGTATAGATATATTCTAAAGAAAAAGCATTTATTGCAGTCTTACAAACATATACAACTTTCCTCACTATCAATTTGGCTAGCTACCCGGTTGACTTTTTATATAGTGCACATTATTAATGGATTGCATCTGTCTTTGTCTATGTTTCATAGATGCTAATTATAGCGTAAGCAGCTGAAATGCATTCTACTCAACCGATCCAACATGGTGGAGATATTCAACCAGGTATAAGCCATCCATGTGGACTCCACCCTGGTTTTTCCTGTGGATTTCAAAACTTTTGGAGTGCAGGCATAGAAAGTCTACACAGACAGAATGTTAGAGGCTATGGCTGCTTTAATCCATTTGTATGTGCTACAGGATGATGTTAATGCTGCTGCTTCTGCTGCTGCTAATAGGCCTAGGCCAAGATGGAGAAGAACTTTCAGGGCCAATTTAACTTTTCACAACATACATGACATGGAAATTGTAGAGTGCTACAGGGTGTACATGGACACACTACAGGAACTCTTTGACCTTCTGCTGCTGTGTGTGTAGGCAGACATAGGCATGCTCAGTATGCCCTTTCATTGATTAAGAGACAATGCTTAGTACACTCACTCACCACCTAGGGGCCAAAAACATTTGCCCTACTCACATACATATGGTAACACTGATACCTGGCAACTCACGCAACCTTTAACTACCCATATATTGGTTGTGTACTGCTTGCATCAGAGAATCAGCCCTGAGCTAACTCTCTGGCAACTGTTGCATTTATAAGGTAAGTCCTGAACCTGGAGTGTATTGTTTAATAATATTATGGCATATCCTTGTATTCATCACTTGATATAGTAAGGAAGTAAAAGGTGGGAGATTTGTATAGAGGTTATCTTAACATGTGACAGCAGAGAATTATTTGCCTTATATGTGTCCAATAGTAAGTAGTAGGCATCAGGCATCAAAGATTCACACAGTCATACCGCTCAAAAGTGTTGATGATCACTGCATGTCCTCAGTTTAGCACCATACATTTGTACTGGAAAATCATTAAAGAGAGAAGTTAGAAAGTAATGATATACATTGCAGTTTCCAATTTCACAACCCTCACAAGATCAAACAACAGGCAAGATGCAAAACAAGGAGAGTAACAAGAGCAAGATATTCTTGTTTGTGCCATAGCAGTATCTCACCTTTGCTCCTCCCAAAAAGAATAGTCCATTCTTGTTTGTGCCATAACAGTAATTCAGCTATGCCCACTACAGAAAGAAGAGTGTACCCTTGTATGTGCCATAACAGTAACTCACCTTTGCTCCCCCCAAAAAACAAGAACAGTCTATGCTTGTTTGTGCCATCCAACTTGATCTCTAGTTGTTAGCAACTGCATATCATATTATTCCCCAGTTAATAGTCTCACACATTTTAAAGCTAATGATATAGTATGGCTTACACACTGCATGTCTCAGACTACTGGTCAGATAACTGATGAATGACCAAGAAATACAGAAAGGTAAGACAGAGCTATATATTTGGAGCAATAATCATAACAGGTTGTGTGATCATTAAGTGCATGACATCCAAATATAATAAATGTATAAACAACAGTTTATGGTTTGATATCAGTATACATTCTGTAGCAGTTGGTTATGTGAAGAATGACTTTGGTTCATTACTGTAAAGCTGTTTGTGTGGCAAAGAGGGTGACGTGAGATATTGCCAGCTATGCCAAGTGAAGTAGGACAGTGGATGTTTAACTTATTCCAGCATACCGAGCTGGAGATTTGCAAATAATTATATGCCATTTGTACATCAAACTGATTTGCACAGATGCTTGTGTTGAAAATGTATTTGTAAAGCTACTTGTGTATCATTGGGTCCTATGGACAGAAACGAAATATACCTGTATGTCAGAATATATTGTAACTGTTGAAATGAATATATTGCAGCACAGAATGCTGGAAGAGAAGTAGTTAACTTCGGTCTAGCTAACTTTGAAAAATAGTCTGAAATTAAATTACCTGGTTTAGGTCATAAAGATTGTATGCTACAGTTCTGATTGCAGCCAGAGACAAAAAGTCTGTGAAAACCAGGGCTAGGAATCCAACTTTATTGTCCTTAGGGGTGAACTAATTGCTACCCTTCAAGGGTGGGACTTTTGAAATGATGTTATAGCTTCCAGATGCTATAACGCATTTCAGCGAAGCTCTGTCTGTGTGCATAGTAACACATATGTGCTAAATTCTATTTCAGTTTCTAGCGAAATGGGTAGTTTGGGAACCTGATCCAAATGACCAGATGTATGTGATGTCATTCTGTAATCCAGCACTGAAATGATGTTTTAATACTAGATGAGACAGAAGTCTTAGGGCAGTCTGTTGTTGTACCTGACCAAAAAGGAAGACCTCTCACCCATTTCATCTTGTCTTGTTTTAGTAAGTAACCAGCGAATAGTAATTCTTTAGACCAGTCAGGAAAATATACTGAGATTAGTTAAGTACTGTTTTTTTGTATCTGTGTGAATCTATCCATCTGTGTTATTTTTAATATTTCCTGTGTTGAAACTCTGGCGTTTATTGTAAATAGACATTTAGTAGTCTCATGCACTTTTATTATTTATTATTAAATATATTTAAACTTTTCTTTGTGACTGGTATTTTAAAGAAAATTTTAACCTTTGAGAGCACTTATATTTATTTGGTGACACTGTGGCTGCTCCAGAGGGTCTATATTATAAGTTCAAAGTCTGAAAACTTTGAAGCTCATATGATCGACTCCATATGAGCGAAGTTTCAAATATCAAACTTAAAATATAAACAAACTAAAAACAAAAAAAAAACCTACCTGAATGCTGTATGCAGGGGGACAAGCCCCCCCTCACCACACACCCCCACTACTTAAATATACCAACTCCAAGATTGCACTACATTGAAGTGAAGGGAAATATTCCCTATGATGATCTCTGTTGAAATGTTCGATGTTTGAAAACTTCACTCATATGATGTCGATCATACGAGATTCGAAGTTTTCAAACTTTGAACTTATGATATAAACCCACTCCGGAAAGCCTTGCTGCATTTGTCAAACAGTACCATTTGCATTAGTATTAATTTCACCCAGTATAATTGGGTAACCTTGTAAGAGTCTTATAGTAGCTGTCTAGTGGCAGTGAATCTACCTTATAGCCTGGGCAGAGAGGGTCATAGCTGTGTGTACATGTGTGTGTGTGTGTGTGTGTGTGTGTGTGTGTGTGTGTGTGTGTGTGTGTGTGTGTGTGTGTGTCTGTGTGTGTCTGTGTGCGAAAATCAAATCTCAAAGAGTGTGTGTCAGCTATGTGGTGCAGGGACACAGAGTACTGGTTTCACAGAAAGGGTGATGGAGAACTTTGCTTGGAATACACAGCTGAGAATTAAACTCTACAGCTGTGTCAGTGAGAAGTCTTATTTGCAGGTCTGGACAAAAAAAGGGAAACCCAGCCACAGGACTAAGTGTGCTCCCTGTGTGCTCTTAAGGGAAATTGTGCTTGGTGCAGAGAGCTGTATCTGAAAATGCTGTATGTATCTATGTTTTGTTCCAAGTGAACGGCCCTCACTGTTGTCTGTGGTGAGGATTGAGACTCCTTGATCACTTGCTCAGAGCAGGAATGTCACAGAGTGATAAGGCACCCATCCTGTTTCTGAAGGTGCATTGGAGTGAGAGTTGAAATCTAGACCTATGTAGAAATATCTCATGTGTACTAACATTTTCTACTGAATATGTCATATATTGCTTTTCATTTTAACTATTTCTCCCTTTTTTTCTTTCTCTTTTTTTTGGCCACTGTTTAGGTGATGCCCCACTTAGCACAAACATGGGAGCCAGAGAAAAAATATATTGGGTTTGGCTGTGCTTATCTCATTTGCACAAAGCATGGTAGTGAGCAAAATAGACAAGTGGACTATCCAGAAAATAGACAACCAAACTTTGAAACTGGATACATTCAATTAATGCTATTGGGCATTGCACAGAGCCAGTAAGCAGTGGTCTACAATGGATAACAGCGAGACCTTAACAATGATTACAGTAATATAGGGAATATCATGTAACTAGTCCTGTGGCAGTAGGTATAAGTGTAGGGATGGAGTATAGATGGTCCTGGGTTTTAGTATAGCATGTGCAACTTTTTTTTTCACTGTTGTGACATTGCAGTTTATAGCTATGAACTGAGACATGAGCAACTGTTACTTCAACGTTCTTGTAGCAACAGGTGTAAGTGTAGGACTGTCATACACATGGTCACAGGTTCAAATACAGCATATTCCATACACTGCTAATATTCTTTCACTTCACATTATAGCAACTCTTGCTTATAACACTTGTCATATTGTAGATTATATTAATTGTATGTATGAGGGCTGAGACATTAATATTGTCTCATTTATTAATGTATATATTATCATATTTATTATCAAATGTATGACTGTGGGTATACTTTGTGCTATGTTCCTGTCTGGACTTGCATGGCCTACACATTTGCCTAATACACATACAAAACTACTTGTGTAATGTGTCATTACTTGCCACTATTGTGCATGGCTTACCATTGTGCATACATGGGTCTAGGGGTGCACACTGCTGAGCACCGTGTTTGCACAATGGTAAGTGGTGCACAACATTTTAAAACAGTGTGCATGCTCCCAGTAAATGAGATAAGTAGAATTGGTGGGGAACCATCATTCTCCATTGGTCTTGATCTGTGGTAGACATGGCAGGCGTTCATGAAGAGGATGTGAGATTTAGGTCTCAGAGATGGGGTGTCCAGGTGTCCAAGATTTTTGTTGGACTCTAGTGAAACACCACAGTGCCAGGCTACTGCAGGGATACTATTCTGTGTCCCAGTATAAACCAGAGTTTGGCCCAGGCTGTAACCAATGACACTGGTATCCCCTAGCCTGGTGACCAATGTAGCCACCACATTAGTGACTTAGTTCTCAGGAAGAGGGATCTCCTTTATGCTTGGATTGAGGAATATAGGACAGAGGACATGCCACATATGTGTAAGTATTAACTACAGGGAGTACTTGCAGGGCTTAAAGCTGAATATAGGCAAGACTGGTATTCATAATGGTATTCTATTATGTTCTGTTTTTTTTCCACAGCTACCATTGAAAGGGAGGTAAATGTTAGGAGCTGTGGTGATAGATTGGCGTGGATGATGGAGGCATGTGTTATATATGTAGCAGAAGAGTAGTATTATTGTAGAACTAAAAGTTAAAGATAGCTTTTTTGTGTGTTTTATAGAGCTGTGTCAAATTGAGCATGCATATCTGGACTGTAAAATAAAGTATGCATGCATTAGTCTGTATCACAAACCAAGAGTATAATGTTAGAATTTAGTCAGAAGTTGTGGGTTCAAATACTACTCTTCCCAAATACAGAATACTCTTATAGGTTCATAGATTAGCTTAGGGTTGTGCATAGGGTACATAGGGTTGTGCGCTGCATGGCTGGTGCACGCCTATGCCAGCTGGAGAGGCTGCTCTCCTTTATTTTATGAAGTAACATGATTGATTTGGTGCAATTGGCTACACAACATGATTGTGTTGTGGTCATCCCTCTCTCTGGAAGTGACAGTTCAAATTCAGCTAGTATTCTGCATACACTATCAGTTTATACTGTTGAAAACATGGATAGCTGTAGTTTTTTTCCTAACTTCCTCCTACACATTGCTGCATTGCTTTCCCTTTGTTCTTCCCCCTGCTTGCTCCCCATTTCACCCAATTTCACCACTGTCCTATCTTCCCCATTTATTTTCTTTAATGCATCATTGCGTAATGATGCATGTCACACACCAACTCACAGCAACGATAATATGAAAGTAGTTAAAAGTATTAGATACAGTTGCATTTGAACCAAGTACCATCTGGCTCCAAAAAAGAATGTATAACTGCATTAACACATGTTGCCACAGAGTAAGTTAAGTAGCAGGTGTATTCCATAGACTCAGTACTAACCGTCAGACTTTAACAATGTTGGAGAAGTAATAGATCCCTTCACTTTTTGGGCTCCATGTTTGCATGGAGGTGTGCATCGTGCACTAATGGTGAGCAGCAACAAACAGGTACAATTACTCCCACGCAATGCCATTTAACATCCAATGCGGTATGTCAGCACAGAGTCACACATCTGGTATAAACAATTTATATCACTGCATTATCACTCTTTAATGAAAAGTATTTCGCGTTGTCGCCTCACAGTAAGACGCTGTCCGGTTCGACTCTCAGTTAGAGTGCCTTCTCAGTGGAGACATGCATGAATGGGCGTACCTTCGTTGAAGGTTGTGCATCAGGGCTGGCAACTCGGTACGTAAAAATCAACTGCCAATCATTAGCGGACCAGAGTTCCACTGTGGCAATCCCTAACCGGGAAAAGCTGAAAGTCACAACAATGAAAAGTATTTTAATGTATGAAATATACCTGTATTTGAACCCAGTACCATATGGCCCCAAAAAGGAATGTATTACTGAATTAACTGTTGCTGCCACAGAGTCAGTTAAGTAGCAGGTGTATTCTACAGATTATTTGCTAATTGTCATAACTTAGCAATGCTGCCACTGGAATAGTTACATAACATTCCCTTATTTATTAATCATTCTTAAGGTCTCCCTGTTGCCTGTCATGCAATGCCATGCAAACAAGATAAATACAGCCAAAACTTCCATTCATTCCTCCACGCAAGCAATGGCCAAAAAAAAATAAATAAAAATCTGATAGAGAAAACACGATTTGGCATGAAATGAAGAGGAGGTTGGGTGATAATGAAACAGAACCTGAGAATTATGCACTGCTTACTTTCATTTCCAGTCTTGACAGATGTATAGGTAACACTTTGTAAGTATAAACTGATACACCCACCTCATGTAAGTATTCACAGTTGCCATCCATTAAGCACAAACAATGACACAGTGCCTGGACTATGTTTACATCCCTACACAGATCCAGTTTTTTGGGATTCAGCAATTCTAATAAGTTCAGACCTCATTTGCATCTTCACTGTGCTGACAGCCCTGAATCTGCACCAGATAGCAACCATGTAGCTAGGGAAAATGAAGAGAACCAAATTGTTTATGTGCTGAACACAGAAGAGAGGATATTACTTTGGGAAATATCTGCACAGAGGAGTACTGATTTTTAGAGGTTATGCCTGCATTCCATCAGCTACATATTGCATATGCTGACATGCAACTATTTATAGCCTGTTTAATGTTTTTTATATTTATTTTGATTAGCAACACCTTTACATTTTTATCTGTCTGCATTACTTACAAGAGTTCATTTGATGGTGGGGCAGCAAAGCTGCATTTTTGTTATAGCACAAAAAAGGATTATGTTGCTTTTATTACTCTCCTTTTGTTGCATTCTGCCTGTATCTAATGCTGTCACATGTTACGGTAAGTTCTGTACAAATCTCACAACTGTTACTTTTTATTCTGTCCCTGTAGACCCCTTTCTGTGGCTGTATCCCAAAAGATTTGGAATTCAATGGTAATGCTAGCATGGAGTCTACACAGTTGCTTTATAGCCTGTTGTATAGCTTGACCATGTTAGATTAGTTTGTTAGCATGTGATTCAGCTGCTTATGTTGTAATTAGCATGCCGCGGTGTTTACCTTGTTTGTACAGGGGTTTGCAACTGTAGACGGTGCTTATTGAATTTAAAAGTTTCCTTGGCTATTTGCGCATTGCACTGGGATACAGAGACAGTGAAAAATGACTCTGTATGCTTTATTGAATCTCCCTGTTTATGTAGAAGTTCCATTGGATACCCACAAAATCTAAAAGCCCTGTCTTTTTCTCTTCTTCCTATAGACTCTTAAGAGTAATCTATGCACTCACTTCAGTGTTGTAAATAAACAAATCTTGCTTGATTAATTATTTTTCTTCAAAAATAGTAATACAAGCACAAGCTCAAGAAGTCTAAATCTATATTGCAATATAAAGAAGACTCATTTGCTTGACAGATATTTCTCACAAAATATTCCCCACCTCTGGAACAAACTCTTACTTTCTATGTCCCTTACTATTTTCAAATCCACCTTAGTTAATGGGTTGGAAACAAACTTACCCTTGGAGAGTTTCATGCAAGATATGCATGTGAATTGCAACACAGACAATACAGATTCATACCTAAAGAATGAATGCAGTACATGTTGACTTTACATACATTATGGTTATATGTTAACATGTACATAGTACAGGCATATTCGACCAAACAAGAATGACCCTTGCAAAGCAATGCATTATTTGTGGAAAAAAAAAACAATTACAAAGTTCCCTTGTGAAAGGCATCATCATATGAAAATTACACCTTTGGAATATAGAAGCGACCCATCAAGATGGATTTTGAATGCACAATGACAGGATTTCCTCAGTGCATTTTAGGTGACATCACTGGTTATAGTATGTTCAAGGGTATCAATGCACAGATATTTAAATCAATAATGACACACGCACTCTTTATTTATCAGACTGAACTAAATGTAGACATGTTCTGCCCTTTCTGGAGCCTCATTAGGACAGCATGAGTAATAATGCTCTGAAATATCTGGCTTCATGGTCATTGCATTAAGAAATGGTCCTTTAATTCCATGAAAATATTTTCAAGTATCTATAAGTGAGCAATATCCCAGTGTTCTGCCTTCATCAAACATGAAGGCAAGTATTCATCACAAGAAAACATTAATTCATTGCATGGTAGCACATCTGTCAACAGGGAAATAAAATATAAAGGCTGACTGATGAATTAGAACAGGAGCCCTTGTCTACTTACATACAGTCATATTAATTTATCAGTGTTTCCCATCTTTGTGTTTTCTTTTTTCTCTTTTTCTCTCCACATTCATGCTGCATTAGTTCTGATTGTTGTTACATGAAATACAAAGAATGGGTTATTCAAAATAATAATAATAATTATTATTATTTAAAAAAAAATATTGCAGTACCCTCACTAAAGTTTCCGTTTATAATATAGTAAACATTTGAAATGTTGGGACCCACTGGAGTGAGTCCTGAGATACGGAGACGAAATGGCAGAAAGATCAGACCTACATATATTATAATTTCAGTGTTTAGACAAGCAAGTATTGTCAATCTAGACCAGTTCTACATAAAGTAGATTAGTCATGCTTAAATGGCAAACTTCTTTTACAGAGAGAACTCTTTAGCAGTCTGACAGCATGCTATTTTACTGCAATCCATTGATGTCCTTACATTCACTGTTAAAGTATTCTTTACATTTGTGATTCCCTGCGTAGGGTAGCCTGACATCTGGCCAGTATACAAAAGCCTTAGGTTGCTTTAAGGTAAGCTGTACATCACATGTATGCTCCTCACACAGTGTAGGCCATAAAGGTAACTTCCAGATGTACCATGCTCAGAACTTCTTTGCTGCAAGTCTGAATGCCATCTCTCAATTGTCGGTTCTGAGACATTGCAGTAAGTGCCCCATTGGGGTTTCTTTTTTTCCTGTCTTTTGGTTGCTTCTAGGGTTTCATGTCATCCAAGAAGGGTAAATGCCAGTGTGGGAGACAGATGTTCCATAAAGACCACTGCGAACAGTATTTATTTTACCTTGGAGCCCCTCATACCCATGTCCTGCTCCATCTGTCAGGCTTTTGTACTGAAGACTCTGTGTATTAGGCTTTCTTCCTTAGCATTGTATCTGAGGAATTAGTGACTTAAGCTTCTCACTTAAGATACTATGAAAGGAACCTCCTGCCCCAAAGGTTAGCCATCAGGGAAGAAGAAAGCTAAAAGATCTAGGTCAAAATCCTCCACTGTCCAGCCTGTAAAGGACATTTCTCCTGTGGTAAGTGAATGCCAGGAGGTTCATCTAGCTTTGCTGTTGGATTCCTCTGCTATGATTGGGTTGGAGGCTGATGGGGATATGGCTTTAAGTACATCCGATGAGGCTTTGCAAGCATCCATTTCAGACTTTCAAGGAGAACCAAGATTGATTATTTCCAAGGGGCCTAGGGGTGTTCCTTAGATTTTAGTCAGGGAAGAAGTCCCTACTACTGTTTTTGAATGCCACCCTGGGTCAGACCTTTTAAGTTTTACAAGGTAGACATCCAATTAAAGAAAAAGCAAAAAAACTAAACATGTTTTTCCTGCCCCTAGGGACCTACAGATTGAGTGGCAGGCCTTCAGTTAGGGGTTGTTTAATGCATTGATGACATTGAAACCTCCTCACGGGGTTTCTTTTCCAGCTCCCCCTTGGTCCTTTACTTCACCTAAGGAATGCAGGGAACAGGATTTCTTTGAGAAGGAGTTGGATTCTGATGAGGAATCCCTTGCTTACTCTTCTCAAATTCCTTCTCCTTTGGACTATGGGTCTGAGGAAAAGGAATCTACCAGTCCTCATACTTCTTTAAAGAAATTTCTTTTGGTGCCACAATTTCCAGGATGATGGAGTTTTTTTAAATGGGATTATGCTCAGGTGTCTGAAATCCATAAGAGGTTCTGCGTTGCTGCATATGAAATCTCCAAAGCCTTCTGCTATTCCTCCTGTTTTGGCTGCTTTGTTGGATGCATTTCAAATGCCTCTAAAGCTCCTAATTATTAGTTCCCTGCTCCCAAGAAACCTGATAGGCTTTATAAGGTGCCTGAGGACAGTAACATTTTGTACATGTACTGCTGCTGACTCTTCTGTGATGTCTGTAGCCTCTGATAAGCCCTCTTAACTGCTCCCTTCGCCCAAGTTGCTGCCATCTGATAAGACAGCAGAACCATGAAAAGGCTAGGTAAGAAGGTTTACACCTCAGCTACCTTGGCTTTTAAGGCTACTAATTATCAAACTCATATGTCCAGGTATATTTTCACTCTCCTTTCCCAGGCTTGTCAGGTTGTTCCTGACTCCGACGGTAAAACTTCTGCTCTTTCCCTGTTAGGGACTCCCTCACAGGTGGTTCACCATTCTATCAAGTGTAGTTATAATGCAGCAGATGCTTCTGCTATTGGGTCAGTGATGAGAAGGTATTCCTGGTTTTGGCTTCAACCATTACTTGATGATATCAAGGCTAAGCTGATGGATGTCCCTCTTGATAATAAACACTTATTTTGGGAGACTGCTGTTGATTAGTTTAAGTCCCTCCAGGGTAAGGGGCAATGTTTTGCAGGAACTCAAACATGTGTTTGTCTCTCCTGTTCCTAAATTTCAGAGAAATTAACCCAATAAATAAGCCTTTGTTCACAGGTAATCTTGTCCTTTTACTCAGAGCAAAAAGAGTGGCAAGCGGGCTCCTCCTGCAAAGAGTACTCAGACTTCAGGGACTCAGAAGTCTTCCTTTTCAGATAAACTATGTGATGTCTGAATGTTTCTTTCCAGTCATGTCCCTCTTCTCTCTGCCTCTCTGTCTTCCTGTCTTCCTGTTTGGCTTCAGATTACACATAATTCTTGGGTTCTGTCCATTCTTCACCCAGGGTATTTCATGGTGTGGGAAATCCCTTCCCCCTTTTATGGGCATTCCTCAGCCCCCTGAGGAAGAACTCCCCTTTTTCCCAGATGTGCTTGCAGACCTTTTGACTCAGGGTACTATTCAAGAGTTACTTGCTATGGGTTTATATGAATTGGAGTATTTGTATCACTCTGAATTTTTCAATAATCATGTAATGTATTATTATAGATTTATTGATGACCTCATTTTTATATGTCAAGGAGGTTGTGAAGAGGTTAATACATTTGTTAGTGGGTTACATCAGAATAGGTTTGTTTTTTGTTTTAATGGTTTGCAAGTTGCTAGGGCTGTAACTTTTTTAGATATTGCACTTACTATTAATAATGATGAATCGATTACATCAGTCCATAGGACATTTGAAGATGGAGGTCAGTATTTATTTGGCAGTAGCTGTCATCCACCCCATACTATTTCCTCACTTCCTTATGGTGAATGTCTTAGAATTAGAAGACTATGTAATAATGAGGTGGCTTTTAATAGAGAAATCGATAGACTATATTATGTTTATTTCTAGGGGATACCATCCGGATAATGTATCTACTGCTATCAATAGGGTCATAGAGGTAGGCAGTATTAAATATAGAGTCCAGGATTATGTCCAAAATTATGTTGATATGGTTAATATGTATGAAAATAGGACAGATAAAAAGAGAAACATATACTTCATTACCACTTATGGTTTATTCAGTCCTATACTTATTGATATAATAAAACACTATTGGCAGTATTTATTTAAATATAATGAACTAGCCAAATATTTTGTGCCCCTATATAGGTGTATCATGGTAGAAACCTTAGGGACATTCTAGTTCACAATAATTTTATTTTTCCGGTTGAACTTATTACTATTGTTGATATACCCTTAGGCACTTATTTATGTGGACTTTGCAATGTTTGTATATATATATGGTCAGAACATTTGATTTTATTAATAGACACAGGTTTTCTCCTTTGGAAATATTTAATTGTGAAACGCAAGGGCTTATTTATGCCCTACAATGCTCATGTGGCCTTGTATACATTGCAGAAACAAAAAGAAAGTTTAAATGCAGGCTACAAGAGCATATTAGGAATATAAGAAACAATAAGACAGAGAGACCTATGGTCAAACATTTTTTAGAATGTCATAACTCCAATGTACATGATTTGAAGGATAGTATTCTGGAAAGATTACCTGTAGGATTTTGTTCAGATGAAATATATAAAAGGAAATTAATGTACAAAGAGAGTTTGTATATTTTAAAGTTTAACACTATGTCCCCTTTGGGATTGAATCTTGAATGTAATTGAAGAGTTTTGATTTAATTGATTGCTTTTAATTGTATAATTGACGTGTGGATGTGTATATATAAAGGTATGTTTTTTTATAATTTTTTGTACTCCTTGAAGGCTTGTTCTGAAGTGCTGGAGAGAGAATAAATTCTGTTGACTGGTCCTGGTTCCTGGTTGTTGTATTACTATTCAAGAGTTGACTATGTCCCAAAGGGGAGACAAAGGGGAGGGAGTTTACTCCAAAATGTTTGTAGTACCCAGTAAAGGGGGTACTTGCAGGCTTATTCTAGACCTCTCTCATCTAAACACTTTTCTGAAGATGCCAACTTTTTGAATGTTGTCTCTTCAGACTCTGTTCCTTATTTTTGCTTCCTCAGGCTTATATGGTGTCACTTGATCTCAAGAATGCTTATCTCCATATTCCATTCCATCTCCTTTTCAGGAAGTTTTTGCTTCCTGACATTTTCAGTTCTCTGCTTTGCCCTTTGGTCTTGCTACTCCTCCAAGGGTATTCACCAAATGCCTTGCTGCTGTGATTGCTTTTTGCATGTTTCATGGGATTCAAGTATTTCCTTACTTGGACGACCTGCTGATTCAGGCATGCTCTCCAGAGATCCTGTTCCAAAATCTTCATTTTGCCATCTCTCTTTTTAAAGCATGGGGTTCACAATAAACTTCAAACAGCCTTCTATGACTCCTTCTCAGGACCATGTTTTTATGGGTTTCAGGATCCAGACGGTGCCTATACTGGCATCCCTGCCTCCTCCCAAGGCCTTAACTCAAATTTCCTTCTTTCAAACTGTTTTTCATCTGGCCTCCATAACAACCAGGGAGTCTCTGAGAGCTCTGGGTTTCATGGCATCCATCATCCCTATGCTCCCTCTGGCCAAACTCCATATGAGAAAGTTTCAGTGGGGTTCCTGAAATCAGTTTGATTTCCATATGCACATCCTCTACACTTTATAGTTACTCTTCTGCCTTGTCTCAAGAAAGAACTTCAGTGGTGGATCCACTAGTTGTCTTTAAACCCAGGGTTCCCTTTTCATCATCCTCTTCCCTCTCAGGAACTGTTCACAGATGTTCCAGATGTGGGATGGGGAGATGCTTTTGGTTCCCTAAAGGTGCAGGGGATATGGTCTCTTATTCAACAGAAGTAGTGCATCAATGTCAAAGAGACGAGAGCCGTCTGTTGACTCTCCAGGACCCCTTAAGATATTTACAGACAATACCACAGTGATATGGTATATAAACAAATGGGAGGAACAAGATCTTACCTTCTTTGCCTGTTGGCACTTCTGGTATGGGATCTTGCTGTCCAGTATCAAGTGACTCTTCAGGCAGTTTACATTCCCTCAGGTAAAAACATTGTGGCAGACACTCTGAGCAAGTCTTTAACTCAATCCCATAAATAGATGCTTCACAGGGATGTGTTTTTGGACATTGTTTACTAGTAGGGTACTCCTCAAGTAGACCTATTTGACTCCCTTCTGAACAGACAACTTCCTGTGTTTTGTGCCAGAGTTCCAGGTCCTCTCATGTGGAAGGTGGACACCCTTACTTTTTCTTGGAAGGGGATGTTTCTTTATGCATTCCTTCCCCTTCCCATCATTCCAAAAATCCTGTTCAAAATTCAAAAGGACGCTCCCAAAATCTTGTTGGTGACTCCCTTTTGGCTGAAACAGCACTGGTTCCTTCTTCTTCTACATTTAGCCGAGGATAATCATCACAGGTTACCTCACAAAGTGGACCTACTCGCACAAGACAAGGGATCTCTCACCCAGACACCTTTTACTGAGGATGTGCTTTAGATCCTGCAGGAGGCCAAAAACCCAGTACCAGGAAATCCTGCTTATCCAAATGGAAGAGGTTTTCTGTTTGGTGTCTTTCTTGTAACCTGGATCCACTTTTGGTAGATGTTCTTCTAGTTCTTTCTTACTTGAAACACACTGGATCATTGTTATACAGTGTTAAAGCATGCTTATCATGCTGTCTTCTGTGCAGCTTTGGGCTTTTCTGACCACTGTCTGATTAATTTGTTTCCTACCTATAACATCAAGTTCTAATCTGTTAAATCTGTGATAAATGCTGCAAGAAGGTGGACTATTGAAGCAAAGCTGAAGCTGCAAGCCTGCTTTGATTGTATAGACTGGAGAGTCTTTGAAAATTCTGTTGCTAACTTGCATGAACGGGCAGACATATCTTATGTTGGCTTCTGTGAAGATATGTGTGTCCCCACTAAGATCTGGTTAAAATTTAATAGCAGCAAACTCTGGTTTACTGCTAAACGTAAGCATCTTCATTAGGCCAAGGAAGATGCCTACAGAAGTGGGGATAGAAGACTTTTTAGACAGGCAAGGAACACTCTCAAAAGAAATCAAAGTGGCTAAAAAGAACTATTCTGAAAAGCTGAAAAAACTGTTTTTAGCCAATGATCCTGCATCAGTGTGAAAAGGGCTACAAAATATTGGAAACTACAGGAAACCATTCCCATGCACTGCAGCTAATTACCAGCCAACCTCCCACAGGAACTGTTGATTCAGTTCTACACAGCAGACATTGAGCCTGTTCTCAGCTCATCCATAACAGTGTGGTTTGGATCTGTGTGACACATGACAAAAAATAGGCCACATTGAATAGTCAGGTCTACCAAAAATATCATTGGTGATAGCCTGCCCTCCTTACAGGACCTGTACTATTCCATTGTCATGAAACAGGCAGGGAAAATCATCACCGACCTTTCACATGCAGGCCACCATCTTTCTGAACTATTACCATTGGCCAGGTGTTTTACATAAATATACACCAAAACAAATAGATATAAGAGCATTTTTTCCACAGGCCATCAAGTTTATAAATGGTTAATTCAGCTTATTAGGCTGGGTATCCTTTTTCCCAAGCCACCAAGAGTTCTGTAATAGTGTAAAACATACCAAATTGTTAATAATGAAGAAAAAAACAACTATTATGACAGGAAACTTCATATTAAAAAATGTATGAGAAATACGACACTGAGGCGAAACTATTGTTAAATGCTTTCTTTCTGTAATGCTGTCAGAACTTCTTCAGAACTAATATTGTTTACGTATTGTTAATACTTGTTTCTTTCAGAGTTTATTTCAGTATTTCTTGCACTGAGTTTCACTTTGCACCTTGTATTTATACATATATGTATATTTACATTTTTGTTTTGTTTTTAATAGTTGTATGCATGTTATTTAAGTAATTCATACTTGCAGAGTCATTGGAAGTGGAGTCAAATTCTTTGTATGTGCACATACTTGACCAATAAATGTGATTCTGATTCTGATTTGTGTGAATTGCTCATTGCTGGGTCAACATTCTTCGGTTAAGGCCCACTTATCAGCTGTCTCTTCTTATCTGCCTTTATCTCCTCCTTTAGCTTCTAGATTTGAAGCTAAACAATTCCTTAAATGTGTCATTCATATTAGACCTCCCAGGAAGCCTGTTCCTTCTCCCAGGGTTCTTAATTTTGTTTTGGAGAAATTGATCCAGGCTCCTTTTGAGTCTGCTGCTTCAGCTTCCTTGCAAAATTGTTCTTGTAAGACTGTACTTTTGTTGGCCCTTACATCTGCCAGATGAGTGTATGAGCTTCAATCCCTTATGGTTTGCCCTTCTTTTTTGGCGTTTCATAAGGACAGGGTGTCTTTGTGTACTAATCCTACTTTTACATCCAAGGTGGTTAATGAGTTGTCACTTAATCAGTCTATTCATTTGCCTACTTTTTTCCCCTCTCTGCAATCTGCCAGTGAGAGGGTGCTGCATACTTTTGATATGAATAGACAGCTCGGATTTTATTTGGGTAAGAAAAATACTATTAGAAAATCTGATCAGTTGTTTGTTTCTTTTCATCCTAGTTCCCTAGGCTTAGCTGTATCCAAGCAACCTATTTCTTCTTGGATCTCTAAAGCTATTTCTTTTTGTTATTCTTTTCATGGTAAGTTCCTTCAATCTTTTCTAAAGAGTGATTCTTCTAGAGCATTTGCTTCTTCTGGTGCTTTTTTCAAAGGTTTAGATACTAACCCTGTTCTTGAAGTAGCTACCTGGACTTCTGTGCATGCTTTTAACAAGCACAAGTTGGATGGAACTTCCAGAGCTTGAGCTGGTTTTGCTAGGGCCATTCTTCATGGCTTCATAGAGGGCTCTGCTAGTCCTTCCTCCTCCCAAGTTTCGTCTTGAGCTTTGGCACTCGGCCAGATGTAAAGAATGCTGCAACAGTGAATGTAAGGACATAGTACAGTTGTGTAAAATCTTAACCATAACAGTATATGTCCATTCCTTTACTGTTGCAGTATTCACTCCCTCCCTCCATCCTCTCCCTAGTTAATTTATTTTCTGGATATACTGGTTACCTCTTGGTTTTCCTTGGAATGGCGTTCCTACTGGGGCTATCACTTCTGAGGATGGTACATCTGGACATCACCTTTATGCCCTACACTATATCAGGAGCATATGTGTGAAGTACGGTGTACCTAAAAGCAACCTAAGACTGTTGTGTACTGGCTGGGAGTTGTATCGTCCTAGGCAGGGAATCCCATATGTAAAAAATACTGCAACAGTGAAGGAAAGGACATCTACTGCTATGGTAAGATTTTACACAACTGTACTTTATGCTTAATAGTTTAATTTATTTACTAATCAGTGTAGAGCACTTATCCATGTGAACCTTTTACATACAGAGTGGAGGAGAGCTGTTTGGTTAAGTGATTTATTCAAAGTCCCACAGTAAACATAGAGACTGAGGGAATCAAACACTGGAGTGCAAGATACAGTCTGATAACAGCTCACAATCTTAATCTTCTGTACTAACTGCCAGACAATCAGGCCTGTATTTAAACTGTATATCAAACAGTATTCTTCCTTACTTTAATTTTGCATTATCAATCACTATTTCAGTCTATAACCATTTAAAAAACTCACAATTTGGAATAAGTCATAATGCACGACTTTTCCTGAAACAGCATCAAGGATCATAATTATTAGTAATGCATATCACAGATAGACAACATTTGTCATCTTCTGATAAAACATTTTACTGGTGTTACATCATACTGGACCATTCTTTGCCTACATTCCTAGGAAAAGGATCATAGCAAATATGATTTATTTTCAGAAATCTACATGGATATCTAATCTGTCTTCTCATAGCGTCACATGAGATTACCAGGCTAATGGCACAAGAGCCCTTACAAGCCTAGCCAGTTTTACCTACAGTAACTTTTACCCAATTTAATATCCCAAAGAGAAAGATAACAATGTTCAGCCAGCGGGGTTTTGACTTTATTTACAGCCTGCCTCAGTCATAAGAGTCATGGGCACCACTCCAGGGGCAAATTTCTGATTTCCCATCCATTGGTCCAGATTGAGTTTGAAGATGGTCAGGGAAGGGCTCTCCTTCATGTGAATAGGAAGCCTATTCCAGAGGAGGGGCAATCTCTAAGACACATATCTGTCCCTCCAGCATGTTCTATTCATGTCAGAGATCAGGTTTAGATCTTTGCAACAGGTAACCATTGTTCAGTTAATTTTGTGAATGTGCAACATTTCTGTCAGTGCTGGTTCAGAGTCTGCCTTGTAGGCCAAGCACAGATCACCCCTCAGTAGTTAGTAGGAAACTGAAAACAGTGATAGGGTTTTTAATCAGTCCACAAATGAGTTGTTGATTACACCATGTATTATTTTTGGTGAGAAACCTCTGAGGACGCTTCACCTGTTGCAGGTGGCTGGCAAGGAACATGCCAAAGGGTGCATTGTACTCGATTATTGGTCTGATGAGGGCCAAGTACAGTGTTATTATAATGAACCTATGAACCTATATCATTAGACCTGGATGCCATGCTCTTACTTATAAGCTGAGAGAAATATAAGGATTTCCTCTCCACCATGGACACATAGTGGTCAAAGTTCAGATTACTATCTATCTGAGTTTCAAGATCTGTCATCACTGGGTCCACTCTTAGAGGGCACTATCAATGTTATAATTTACAGGGGTGTTTGATTTCTCAAAGGCTGTTATTATTATGTACTTCTTTGCATAAGGTTTCAGGCCATGGCTCTGACACTAATCATTAGTCTGCATCAGTCCTTTCTGTAGGTTATCAGCATCATTTGGGAAGTCAGTGATTGCCAACAAGTTACAGTCACCAGCAAACATGGTCAGGCAAAGGACATCTGCATTTGCATTTGCATCTGAGAAGCATATCCCAGACAGGAGTGGGCCCAGCACTGAGCCCTGTGGTATTCCGCTAGTGACTGGTCTCTTGCTGGATGTGGATTCTCCCGCTCTAACAGCATGTGTTTTATCCAAGAGCCATTTGACTATCCATATGGTGATGTAGAGGTTTATGTCCAATTTTGTGAGTTTATCCATAATATCCAAATGGGATATTGTGTCAAATGCCTTGTCAGGTCAAGGTAGGCAGTATGCACTGCCTTACCCTCATTTGTGGTCTTTGAAACCTTCTCAAAGTCCACCAGGCTGAACAGATAGGACCTGCCTTGATGAAGCTGAACTGGGTTAGGTATAGAGTCTGGAGGTTTCCTATGACACTGATAATCAGGTCCATGGTTATCCTTTCTATAGCCTTACATATGAGGCTAGACAGACGTATGGGTTGGTTGTTTCCTGGGTCAGTTGATAGTCTTCACTTATGCTGAGGGATGACTGTTGTTGTCTTCAAGTCTACTGGAATAGACCCTGTCTGGATACTGTGGTTAAATAGAGATCTGAGTGGGCCTGTTAGGTCATGCTTCAAGCCACTTAATAGGCACACTGGGATTCTGTCAGGGCCCATTGATGCTGTGTTTCTAGCTTTAGAGAGTGCAGTGATGACATGTTCCTTTGTGATAACAGGCAAAGGAATGGCAGGAGATATTTCATGTGGAGTGACTGGAGGTGATGAGGGGGTGAAATCTGAGATGAATTTATCAGCCAGCAGGTTTGCAATTTCTTCTGGCTGAGTATAGGTAGTGCCATCTACAGCTAACTCAGCAGATTGTTTGGTGTTTCCCTTAAGCTTTCGTACACATGTAAAACATGCTTTGTGGTTATCCTTTGCTTGGGACACTACTTTTGTCTCATTTTTAGATTTTGAAAACTTGGCTAGTTCCCTGATTTGTCTGTTGAGACTAATAAGGATTTTTTTCTCTGTTGTACACCCTCCCACTTACTTCTAGACATGAATTTCTTCCTTCTGTTGTATATTATATTTATGCCAGGGGGTCCACCAGGATGGCTTGTTTTTCTGGCTAGACCTGAGATTAGTAGGGTCGGGTACTGCCATTTCTATGAGGTTGTTTAAGTGGTTGTACAGGCCATTTGTGTATACTTCTGCATAGACTTCCATGTTTTTGATTTTAAGGTCAGCTTTAAAATTGTCTATGCTATCACTTAATAGAAGGAAATTTGCCTTGGAAAAATCTTTAGGGTTTTAGAGTTTGATGGGGGTACTACTGCTGCATTTACTTCAAAGGAGACTGATTTATAATCCAGTCTTATCAATGAGGACATTATGTTTGGGGGTGGGGTGTAATGCTCCCCCATGTTTTTCACTACTATGTCAAGGATATCTGTTCCCCTAGTGGGAGTGTAGACCAGCTGTTCCAGAACATTTGCATTGACAAAGTCAAGGAATCTCTGGCCCTACATTTTAGTGGTTGTGTATGTTTCATAGTTTATGGAGGGGTAGTTAAAATCACCCATGAGTAATGTGTTGGGTTGAATGGTAAGTGATTGTAGTAACTTCAGTATGCAGAGTGGTCTTCATGCTTCATGACTGGGGATCTGTAGCTAGCAATGATATGGTGGGGGATTTTTCCTATGGTCAGCTGGATGTAGAGTAGCTCAAGCAAGTCATCCTGCTTCACCAATCTAGAGGTGTGACTGTTTTTATGTAAATGGAATTACCTCCTCCTTTCATTTTTTCCATTTCAGGGGGTGGTCTTAATATTTGATAGGCATTGTAGCTTTGCAGTGCTGGGTTGCTTTCTGCAGCCTTGAACCATGTCTGTCAACTTTACACATGACAACATTCTTCAGGGTGAAAATAGATTCAGTGAGTACAGTTTCTTGTTAAGACTCCTAGCATTGAGCGGTAATACCTTCAGCTTGGCATTAGAACAATTTGCTATGGTGGCAGATCTATTGGTTTGGCACTGCCTAAAAAATAAATTATTGGGGTGGTTATTTCCCTGGTCATTATTCAAAAAACTAGTGGCCACAGGTGCAGACCATCTCTGGCAAAGCAACATGGTCTGTTAATCATGTCATCCCAGGCTGACAAATACTGGATCCCTTTGGCAGATAAAGCTTCATTAAATAAGCACAACAATAAGAGCCACAGAAGAGTTAAGATGAGCACAACAAATATAACACGATAAATAAACCACCTTGACAACGTACTGAATGAATTTAATAACAACAAAACAAAGCTTTCATAAGATTTGATAATGACTATTCTACCAGTGTACTCGAATTAAGAAAAAATACCTGGCCAGTTGTGAAACTTCCTAAACAAAACAAGATAAAAGAACAACTTGTCTATCCTGCAATATCAGAATTTTTTATTCAAATGATATGAGGACCTTCAGCAACTTTGAGGAAGCATCTTCCTATATCAAGAACAACAACATAATTGTAATTCCTGAAGAAATTGATTGGTCAGCATCTACTTGCTTGAAAAGATCTCCTGAAAAAAAAAATCATGGACTGATGTAAAAAAGAAAAAACAAAGAACTGAACTCAAAAATACAGCAACCACCAAATCTCTCAAAGAATCAACTAAGGTATGAGTTTCATACCAAAGAAAACAAAAACGTATGTACATTTAATTTTTCTTTTTTTTTTTCTTCTCTCCACTTGTCTCACCTTTCTTGTTCCTTCTCTACTTGTCTGATATACATGAATACATAAAAGACATTTGAATGAATTGTAAAAGAAAATGGTCATTTATATTATTACAAAACGATTCTTTATTTCAAACTAAAAAGGGGAAAGAGAAAAAATGAACAAAGAGAAATAACAAAAGTCACTATATTTGTCAATTTGTCATTTTGGATAAGATATGAAATGCTCATTGTTCTCATTTGATTTTAAGTTTGTAAATGTATACGATAATTGGAAAGGTATTTGAATGGGGGACTGGTTGTTATTGATTAATAATAATTTAACATAAGTGCCTGAGTTTGAAGAATATTAATTAGTTTCCATTAAAAAATGCTTGTTCAACAATGAAACGTTCTGAGAAGCTGCGTGTTGACTATAACCAGTTGTGAAACAGCCGAAAGCTTCAGTGAACATTAATTTACCTCGCAACGAACTGAATGTGTTTCCCACTGGCAGTAAATTTGAGTGTTATAGTGGTAGCATGTACAGCACATCAGGAAGTGAGATATATAGCAATGTAATGGATGAGGGTGAAAGCATAGACAAAATGCACTGACCTTAGTGAAATTAAAAGTTATACAAGTTATCGAGAGAATCTTTCTAATGAGGCATAAACAGAAATGAGAAGAACGTTCTTCTATTATAATTACTCAGTAAACATAGAGCTTCCTTGCATGTATAGAGGCTGCAACTGAATAGGAAATGCAATGAAAGCGTACTCATGCACTTACGTATCCCCTTAAAGCCTTAAAATGATGAGTACCATTATCAAACATTAAACGGAAAACAGGAATGTTTTTCAAATATTTAGTCTCCATTCTATATAGTTATTCATATGGTCACCCCAATCAGTTTAGGTGAGAGGTTAAATCATATTTCTGTTGTGCTGGGAGTGTACTGTAATCATGCACTAAACAGAAATAATAGAACTAACAGAAAAGAAGGATGTATAGGGCTGGAACATGTAGTGAAGAAGGTTATTGAAGCTACTTCCTTTATTTAAGGATAACAGAACGTCATTCAGTGGGTAGAGCAAATAATATGATAATACCAATCGTGAACTTAATCCAAGCCAACAATCCTTTCTCAAAGTATTGACAGCAGATAGTAATATAGCAATAACCCATGCCTGGGTGTGGGTAATGCTGGATTTACCCACGGTTGGCATGGTTTGGTCCTGAGGGCGAAGCCCGAGGGACCAAACAAAGCCAACCATGGGTAAATACAGCATTACCCACACCCAGAAGTGGGTTATTGCTATTATACCACGACATTATTTAAGAAAAGAAACTATTACTTTTCTTAAATAATGGCATAGTATAATGCCTGTTTACTGCCCTTCCGCAGATGTCTGGCATCCGCGGCAGTTCTGATGAACTGCGCGCCTGCGCAGTACATCAGAGCTGTGGGTAAAATCAATGGAGAAAGCAAGATCTCCATTGCTTTTTTTTTTTACTGTTTTCGCTATGTTAAATGGGTTTAACATAGCGAGACAGCTTTAAAATAAGCAACGGAGATCTCCGTTGCTTATTTTAAAGCTGTCTCGCTATGTTAAACCCATTTAACATAGTGAGACAGTGTTTTAAAAGTAGAGTTATACTAATGGAAAAAAGTCCGGGTGACCGGACCTTTTTCCATTAGTATTACTCGATTTACAATGTGCACGCTGGCCAATCAGCGTGCACGTTTTGGGGGGGGTCATAGTATAATAACCATTACTATGCTGTCCATAGCACTTATACTTCCAAAGGCCATCACAAAACAATGAAGAAAGGTGGAAAATAGCATTGCAAAAGCAGTGTGAGAATAATCAGCATGTCAATGCTTAGTGTTTTTTTTTGGGGGGGGGGAGGGGAGGGGAGGAAGATGTGGGAAAGAGAAATGAAAACATATTATAGCAAATCCTGTACATGTTGATTACCATGACTGGGAAAAGAATGCCTTAACTGAATGTCATGGCCAAGAACACAAAATGTACACAGTCAATGTATGTATACAGTTTTGATGACATGACAACTTTTGTCAGTGAGGTGCAGAGCTCAATTGGGATGGTAGAGTTGGATAGAATATTATGCACTAGAGCATTGTTAGAATCATAAGGATGCTTATGAATACTGACAAACTAAGAACATCTTAAAAATATTTATTTCCAGCCATTGAAGTTGTAGTTCAATGCAATGGTGTTATTTATACCACTGTTTTAGTGGTTTGAGAGAAAGTTGGGTCAAGCATATTAAAAATGACAAAAAAATCGTCATGGTATCACTTAAAATGAAAGATAAATTCACTCTAATATACATTGTCAGCAGAAAGTTGTTTCCGAAAGATCCTGGTTTAGTCTTGCATTACAAACAGAATTCTACATGATCCTTTGATGTTGTTAGAAAAATATTTAATAGTAATATGCATGCTTAGTGCATTTAGTGAATTTGAGATTTAAAAGGGTTAATACATTTATTCTGTTCACACTGCATGAATCTGCACAGCCATTAGAAACTTAACAAGAAGCATTCTATTTTCTGCTAATGTCAGCAAATAACAAAAGAAGTAATTCATTTCTGCTAATGTCATGAAAATTAACAAAGGGATATTGATTTTTGCTTATGCCATGAGAAAACATGCAGCTGTTAGAAGCTATTGATAAAGAAAACAATAGATGCTTGAAAGTTTAAACCGTAGTCAGCATTACTTGTACTAAAGCTAGAAATGTACCTTGAATCTAGGTAAAATGTAACACATGTATTAGAACAGTACAATAGAAGAACTGAAATGTTGAAATAGGTTGACATAAATCCAAGGCCAGGTTGTTTTTCTCAAAATGTTTTGCAGAATGACAGAAATTTTAACTTGGTCAGAATTAAGTCTAACAATATTTTCTGTATATTGCTTCCGGATATTGGCCAAGGCTCTTGCCACCCCCATAGTGCCTTTTTTAGGCAAGGCTCAAATGACAAACCTACCTCCCTAGAAAACACAAGTGGAAAAAAACTAAGGGTAATACTGCTCAATGCCAGAAGTCTAAACCTCAAGATGCATTCCCTCGAAGCCCTCCTCAGTATGGAGAACATTGATGTCTGTGCAGTGACTGAAACCTGGTTCAAGGCTCCTGAGAGCACCCCAGCACTATCAGGTTTTACCTCATATCATGCTTTCCGGCCCCAAAACTTGGACCGAACCACAAAAGGAGGGGGAGTATCCATTTTCATCAAAGATACCCACACCTCCAGGTTAGTGGCAACGCACAAAGCATCGGAGACTATCCAGGTGCAACTAACCATAGGCAAAACTGCCTTACAGTTTGTAGCATGCTACAGACCACCCTCTCAAACTCAGGAACCCCACACAGCCTTCCTGAAGACACTGGAGAGTATGAATGTCTCTCAAAATACCATCATTTTGGGAGACTTCAACTACCCAAACATAGACTGGGAACATTACTCAAGCCCCAACACCCTAGCCCAAAGGTTCCTAGAATTCATAAACTCAAATGCAATGGAACAACTAGTCACCATTCCCACAAGAGGAGACAATATACTAGACCTGATCATCACAAACATGGGGACAAAATGCTCCACACCAGAAGTATATCCCTCTTTGGTAAGATCAGACCATAAATTAATCTCACTGGAAATCCACATCCCACCCCCACCCCCTGCACAAAAGACCACAGTGAAGAACTTCTCAAAAGCAAACTTCACAATTCTTAAGACTGAAGTGGTATCCTTCAAGGCCCCTGGGCCAGTGGAAACCACAACCCACACTGCTGAATCCTTTGCAAATGCCTTCTATGGGCACCTTCAAGAATGCATGGATCATGTAGTCCCAAATAAAACCAAAATCCATTCCCCCAAAGGCAGGCGCCCGGTCTGGTGGACCCCAGCCATAAACAAACTTTACAACAGGAGGAGGAAGCTACTACATGACAGAGCAAAATCCCTAAAAGGGAAAGCGTCTCTGATCAGTACTAGCAAAAAGCTACGATCACTCATAAAATCATCCAAGGCCAACTTTGAGAGAAAAATCGCAAAAGACACAAAAGACAATCACAAGGCCTTCTTTAGCTATGTTAGAAACCTGGGTGGAAACTCCCAGATATGCTCAGAGTTAGTCTAAAATGACACAAAATACACTGAACCCACTGACATTGCCAACATTCTGGCAGACAGGTTCAGTGCAAATTTCTCTTCCCCCTCCCCCCCAAAAGGAGAAATAACTATCCCAGCAGAGTGTAGCCTCCCTAACATCTCTGATGCCCAGGTGAGAGCAGCCCTCTCTAAAGCTAAAAACACAGCATCAATGGGACCGGATGGTGTCCCAGGCTGTGTGCTACATGAACTCCAAGAGGAACTAAACCCACACATAAGGCTGCTGTTAATCTTAGCCTTACTACAGGATATGTACCCAAAGAGTGGTGTACGGCAACAGTGGTCCCACTTCACAAAGGTGGTGCCTCTATGGACCCTGGAAATTACCGCCCCATAAGCTTGACGAGCCTGGTCTGCAAAGATATGGAGAGGATCATTATGGAACTCATAAACAAAGACACTGGGGACCTACAGACATTGGATCCTACTCAGTTTGGCTTTGTCAAGGGCAGATCCTGCCTTTTGAACTTGGTCGACTTTTTTGAAACAGTCACTAAGGCCAATGATGAGGGTAAGGCAGTTCACACAGCCTACCTTGACCTTGCAAAAGCCTTTGACACAATACCCAACTCGGGCATCATAGTCAAACTCACCAGCTTAAATGTAAACCCATATGTCACAAGATGGGTTGCAAACTGGCTCAAGGACAGAACCCACAGGGTCAGAGTTGCTGGAGCTATGTCAGACTCTAAGCCAGCCACAAGCGGTGTCCCACAGGGCTCAGTCCTGGGACCCCTCTTGTTCGGCATTTATTTTTCCGAAGTACAGGCAAACATAGGAGGATTGTGGCTGACAAAGTTCGCAGATGACTGCAAACTGGGCGCCATAATTGATACTCCAGCGGACACAAACATCCTTCAGAGAGGCCTCATAGAAACGGATAATTGGTGCCAGAGCCATGGCCTTAAGCTGAATGCCAAAAAATGTATAGTCATACCCTTTGGGAAAAACAAGGTGCCGACAAATTACCACATAGGCGGTAATCCATTAAGTACGGAAGAGGTAATCAGGGACCTAGGAACCCAGGTTGACAGTAACCTCTCATTTGACACTCACATTGCCAAAGTGGTTAGGATGACCTTCTATATTGCCCACCTTATCATGAAGGGTTTCACATCTAGGTCAAGAGAGGTCATTGTGGCCCTGTACTCTTCTCTTATCAGGCCAATGATTGAGTACAATGCCCCATTTGGGATGTATCTCACCCGACACCTGCAGCAGTTGGAAAGACCCCAAAAGTTCCTCACCAAGAGGATAAAGGGTCTTAAACATATGTCATATGCTGCCTGACTGAAAAAACTCCAGCTCTATTCAGTCGCATACTGCCTACTCAGAGGTGATCTGTGCCTGACGTACAAGGCCATGTCCAATCCTGAATTAATGGACATGCTCCACCTCAGAAAATCCAAATCCATCAGAGCCACGAGAACAAGTGACTTAAACCTCAGCACAGAAATAAATAGGACGTGCTGGAGGGACAGATTCATAACCCAGGGGCTCCCTACACTCTGGAACAGAATCCCAGTCCATGTTAGGCAGAGCCCCTCACTGACTCTATTCAAGAGAAATCTCGACGAGTGGATGGGAGATCATAGGTTTACCCCGGGGGTTATCTCTGTGTCACTACTAGACAGAGGCATAGTAAACTAAACCCTAAAAGGGCGTAGTATTCTCATCCTAAGGGGTGGTGTAAGCCACATACACTCTGGATAGGCTTATAAATGCCTTAGGGCAGATAGCCTAGTACGAACCTATGAACCTATGAACCTATGTGGAACATACAGAAAGCTGTGTCTATGTCAGCAATAGAATGTAACATTTTCTATGTGACAGAAAGAGAACTGTATAACCTACTAGTCGTTAATCATTTAGACAAACCTTGTGCATACATGTTTTGTCTCCTTGCTGCAAGTAATAAAGGGTACCTTGCTTGAACCTAACGTGAATTGGTCTTTGAAGTTTTTTCCTTTGACAGATGTATAACAAAAATGACCAGTCATAATGTATACTTTCACTTGTATACAAATTTCATAACCTAATAGGAAGATTAGAAGTTACTTTTTTATGTACAGCTTAAATTGAGTCACAAGTTGTAAAGACTACTGGCATCATAAAACTATTTAGGAAATCTTTTTAAGTTAATGTCACTATAAACAGCTTTTAACTGCAATTAATGCTTTCTTAGTTATCCAGGGAAACAGCAATATAGAAAGTGAAGAAGAAGACAAATTGCTAGATGTATTATGCTACTGTTTAACATACCACTGAATTACAATTATATATCTATAGTTAATGGATAATAAAGAAGTCAAACAAGATGTTGCTTCACAGGTGAACGCCCCTGCTCAGAAAAAATATAAAGAGAAATATAAATGAAGAACTTGTACTGAGCAATTAAACAATTAACCTATCAAAAAGTTGATCCAATACCAAATTCTATTTAAAGGCGTAACATATTGCAAAAAACTGGAGATGCATACTGCAGAAGTATAAATGCATAAAACAACTAAAACATTTCATAAAATATATATATAAATGTACATGGAAAAAATCCCATGTGTAACTCTGAGGCATAAGGGCATAACATAGGCATACTCATATTAAAAATAAATTACATATAATCACTTCACATGCCGGCGCTGCCTCAGCCTATGTTTATAGACGCCCTTTCATTTAAATCTAATCCCCTATCTGCCCTCAATAGTGTTATCCAATCACTCTCTTTTCCTTCAGTGTATGTCCTAATATCACCGCCCCTCTGAGTTGGGGTGATAACTTCTAACACTCTAAACAGAAACTTATGGTCATGACCATGCATGACCACATGTTTAGCTAAAGCATTATGCAGCATGCCTTTCCTGATGTGATAGTTGTGCTCCCTCAGAGGGGCGGTGATGTGAAGTGATTATATGTAATTTATTTTTAATAGGAGTATGCCTATGTTATGCCCTTATGCCTCAGAGTTTTTATGTTTTTTAACACATGGGATTTTTTCCATGTACATTTATATATATATTTTATGAAATGTTTTACTTGTTTTATGCATTTATACTTCTGCAGTATGCATCTCCAGTTTTTTGCAATATGTTACGCTTTTAAATAGAATTTGATATTGAATCAACTTTTTGATAGGTTAATTGTTTAATTGTATCTGTGTGCTTTCAATATATAATAAGTTTGCATTAGGTGTTTGTTTCATGGATCTGAAGAAGGTAATACAGTGAAAGCGCTTATCTGTTTATTTCTGTCTGCAATAAATACGTGGATTTTTCATCTGGGATTATCATTTTTTGTCATTTCCTCACTTTCACTCCTGCTCAGCACAAGTTCTTCATTTATATTTCTCTTTATATTTTTTCTGAGCAGGGGCGTTCACCTGTGAAGCAGCATCTTGTTTGACTTCTTTATTATTTGTATTTTTGATTTGCTGCTCTCAGGAGTGAGTTTGCTGCTGGATTATGGCCAATATTGAGTTGGATTATATTCCTAGAGGTGAAGACCATAGGAAAGAGGCACTTCAGTTGAGATTTCAACAATATCTAAAAGGTACTGTGAACGCTTCCTGGTATTTTGAGAGTGCTGCTGTTTCTGATGATGTCACAGAGGCGACAGTGAACGCTGAGAAGCTACATAGGCTTCTAGACGTTATGGAGAAAGATTTCACGAAACTAAAGCATTTTCAAATGCAAATACTACATTTTCAGTTTTGTCTGGACAGGAATATTATTCCTAGAGGGCTTTGTGTGTTTATGATGCCTAGCCAGGGGAGAGAGTATCCAGATCTGCTTGCGCAGTGGCAACGCTTGAACATCAAGGTAAGCAGGAAATATCTGCAGCTCCTCATTGACTTTTTTCGTCCAGAGGAAGCCAAATTAACTGATAGTATTAATATGACACAACAAGTGCTTTTTGGTGAATTTCCTAGTGAAGTAGTACAACCACTCTTCGAGAATGTTTTGGACAGTGTGTTAGCGTTTGAACGCAAATTGCTTCAACAAAAGAGGCATAAGGCTACTTGAGACATTACCGATTTTAAACTGTGCCATGTGTTTAACTGTCCCAGAAATGCTAACAATACTACTTCTTCTTCTACTGTTTATACAAATAGGAGGATTGGCTCGGATAGATTTGAGCATGACCCTGCTATTAAGGAGAATAATAACATGAACAGTGATGTTAATACTAGGACCTTGGAAACTGAAGTTGCTGGTACTGCGACTAAATGTGATAATGCTGGTATTGTGACTAAATGTGATAATGTTGTTAGTACAGAGCTTCATAGGCCTAAAACTTGTATAGATAACACTACAGGGAAAGCTGTGGGTGGTCCTCTGATCAGTGGACAGTCAATTGTCAATGAAGCTTTTGTGCATGATTTTAATGATTCCAATGATGTTATACATATTATGCACCCCAGTATGCAGCCAGGCACTAATCTATATCCTGAAGTGCGCATTAACAGGGACAAACCCACATCTTTGGCTAGCAAATCTGAAGTTGTGGTTAGATCAAAGATAAGGACAGAACAAGTGGACTTAAGTAGTAATATTAGCCCTGATTTGTCTTTTCCTCTGCCTACACGCCTGGAGAAGGGCCCACGGAGGTCATGCTCCATGAGTCGAGGCAAACAGAAAAGGAAGTTGTCAGGAGAACCTTTATCTCGTCAGACTTTGAAAAAGATGTGGACCAACAAACATTAGTTCACAATATATCTCAAGTCATACTTAGTATTGACAATATTAGACTGCTGAGTAAAGGGTTGAATTTTATTCCAAAGACACAGAGTAGGTTGACGGATACAGTTACAGATCTTAGATTGTTCTGTAGAAATGTTATGTTAAAATATTTATTCAAGGGTCCCAGTAATGTATCAGTAGTTAATAGGGAGTTCACTTTTAAGAATCTGAGTGAGTTTGTGCCCACCAATCACCCTATGGTAGAACCTTTTTTAAAGTTGACGGAAGATGAACTATATAGCTTTTATAACAGTAGGAGAGATAGGAGATCCATGAGGTCTGATAACCTTACTTATAAGGAGAGGTTACGCTTAAAGAAATTGCAAGATGATTCCACCATCATTATAAGGCCAGCAGATAAGGGAGGCAGGATCGTTGTCATGGATATTTTGCATTATAATGCTACCATGGAAATGATGCTGCGTGATAAGTTCTATGAAGTGATTACAGTAGATGAAGTCAATGATGCTATTAGGTATGTTGGCTTTACACTCTTGGATATTTTTAAGAGCAACTTAATAGGGAAGTAATTATATGAGTATCTTTGTATCCATGCACCTGTTATCCCTGAGATACATGGGCTACCCAAGATACATAAAGACCCTAAAGATCCACCTATGAGACCAATTGTCTCTGGTCGTGGGTGGGTAACAGAGCATCTATCTGTCTTCATAGAAAAGCATTTGAGGCAGGTTTTGAATAACAATATCTTTGTTCTACGAGACTCAAAGCAGTTATTAATTGACCTCTATGAATGTATTAAACAACAAGGAACGGCTGCTGACTGTATATTAGGTTCATAGGTTCAGAGGTTCATACTAGGCTATCTGCCCTAGGGCATTTATAAGCCTAGCCAGAGTGTATGTGGCTTTCACCACCCCTTAGGATGAGAATACTATGCCCTTTTAGGGTTTAGTTTACTGTGCCTCTGTCTAGTAGTGACACAGAGATGACCCTCGGGGTAAACCTACGATCTCCCATCCACTCGTCAAGATTTCTCTTGAATAGAGTCAGTGAGGGGCTCTGCCTAACATGGACTGGGATTCTGTTCCAGAGTGTAGGGAGCCTCTGGGTTATGAATCTGTCCCTCCAGCACGTCCTAATTATTTCTGTGTTGAGGTTTAAGTCTCTTGCTCTCGTGGCTCTGATGGATTTGGATTTTCTGAGGTGGAGCATATCCATTAATTCCGGATTGGACATGGCCTTGTACGTCAGGCACAGATGACCTCTGAGTAGGCAGTATGCAACTGAATAGAGCTGGAGGTTTTTCAGTCAGGCAGCATATGACATATGTTTAAGACCCTTTATCCTCTTGGTGAGGAACTTTTGGGGTCTTTCCAACTGCTGCAGGTGTCGGGTGAGATACATCCCAAATGGGCCATTGTACTCAATCATTGGCCTGATAAGAGAAGAGTACAGGGGCACAATGACCTCTCTTGATCTAGATGTAAAACCCTTCATGATAAAGTGGGCAATATAGAAGGTTTTCCTAACCACTTTGGCAATGTGAGTGTCAAATGAGAGGTTACTGTCAACCTGGGTCCCTAGGTCCCTGATTATCTCTTCCATTAATGGATTACCACCTATGTGGTAATTTGTCGGTACCTTGTTTTTCCCAAAGGGTATGACTATACATTTTTTGGCGTTCAGCTTAAGGCCATGGCTCTGGCACCAATTATTCGTTTCTATGAGGCCTCTCTGAAGGATGTCTGTGTCCGCTGGAGTATCAATTATAGCACCCAGTTTGCAGTCATCTGCAAACTTTGTCAGCCACAATCCTCCTATGTTTGCCTGTACCTCGGAAAAATAAATGCCGAACAAGAGGGGTCCCAGGACTGAGCCCTGTGGGACACCGCTTGTGACTGGCTGAGAGTCTGACATAGCTCCAGCAACTCTGACCCTGTGGGTTCTGTCCTTGAGCCAGTTTGCAACCCATCTTGTGACATATGGGTTTACATTTAAGCTGGTGAGTTTGTCTATGATGCCCGAGTGGGGTATTGTGTCAAAGGCTTTTGCAAGATCAAGGTAGGCTGTGTGAACCGTCTTACCCTCATCAATGGCCTTAGTGACTGTTTCAAAAAAGTCGACCAAGTTCAAAAGGCAGGATCTGCCCTTGACAAAGCCAAATTGGGTAGGATCCAATGTCTGTAGGTCCCCAATGTCTTTGTTTATGAGTTCCATAATGATCCTCTCCATAGCTTTGCAGACCAGGCTCGTCAAGCTTATGGGGTGGTAATTTCCAGGGTCCGTAGAAGCACCGCCTTTGTGAAGTGGGACCAATGTTGCCGTACGCCACTCTTTGGGTACGTATCCTGTAGTAAGGCTAAGATTAAACAGCAGCCTTATGTGTGGGTTTAGTTCCTCTTGGAGTTCATGTAGCACACAGCCCGGGACACCATCCGGTCCCATTGATGCTGTGTTTTTAGCTTTAGAGAGGGCGGCTCTCACCTGGGCATCTGAGATGTTAGGGAGGCTACACTCTGCTGGGATAGGTATTTCTCTTTTTGGGGGGGATGGGGAGGAGAAATTTGCACTGAACCTGTCTGCCAGAATGTTGGCAATGTCAGTGGGTTCAGTGTATTTTGTGTCATTTTGGACTAACTCTGAGCATATCTGGGAGTTTCCACCCAGGTTTCTAACATAGCTAAAGAAGGCCTTGTGATTGTCTTTTGTGTCTTTTGCGATTTTTCTCTCAAAGTTGGCCTTGGATGATTTTATGAGTGATCGTAGTTTTTTGCTAGTACTGATCAGAGATGCCTTCCCTTTTAGGGATTTTGCTCTGTCATGTAGTAGCTTCCTCCTCCTGTTGTAAAGTTTGTTTATGGCTGGGGTCCACCAGACCGGGTGCCTCCTTTGGGGGAATGGGTCTTGGTTTTATTTGGGATTGCATGATCCATGCATTCTTGAAGGTGCCCATAGAAGGCATTTGCAAAGTATTCAGCAGTGTGGGTTGTGGTTTCCACTGGTCCAGGGGCCTTGAAGGATACCACTTCAGTCTTAAGAAGTGTGAAGTTGGCTTTTGAGAAGTTCTTCACTGTGGTCTTTTGTGCAGGGGGTGGGGGCGGGATGTGGATTTCCAGTGAGATTAATTTATGGTCTGATCTTACCAAAGAGGGATATACTTCCGGTGTGGAGCATTTTCTCCCCATGTTTGTGATGATCAGGTCTAGTATATTGTCTCCTCTTGTGGGAATTGTGACTAGTTGTTCCATTGCATTTGAGTTTATGAATTCTAGGAACCTTTGGGCTAGGGTGTTGGGGCTTGAGTAATGTTCCCAGTCTATGTTTGGGTAGTTGAAGTATCCCAAAATCATGGTATTTGGAGAGACATTCATACTCTCCAGTGTCTTCAGGAAGGCTGTGTGGGGTTCCTGAGTTTGAGATGGTGGTCTGTAGCATACTACAAACTGTAAGGCAGTTTTGCCTATGGTTAGTTGCACTTGGATGGTCTCCGATGCTTTGTGCATTGCCACTAACCTGGAGGTGTCGGTATCTTTGATGAATATGGATACTCCCCCTCTTTTTGTGGTTCGGTCCAAGTTTTGGGGCCGGAAAGCATGATATGAGGTAAAACCTGATAGTGCTGGGGTGCTCTCAGGAGCCTTGAACCAGGTTTCAGTCACTGCACAGACATCGATGTTCTCCATACTGAGGAGGGCTTTGAGGGCGTGCATCTTGAGGTTTAGACTTCTGGCATTGAGCAGTATTACCCTTAGTTTCTTTCCACTTGTGTTTTCTAGGGAGGTAGGTCTGTCATTTGAGCCTTGCCTAAAAAAGGCACTATGGGGGTGGCAAGAGCCTTGGCCAATATCTGGAAGCCCAGAGGTGACAGGTGCAAGCCATCCCTTGCGAAGCAGCGTGGCTTGTCAAGCATGTCATCCCAAGAAGACAGACATTGGATCCCCTTAGAATGACACCAGTAATTAAGCCAATTGTTAAAACTGATCAATTTGTCTTTGTACTGTGGCATCATTCTTGGTGAGGGTAAGATGCTGCTCAGGGTCAGGGTCATACCGGCCTGGGCTACATAATCAGAGAGCTCCTCTATGTCTCTTTTCATGTAGTCCAGGGAGGTATGTCTCAGGTCGTTCACACCGGCATGTACAATGACTGATTCATATTTGTACTTGCTGTGGAGTGACCTGAGTGCTTGTGTTATGTGGCAGATTCTAGCTCCTGACAGGCAGCTTACTGTGACCTTTTCCTTTTTCAGTCTGGTGAGCGGGACGTCAGTGTGTCTAACTATGGAGTCACCTATTACAAGTGTGTCAGGCATGTTGTTTGGCCTTAAGGGCTGTGACTGTTTAGTACACTGACTTTGTGAACTATGTGTTGCATGTGCTATGTCTTGAGGTGGTGGTTGCTTGGGTGTCTGCTTTGGAGGCCTCTGTTATTTTGGTAGATATTTAATCAGCGCCTCCGAGTATGTTTTTGTGTGTTTATGTGTTTGGTTTGCAGTTGTGAATGTTCTATGTGAGACTGGGTTTGTGGTGTGCGTGGATACCTTCTCCTCCTGACTTGTCTTGCCAGTATTGAATTGAGAGAGCTCAGCCTCCAGTTTGGCTATATAGTTGCATCTCTTGCATATATTTGTATTTGTTGGGAGGAGGAGAGGGTTGTCTGTGTACATGAGGCAATTGTAACATTGCCTCAAGATTCCCAGATTCACCAGCTGGACAGGAGAGGACGCCAGCAACTGACCCTTCGATATGCTAGAAATAGTGAAAAAGATTGCTGTGTAACTGAGTCAGAAAGGACCTATAGGGAAATGGGTATTCAAGGGAATTTAGGTGAATGAAGTACTTTCTTTTATTTAAGAGTGCTTTACCTGTATAAAAAAATGCTTTAGGAGCAAGTGCTGAGCTTTTCAGATAGTGTATAGGCTGTTTAGATTGCAAGTAGAACAGTTCTAAGGGAAAAATTGAAGAGCAGACTTGGCGAAGCCAGAAAAAGTTTAACCTTGTTTAACCAAGTTTAACCTTGTTTAACCGGCGCCACGCTATGCGCACGACCGCACAAAGCCATGCAAACATGGATTTTAAACAGTGAACTACAAAAGAGCTAGGAATGGTCCCAAACAACCAATTACTACAGCTTCTTGTGCTGAGGTCACTTCCCCCAAGGACAGGTAGGCTGCTCAAGGTTCCCCACTCCCACTGGTGTGCAAAGAAACTTCCTTCTATCCAAGTAAGGTAATGGACAACACAGGAACTACACCACAGCCCAGAATACAGCAATGCCTGTAAACTGGTCTAAACTAGTCGAGGAAGGCGGGAAAACAAGGATTATTTTTTTGTTTTTTTTTTGGTAGAAACACACAGAAAATGCAGAGACAATGATAAATTAGTTACACAGGCTAGCACACTTTAGTGGGCAGCCTCCACAGTTAAATTAAACAAACAAACAAGCAAACTTTCGATCAAATTTGACTAAATGTAACTTTAAGTGCAGATTTTAAAATAAATGCAGCAATCAGTTAAAAACAGTTCAGGCTAGTTCAAAGTAAGCTACAGAAGCTATTTCCAGTGAAAAAAAGCAAAGATACTTAAATCCAGAAGGTAGTTGCTTTTTCAAGTTCCTTGCTGCTAGGACCACTCTGTAAACCCACGTGGAGCTTGTCTGAGCAGTATAGCCAGAAAAAAAAACGCCCAGAGGCGGATTTTAAACAGTGAACTTCAAAAGAGCTAGGAATGGTCCCAAACAACCAATTACTACAGCTTCTTGTGCTGAGGTCACTTCCCCCAAGGACAGGCAGGCTGCTCAAGGCTCCCCACTCCCACTGGTGAGCAAAGAAACTTCCTTCTATCCAAGTAAGGTAATGGACAACACAGGAACTACACCACAGCCCAGAATACAGCAATGCCTGTAAACTGGTCTAAACTAGTCGAGGAAGGCGGGAAAACAAGGATTATTTTTTTTGTTTTTTTGGTTTTTTTGGTAGAAACACACAGAAAATGCAGAGACAGTAATAAATTAGTTACACAGGCTAGCACACTTTAGTGGACAGCCTCCACAGGTAAATTAAACAAACACACAAGCAAACTTTCGATCAAATTTGACTAAATGTAATTTTAAGTGCAGATTTTAAAATAAATGCAGCAATCAGTTAAAAAACAGTTCAGGCTAGTTCAAAGTAAGCTACAGAAGCTATTTCCAGTGAAAAAAAAGCAAAGATACTTAAATCCAGAAGGTAGTCACTTTTTCGAGTTCCTTGCTGCTAGGACCACTCTGTAAACCCACGTGGAGCTTGTCTGAGCAGTATAGCCAGAAAAAAATTGCCCAGAGGTGGATTTTAAACAGTGAACTACAAAAGAGTTAGGAATGGTCCCTAACAACCAATTGCTACAGATTCTTGTGCTGAGGTCACTTCTCCCAAGGACAGGTAGGCTGCTCAAGGCTCCCCACTCCCACTGGTGATCAAAGAAACTTCCTTCTATCCAAGTAAGGTAATGGACAACACAGGAACTACACCACAGCCCAGAATACAGCAATGCCTGTAAACTGGCCTAAACTAGTCGAGGAAGGTGGGAAAACAAGGATTATTTTTTTTGTTTTTTTGTTTTTTTGGTAGAAACACACAGAAAATGCAGAGACAGTGATAAATTAGTTACACAGGCTAGCACACTTTAGTGGGCAGCCTCCACAGTTAAATTAAACAAACAAACAAGCAAACTTTCGATCAAATTCGACTAAATGTAACTTTAAGTGCAGATTTTAAAATAAATGCAGCAATCAGTTAAAAAAAAACAGTTCAGGCTAGTTCAAAGTAAGCTACAGAAGCTATTTCCAGTGAAAAAAAAGCAAAGATACTTAAATCCAGAAGGTAGTCGCTTTTTCAAGTTCCTTGCTGCTAGGACCACTCTGTAAACCCACGTGGAGCTTGTCTGAGCAGTATAGCCAGAAAAAAACGCCCAGAGGTGGATTTTAAACATTGAACTACAAAAGAGCTAGGAATGGTCCCAAACAACCAATTACTACAGCTTCTTGTGCTGAGGTCACTTCCCCCAAGTACAGGTAGGCTGCTCAAGGCTCCCCACTCCCACTGGTGAGCAAAGAAACTTCCTTCTATCCAAGTAAGGTAATGGACAACACAGGAACTACACCACAGCCCAGAATACAGCAATGCCTGTAAACTGGTCTAAACTAGTCGAGGAAGGCGGGAAAACAAGGATTTTTTTTTGTTTTATTGTTTTTTTGGTAGAAATACACAGAAAATGCAGAGACAGTGATACATTAGTTACACAGGCTAGCGCACTTTAGTGGGCACCCTCCACAGTTAAATTAAACAAACAAACAAGCAAACTTTCGATCAAATTCGACTAAATGTAACTTTAAGTGCAGATTTTAAAATAAATGCAGCAATCAGTTAAAAAAACAGTTCAGGCTAGTTCAAAGTAAGCTACAGAAGCTATTTCCAGTGAAAAAAAAGCAAAGATACTTAAATCCAGAAGGTAGTCGCTTTTTCGAGTTCCTTGCTACTAGGATCACTCTGTAAACCCACGTGGAGCTTGTCTGAGCAGTATAGCCTATGATGTGCAGTCACTTTTCACAGTTATAGCGAATGGAATAGGACTTACCTATGTCTCAGAATATTTAAGGGAACATAGTGGCTACTCAGATGTTAAGATCGACTTGATAACACACTTTTTAGAATTAGTCCTTGAAAATAATTTATTTATGTTCAAAGATGTTATTTACAGGCAGTGTGATGGCGTAGCTCTGGGCACACCTTGCGCGAACAGCTGTGCCAACATATTTTTAGCCCATTGGGAGGAACATGTGCTGTTTAGTAAAACATTGTTTATGGAGCATGTAATATTTTCTCGGCGATTTGTGGATGACCTTTTTGTTTTATGGAAAGGGACATTAGCACAATTACAATCTATGTTACGATGATGAACAATTTAACTACTTTCCTCAAGTTTACCATGCATTTCTCTGAGCATAAAATTGAGTTTTTGGATTTGTTTGTTGAAAGGTTACCTAATGACATCATTAATACAGGGGTATTTCGCAAGGCCTGTCACTGTAATTCATTACTTATGAGAACAAGCATGCATCCATCTTTCATATTCAGGAATATTGTGAGAGGACAGGCAATTAGGGCCTCCAGGTTAAACCCTATGGATATAGGGTTCACTGATGAATTAGACAGCTTGACTAGGAGGTTGATAGAAATGGGGTATAATGTGAATGAGGTCAATCAACATCTAGATGAAGTACACAATCTACGTTTAACTGTAGCCAGCCCTTATTTTGGACCTACTTATCCCAGTGCCACCGGGGATAGAAAGATTGATCACTGTGTTAAGTTTTCTACTACTTTTTCATCTGATCAATTTGAAATTAAGGAGATAGTAAGTTCTGGGGAGTCCTGCAGGTCGATGATGACCTTAGGCAGATTGTAGGTGAAGCTCCACGTTTCCTTTTTAGGAATAAGAACAATTTGAAAAGGATGTTGTGTTATCCCTGACCGGATAGACATCTTATGAAGGCAGGATGTTCTAGACCTTGTGGTCATTGCAATTTTTGCTATTTTATAGACAGCAATGTGGAGTTTTTTCATCCTGATTTGCGAAGAGTTTTCTATACTAAAGTGGAGGCGAATTGTATGACCGTACATGTTGTTTACTTAGCAGTGTGTCAGTTGTGTTCCTCTTTCTATGTGGTTAAGACCAACTGCCCACTTAGAGACAGGATGAGGGAGCACAACTATCACATCAGGAAAGGCACACTGCATAATGCTTTAGCTAAACATGTGGTCATGCATGGTCATGACCATAAGTTTCTGTTTAGAGTGTTAGAAGTTATCACCCCAACTCAGAGGGGTGGTAATAATAGGACATACACTGAAGGAAAAGAGAGTGATTGGATAACACTATTGAGGGCTGGTAGGGGATTAGGTTTAAATGAAAGGGCATCTATTAAACCTAGGCTGAGGCAGCACCGGCATGTGAAGTGATTATATGTAATTTATTTTTAATATGAGTATGCCTATGTTATGCCCTTATGCCTCAGAGTTTTTATGTCTTTTAACACATGGGATTTTTTCCATGTACATTTATATATATATATTTTACGATATGTTTTAGTTGTTTTATGCATTTATACTTCTGCAGTGTGCATCTCCAGTTTTTTACAATATGTTATGCCTTTAAATAGAATTTTGTATTGGATCAACTTTTTGATAGGTTAATTGTTTAATTGTATCTGTGTGCTTTCAATATAAAATGAGTTTGCATTAGGTGTTTGTTTCATGGATCTGAAGAAGCTAATACAGTGAAAGCGCTTATCCGTTTATTTCTGTCTGCAATAAATACGTGGATTTTACATCTGGGATTATCATTTTTTGTCATTTCCTCACTTTCACTCCTGCTCAGTACAACTTCTTCATTTATAGTTAATGGATGTTTTAGATGTGAAAGTTACTCATAGACTAGAGCCTTACCATGATAGGTTTTTTGTACTAACTAGTGACTAATGTAATCTACACAATCTCATCAGTCATAAATCAGAATATATTTCTAGAATTACCATATGCATTGATTTTACCCTCCTTGATACATGACAAGACATAAATTGAAATCTATAAACAAATTTCCATAATATGATGATAGTTAACATCAGATATAATTGATAATTAAATTCAGTTAATTACTTATATTCTTTTATAAATTCAGAACATTTCCAGTGAAATCAATATGGAGCACAAAGAGGGGTTTATTTTTTCTTCCTTAATTCTTGTTATTAGACATGAGGGATAATGTAGACTATTTCATGTCTATCAGACTAGGAGTTTATATCACTCCATGTATGTTAAGGGGAAATCTAAAATATTTGACTAATTTGTTATATGTAATTGATCTTGTATCACACTTTTTTTCTGTTTATTGGCCTGAACATGGATTTAATTTATGTTTTTCAATAGGGAAAACCAATCTGATCACAATATATAGAATTCACAAGAACCTTATCCAGCCACAGGGTTATGAAAGAGTTCTGAGTATGAACCAAACTATAAGCAAACTCTAAGCACAACCTGAATATATAGACAACACTACTTTCTCTAAACATTAATGGCTTAAATAATCCAAAGAAAAGATCAAATCTACTAAGATATTTAAAATTAAATAAAGCGCAAATTATATTTCTGTAAGAGTCTCATTTTAAAACAAATGACAAATACATATGTAATCCAAATGAATATTTAATATTATCTCATTTCTCATACAAAACAAAAACAAGAGGAGTAATATTTCTAAGGGAAAAAAATTATAAATCCTCAAATCATTTATAATTATGAAGACAAGCAAGGACTTATAGCTAATGTAATAGTTAAATTTAATAACAGAATTTGAACACTGGTAAACCTATACTGGTTTCCTGGCATAGGGACAGGGATGGTTAAAAAACATTTAGATCTTATTACCAAAATATATAAGGGCAATCTGATAATAGGTGGGGACTTTAATTGTATTTTGGATCATTCTGAGATTACTAACAAAACAAAAACCTACGTCTTACATCCACAGCACAACCATTCAAAAAGTGGAGTGAAAATAAAAATCTAACTGATACATATGGATTTAAAGAGAATAATTCACTATAATTTTCCCATCAAGACCACAGATTTGGTACTAAAACAAGAATCAATACAATTTATATATCTCTAGAATTAAATATGAAAATAATTAAATTCTCCATAACTCCTTACCCTTTATCAGACCATAGTTCACTTATTCTTAAACTACTAGTAGATTTCAAAAGGTTAACTCATATGACAAGATTTCCAGCTTATTTCACAATATTGAAAGAATTCAGACTGTGGTCAGATTCAGAACTGAAATTTTTCTTAGACATAAACTATTCGGAAGAGACTAAGATTGTAATATTATGGGATAATTTGAACACACACACACATATATATTTATATATATATATATATATATATATATATATATATATATATATATATGGTACAATTCTTACATGGTTCAAAAATAAATCAAAAGAATGGGAATCTGAATTACATAACATTCAAAAACAAATTACAAAAATTAATAATAATACAGTTTCATCCATCAATAAAAATGCAATTGTGGAACTAAATAAAAAATACAATGAAATTCTAGCTCATAAAACTAATTTGGCAATTCTAAAATTAAATCTAAATTCATATTCTACATCACTTAGACATATGCATAATCTAGCATTGAGAATCAAAAAACAAATTAAAGAAAATAATATCACAAACATTACCCATGAGGGAAAAAAGAACAAAAACGTATTAGATATAAGTGACGTCCTTGATGCTTTTAAACATCACTATACCAAACACTATAGAACAGGCAAGGCTCATATCAGTTAGTAAAATATAGAAGTAAACTTTCCTAAAATAAGGAAAATACCAGAAAAAATAAAATTAGACATTCAAAAACAAATCTCTCATAAAGAATTTATTGAAAAATGAAAAGAAAGCAAATGTAATAAAGCTCCAGGAATTAATGGAATAATAATTGAACTATATACAATACTCCCAACTTCTGTAACTTCAAGTTTTCCACAAAACTTTAATTAAAATACAAACACAAAACATAACACTGCCCTCATGGAGATACTCACTAATTACACCCATCATAAAGGAAAATAAAGACCCTAAAAAATGTAGTTACAATTTCTCTACTCAATAATGATTATAAAATGTTTATGTCTATATTAGTCAGTAGAATTAAAAATCCTTGATACACATCATAAATGAAGATCAAACAGGTTTCATATATAACAGATGTACTCACGATAACATTCAAAGAATTCTAACCCTTATTGATTAACTAAACAGAGATAACCAAGAAGCCCTTTTAATTCCACAAGACATAGATAAAGCCTTTGATGCATAAAACTGGGATTATCTTTTTAAACCACTAGAATAGGTTCATAGGTTCATAGGTTCATACTAGGCTAACTGCCCTAGGGCATTTATAAGCCTAGCCAGAGTATGTTTGGCTTTCGCCACCCATTTTAAATTAATTTTGCTATGCCCTTTTTCGAGGTTAGTATACTGTGCCTCTGTCTAACAGTGGCACAGAAGTGATACCCAGGGTAAACCTACGATCTCCAATCCACTGATCAAGATTCCTCTTGAAGAGAGTCAATGAGGGACTGTGCCTAACCTGGACT
>NC_056726.1:688889436-689021936 GCF_019279795.1 Protopterus annectens | reverse complement strand
TAATACCTATAGTAAGTGTAATAGTTTGTCTGAAGAAGTGCATGTATCTCATTGCATGAAAGCGCTAACAAACAGTAAAGTATTCTGGATTTTACTTATCGACTGGCGTTATTTGTTGGATCCACTTTAGCGTGTTTCTTCTGGTTTTGTTCGTTTTTACTTTTTTCATATATATATTAATGTCAAGAATGTTATGAATTCCCTCTTCCCTTTGCTTCTTGGATAAAAAATGTATACAAAAATAATCTTGCATATGTAAAACTTGGGCCTTTTACTTCTGAAGCTATAGCGATAACTAAAGGTACAAAACAAGGTTTTTCATTGTCCCCTATTTTATTTGTACTACCTACCGAATTGTTCGTCTCTTCAATTCACTGCAGTTAAAAATAAAAGGCATTGATATACATGGTCAATTTAATAACACAATTATGTTATTTGCAGATTATGTACTTCTTACTTTATCTGTTTCAGAAGAATCCTTATTAGATATGCAAGTGGAAATATGTTATTCCATCTCAGATCTTCACTTTAATAAAACAAAGTCTAATTATATGATATTGAACAAAAATAGTGATTTTCTATTAAATGGAAATCATATAATTGGTAAACAAGTCCTCACTATAAATTATTTAGGAGTTTTCCTATGTAAAAATATAGAAGAAACCTTAACTACAAATTATAATAATATTATAAATACTATAAAAGCACATATAGTAAAATAGAATAAAATGTATCTAAGATTTGAGGATAGATTACAATTAATAAAAATTATATTACTTCCAAAAATAATATATATAGCACAAGCTATTCCTATGATACCAAATAAACAATCTTTAAAAGAAATAAACAGAATTCATTTAAAATTTCTCTGGTACCCCAACAGAAATAGAGTAGCTTTTACACATCATATCAGACCATAGGAAAAAGGTGGGATCAACTTTCCAGACACAGTATCATATGTTAAAGTCTCTTATTTTCAGAATAACCATAAACTGGATAGATCCAAACTATTCTTCCAGTTGGACAATGCTACATACCATTATTTTTTTTAAATGAAAATAACATAACAAAAAAATCTTATGCTACATGAACAAAACAACAATCTATGGCACATTCTATGTGTCAACTTTCAATATAATATAGCAAAACCTACTAATCTAAAATATATAAACTATATTTATAATTCCTTTAGAAGATGTATTAATTCCAATACATATATAAAATTATGGATAGAGCTATTAACTCCTTCCACAAAAGATTTCTTTAATAAGATACATAAAAACATCTTCACCACTTGGGAACCAAAAAAATATATATATTTTTGTTGGCAGCACTGTGTAAATAATCAAAAAGTACTACACGGTCAACTTATAACGAGTACATATGATCTTTGAACTACTGGCTAATACTTCAAAGTATATTAACACATGCACAAGATATATGCAGAATAATTAATAATTCATATTTTAAAACCAGACCTAAACTTATAAAATATTTGAATGAAATAATTTGTAATAGTCACAACTGGACAAACATAACTTCAAAACTATGCAAAATTTTTAATAAACTATAAAGTTAAAACTCAATAAAATTATTGGAACTTCATCACCAAAGGACATTCAATAAATCTATCAATGGAAAGTAAAACCAACTTATTATACTCCATTAAATTAACTTCCAATTCACAATTTTGAAAAATATATGCTTGGAAATTTCTGCATTGAACATTTTACACACTCAATAAATTAGCCAACTGTAACTCTTCCAATGATGTTACTTGTTAGAGATGTTTACAAAGACATGAAGCAGTTTGAACACACATTTTATATGATTGCATCAATGTCAAAAAATACTAGGAAGAGATTAACAACTTCCTGCAAGCTATATTCACAGACACATTTGTATTATCTAAGTCTCTAATTTTTTTGAATGTTAATGAAAAAAAACAGAAATGAATAAAATTGATTCATATCTATTATGGATTATTCCAGCGGTTGCTAGGAAATGCATTACAAGAAAATGGAAATCCACCTCTGAACCAACTATCAAAGAATTTTTGAGATTATGAAAAGAAACAGCACTGATGGAAACTAAAGTCAATGAGTTGAGAACTACTCCTAAATTATGGAGCAATAACCCATGAAAGAAGATTCTTTCTCTCATTGAGACATTAAAAATAGAGTCAGACTATTCTTGAATGAAAGGACCAAAATAAAGGAAAATTTTTAATTTATGTATTACATAAATTATGTCACAGATTGGTTTGTCTTATAATTTATTTCAGGCCAATTGTAAATATTGTATGTAGAATGTTTTTTTTACTTATTTAGATAAATGTTAATTAAGTTGTTTGTTATTTCTGAGAAAAAATTAATAAAACATTTTTGAAGTAAAAAAAAAAAAACAAAGCTTCTAGGATCATATCAAACCTTTAGTCTGTGCAAATTAAAAAAACATTTAAACAATCTTATTTATGTACTTATACCTATTAAGCACAGCCAATAAGATAACACAATCAATCAACATTAATTTTAAAGAATATTTCCTTTAAAATGTAATAAAAACACATTCACATTTGTTTATATCTTGGAACAGGTTTAAGTGTTGCCATCTGATTTATACCGGGGGGCAATTAGCTTGCAGTTGTAAAATCCATTGATATTCTTTAAGTTCAGGTTTGTTATTTAAGTCGCCTCCCCTTATATTTCTATGTATAGTCATAATTACTCTAAAAGTGAACATATGTTGTGAGCCATTCTCAGAAATATAAAAAATAAATGATAGAATCCAGGCCACCGATGAAGACAAAATCTCTTTTATGAAAACACACATATACAGATTAGTGCTTTCGTCTTGAGGCAAGACTTCTTCAGATAAAAACACAAGTGCTACACATTGCTTTTAAAACCCTCCAAATTAAAAACAATTAACATTTATAAGGTCCACACACAAATACATGAATGTGAGAAGTATACGACTGAATAATAAAAAAGCTCACATATCTTCGTATAACTTTTGATACAGATTGAAAATTATAAAAAATACATTAAATATAAAATGTAAGAATATCTATGTACCCTCACTATACATCAATAAGGGTAAAAAAAACATCAAATTCTGACTGCCTTAGCAACCAAAACTGGCTTAATAGTGACATATTCATTGAGACCAGGTGGGAAATGAGACTTTAGCCTAAGCTGCCACTTCAACTCTCTATTCAACAATACATTTTTAATGTCCCTACCCCTAGAATTATTTTTTATTACATCAATAATGCCAAATTTAAAACCAACAAAAAAAGGGCATAATACTGAGTGTTTTAACAAGGCACTAGTTTCTTTACCAGTCCATATGTCATATAGATGCTCATACATTCTATCTTTAAATGCTCTTTCTGTCTTTCCTATATAGAATGCAGGGCACCCCTCACATATAGCCAAATATACTACCATCCTAGTATTGCAATTACCTTTACAAAATCTTACAATACTGTTTAGACCATTGTTCAAATAAATCCAGTTGTCCCTTATAATGAAGGAACATTGACTACAATTGCCACAAGAACTAGTGGCCTTATTTACTATTCTATCATTACTGTCCACCCATTCAAAAATTCTTTTAAAATGTTTTCCAGTTTTAAAAGTAAAAATTGGTTTTGAACCAACAGCTTCAAATAAATCTTTGTTAGTTTTAAGCACACTCCAGTTTGGGTGAATGTATCGGAAAACACATTAAATTCCATAACACAATCCCCATGAAAATTTCTACCTTCATTTTGTTTAACAACAGTAGTTAAGGGTTCACCTAATAGGGTCTTCTATTTCGTACCCCATCCCCTATATATTTCATTCAGCACTTCGTACACCATATCCATAGGATACCCTCTTTCTATAAAGTTCTTACCAAGAAAAATAAATTTACCAACTAAATCATTTTGATCAGAAGTCATCCTTGCAATTCTTACTGCTTGTCCTTTAATGAGACTTCTTTTCTGGAACTGTGGATGATGGCTAGTGTAATGCAAGTAACTATTACACCAAGTACTTTTATGATAAATCCTGGATTTAAATTCATTAGTAGTCTTAAAAATTAGTAATGATATGAAAGTTGGGAGGGTACAAAGGCAGATATCAGTACCTTGCATAAACACTCCAGTCACAAGAGTGTATCAAAGTTCTTATTTGGCCACACAAACTTGTGCAGAATACATAAATCTTCTCAAAGCCATTCGGCACTGTAACAGAAGTCAACCACCTCAGTCCACAGATAGTCTTCAATGGCCTGAGGAAGCCTACGGGTGAAAGCGCTAGCCAAATAAAATTCTTAAGGAAAGAAATATGTGTGTCCACCTTCTTTAACCATAGCGAAGTGAAGACTATCTGTGGACTGAGGTGGTTGACTTCTGTTACAGTGCCGAATGGCTTTGAGAAGATTTATGTATTCTGCACAAGTTTCTGTGGCCAAATAAGAACTTTGATACACTCTTGTGACTGGAGTGTTTATGCAAGGTACTGATATCTGCCTTTGTACCCTCCCAACTTTCATATCATTACTAATTTGTTCTGCCTTTATAGGGAGAGGTACTTACGACATAGTGACAGCGTTTTTATCTTAGTCTTAAAAATAGTGATGTCAAGATAGTTAATACTTACATCATACCATGTATGTGTAAAAGTAGGAATGTGGTACAAGTGTTTAAATATTGCATAAACGCATCAAGAGTATCCCTTGTCCCCTCCCATAAAACAAAAATATCATCAAGGAATCTCAAATATAGCCGTATGTTTTCATGGAAGGGACTGTTGAAAACATACCTATTCTCCCATTCTAACATCACTAAATTGGCGTAGATGGGGGCACAAGCTGCCCCCATAGCTACCCCACTCACCTGTTGAAAATATTCCCCCTGAAAACTTATGTAATTATGGTCAAGGATTACTTCCAAAAGCTCTAAAGTTAATGAAATATGATCTTTAGACAAAGAAGAATATTTATTAAGATAATCACTGAAATACTCACACCCCTCACATCTTGGAATACATGTAAAAAGATCCTTGACATCAATGGTAAGGAAATTACAACTATCACTCCACATATCCTTAGTTAATTTACTAAGGAATTCCCAAGAATCCTTTATAAGATGTTTAGTTTTAACTACTATTTCCTTAGTGCAGTGGTCCACATATACTGCTAAGGGATGAGTTTTAGAATTTCTAGCTGATACAATAGGCCTAAAAGGTGGTTCTTTAATGGATTTATGTACTTTGGGCACCCCAAAAAAATTGGGAATAATCGGATTGTGTTGCCTCAAATAATGAAGAGTTTTGCTATCAATCCTATTTTCCAAAAAATATTCTTCAAGAGGTGAAATGTTTTTTACCCTTATTGATGTATAGTGAGGGTACATATATATTCTTACATTTTATATTTAATGTATTTTTTATAATATTCTATCTGTACCCATAGTTATACGAAGATATGTGAGATTTTTTTATTATTCAATCGTATACTTCTCACGTTCATGTATTTGTTTGTGGACTTTTTAAATGTTAATTGTTTGTAATTTGGAGGGTTTTAAAAGCAATGTGTAGCACTTGTGTTTTTATCTGAAGAAGTCTTGCCTCAAGATGAAAGCGCAAATCTGTATCTGTGTGTTTTCATAAAAGAGATTTTGTCTTCATCGGTGGCCTGGAATCTATCATTTATTTTTTACTTTGTGAGTTTTATTCGATTCTACAGTGTGCTTTGATGTTTGCATTCTCAGAAATGTGTTTGGTTAATGCATTCGTTAAAATATTTCATCCTATGTCCGATTTGTGCTTGATTATTCTGTCTCTCAAGCGTCTTGTAGATTTATCAAGTTGTACATGTTGTTCATGTTGCGATATAAACAATATTACATGAACTACAAGTCATAAAACATGTAAATGTATATAGCTTATTAGTAAGAGGAAGTACAAAATTACAATCACTATTAATAGATGCACAACTGCAATTATAGCAGGGATGGGTACCATCCTTAGCAATTCATACAGTCTTCTTATTGCATTTAACAACTTTATAACAAAGCATCTGTTTCACAGACAGATATGTACTAGGGTAGCTGCCTTTGTGGGTCATTGTAATCCTAGCCAAATTTCATTGGTGAGAATCAAACCATGTACTTCTGGTATGAGAAGTAAGCACCTTAACCATTACATTACAATAAGCAAACTTTGGTTTGTTGCCTATAATACCCTATAGCTTGGAGAGAGTTCTTAAGATACCCCAATTATCATTAATTATTTTCCTTGCACATTTACTACATCTACTATATGTAGTAAAATAGTGAAGTCTGTTGTCTATATTCAGTCTACCTCTATTCTCATCTGGGATTTCATGATTACCAAAATATGGTCTAGCTTGAGTGTTTCTCAAAGCTAGGATCTCTTAATTGATAATGTCTAGTAGGTCCTGATCATAACGCCTAGCTTTAAATTAATTTATTACTTCATTTATTTGTTCATTACACCTTTCCATATCTGTGTTTAATCTGTGTTTAGATATATGTAAACATTGTCCCTTAACTATCCCTTTAAATTCATGAGGACATGCATGATAGTATAGTGCAAATATTTGTTCCTATGAACAGCTTTTGTATGGATGCATGTCTGTAGATTGTTCCCATCAAATATCAAATTTACATCCAAAAAATAGATATTATTGGGTGAGGTGGACATCAGTTAAAAAATAAACAAAGTCTGTTAACTCATCATGACCACCCTCCCAAACAAAAGTGACATCATCCAGAAAGTGTTTAAAAAATGTAACATTATATGAGAAATGTACTGGACCATTATACATAAATTTGGTTTCCCATTTATCTAATACTAAGTTTGCATAAGTATTGGCAATTGGGGTATCCATTGCCACCCCTGATATTTGATTATAAAACTTCTCATTGAAAGCAAATACGTTATTGTCTAGTACCAATTCAAAGAGTTCACATATAGTTTCTCTCTTTGTACTAGATAAACCAGCATAACTGCATAGTAATTCCCTGATTGAGTTAATACTATGTTCATTGGGAATTACTATAAATAATTATTTTATGTCAAGCACAATGAACAAAAACAGAGTACTTGTCCTAGTTTTAAAATACTGATCTAACTGTTTAAAAAAAATCACATGTATCCTTGACATAACTCTTCATATAGTTAAGATATTTGCTCAATATATTCTGTAACTATAAAGAAATGGGTTCTGTGGACTACCCACTGCCTAAAATAATTGGGTGCATGAGAGGTCTTGTCACTGATTTATGAACTTTGGGTATTCCCTATAAAATTAGTATTACTTGAGAGGAGACAGTAAAATAATTAAAAACATCAATATTTATGTCATCATAGCTTGTAAATCAAAAATTGATGTACTAATAGTATTAATAATTCTATTAACTTCCAAAATAGATATTTCTTTAAAAGCAGACTGGTCAGATAAAATCAAATACCTAGCTTCCATATAGTTATTCTTATACATCAAGACTATTGCCCCTTCTTTGTCAGCTTCCTTTACGATAATATTTTCATTGTTAACTAAAAAGTGTAATGCTTGCCTTTCATCCATAGTCAAGCTAAGCTCTCTCAACCCAAGACTGGATCAGACAGTCAAGAGGAGAAGGGAAATACTGGCATCACACCACCAGTCTCACATAGACCCATTAAACCAGCACCGGCAAAAAACACACATAAATACATGAACATATATTCAGAGGCTCTAAATAAAAATCTGTAAAAGCAACAGAACTCTCCAAAGCAGACATCCAAGCAACCTCCACCCCCCCCCAACACAAACCATGAAACACATACTTCACAAAACCCATGTGCCACACAATCACAGCCCTTAAGGCAAAATAACATACCCAACATACTAGCGATAGGTGACTCTATAGTCAGGCACACTGAAGTCCCACTCACAAGGCTGAATAAGGTGAAGGTTACTGTTAGCTGTCTGTCGGGTGCCAGGATCTGCCACATAACACAAGCACTCAGGTCACTCCAGAACAAGTACAAACATGACCCTGTCATTGTCCATGTTGGTGTTAATTACCTGAGCCGTACCTCCCTGGACTACATGAAAAGAGATATGGAAGAGCTCTCTGATTAAGTAGCCCAGGCCAGTATGACCCTGACCCTGAGTAGCATCCTGCTCTCACCAAGAATGATACCACAGTATAAAGAAAAAAAATATCAATTTCAACAATTGGCTAAGTTTCTGGTGTCATTCAAAGGGGATCCAGTGTTTGTCTGCCTGGGATGACATGCTCAACAAGCCACTCTGCTTCACTAGAGACAGCTTGCACCTGCCACCCTTAGGCTTTCGAATACTGACCAAGGCTCTTGCCACCCCCATAGTGCCTTTTTTAGGCAAGGCTCAAAAGACAATCCCACCACCGTAAATAGCACAAGTAACAAAAATCTGAGGGTAATACTACTCAATGCCAGAAGTCTAAACCTAAAAATGCATGCACTCAAGGCACTCATCATTATGGAGAAAATTGATATATGTGCAGTAACAGAAACCTGGTTTAAGACTCCAGAGAGAACCCCAGCATTACCAGGCTACAACTCATACCATATATTTCAGCCACAGAACCCGGACCAAAATACAAAAGGCAGGGGAGTATCCATATTCATCAAGGATACCCACACCTCCAGGTTAGTGGCACAGCATGATGCTTCAGAGATTATCCACGTGCAACTAACAACAGACAAAACTGCAGTTCAAATTGTAGCTTGCGACAGATGACCCACCATGTCCCAGTTCCCCCATTCCACATTTCTGAAAACACTGGGTAACATAAAGGTCCTAACAAACACCCTAATATTGGGTGATTTCAACTACCCAAACATTAACTGGAAGAACTACTGAAGTATTAACTCCCTTTCCCAATATTTCCTAGAATTTATAAACTCAAATGCCCTGGATCAACTGGTCAAAACTCCCACCAAAGGTGACAACATATTGGACCTGGTCATCACCAGTATGGGTGAACGGTGTTCCACAATGGAGGCCAACCCCTCGGCTGGTTAGATCTGACAATAAACAAATCACTTTGGATATCCACATTCTGCCCCCACCCCTGGACAAAGAATCCACCATGAAAAACTTTTCAAAAGCAAACTTCACGTTACTTAAAATGGAGGTGGAAAGTTTCAAAGCCCCCATGCTAAAGGATAATGCTGTCCAAGCTGCAAAATCCTTTACTAATGCATTCTATGGACACCTAAAGAATGCATGGATCATGCTATCTCAAACAAAACCAAGACTCACTCCTCTAAGAAAAGGACACCAGTCTGGTGGACCCCTGCCATAAACAAGATATACAATAGATGGAGGAAACTAGAGCAGAAAAGAATAAAATCCCAAGAAGGGAAGACATCCCTGATCAGTATCAACAAGAAACTACGATCCCTCATAAAATCGTCCAAGACGAGCTTTGAAAGAAAACTTGCCAAGGACTCTAAAGATAACCACAAGGCATTGTTTATCTATGTCAAGAATCTAAGTGGCAATGCTCAGATCTGCTTAGAGTTAATGCAGAATGGCACAAAATACACTGAACCAAATGATATTGCCAACATCCTGGCAGACAGGTTCAGTGCAAACTTCACCCCCTCTCTCCCCCAAACGGGCCTATAACCATACCAGAAGAATGTAGAGCCCCTGAAATCACAGGCACTCAGGTTAAAATATCCCTCTCCAAAGCCAAAAACACAGAATCAGTGGGACTGGACGGTGTCCCTGGCTTCATCCTACACGAGCTCAAAGATGATCTAACCCCTCACCTAAACACACTGTTCAAACTCAGCCTCTCCACAGGCTATGTACCCGTAGAGTGGTGCACAGCAATGGTTATTCCGCTCCACAGAGGTGGAGCCACAACAGACCCTGGGAACTATAGCCCTATGAGCCTGACTAGTTTGGTCTGCAAGACTATGGAGCACATCATCATGGAACTCATTAACAGAGACATTGGGAACATCCAAACACTGGCACCTACCCAGATCGGCTTTGTTAAGGGCAGATCGTGCCTCCTAAATCTGGTGGACTTCTTTGAGACAGTTATCAAGGCTATAGATGACGGAAAGGTGGTACACACAGCCTACCTAGACCTTGCAAAGGCCTTTGACACCTTTTCCCATTTTGTTATTATAGACAAACTCACCAGCCTGAACATAAACCCCTATGTCGCAAGATGAGTTGCCAATTGGCTCATGGACAGAACCCACATGGTGAGAGTTGCCGGAGCTAGGTCTGACTCTAAACAAGTTACAAGTGGCATTCCCTAGGGCTCAGTTCTAGGAACCCTCCTGTTCGGCATATACTTTTCAGAAGTATAGACAAGCACATGAGGACTATGGCTGACCAAGTTCGCAGACAACTGCAAACTAGGGGCTATAACTGACTCACCGTCTGACAGAGAAATCCTCCAAAAGGGTCTCACTGAGATGGATACCTGGTGTCAAAATTATGGCCTCAAGCTAAATGCCAAAAAGTGCATAGTTATTCCCTTTGGAAATAACAAAGTACCCACAAACTACCACATAGGTGGTAGTCCCCTAAATACAGAAAACGTAATAAGGGATCTGGGGACCCAAGTAGATAGTAATCTCTCCTTTGATAATCACATTACCAAAGTGGTTAGAAAATCCTTCTGTGTGACCCACCTAATCACAAAAGGGTTTGCAGCCAAATCAAATGAGGTCATTGTGCCCATCTACTCATCACTCATCAGACCCATCATAGAGTACAACGCCCCATATGGGATGTACCTTACAAGACACCTGCAACAGCTGGAAATACCACAGAAGTACCTCACCAAGAGGATCACTGGCCTCAAACAGATGCCCTATGCAGCTCGACTGAAGAAACTCCAGCTGTACTCAGTTGCATACCACCTGCTTAGAGGTGATGTCTGCCTGACATACAAGGCCATGTCCAACCCAGAAGTGATGGACATGCTCCACCTAAAGAAAACCTTATCCCCTTGAGCCACATGCTCTAGGGATCTAAACCTCACCACAACAATGAATAGGACGTGCTGGATGGATAGATTCCTGTCCCAGAGACTTCCCATGCTTTGGAACAAGTTTTCCATCTACATTAGGCAGAACTCTTCGCTAGCACTCTTCAGGAGAAACCTTGATGAGTGGAAAGGAAACAGAAAGTTTACCCCGGGGATCACTTCAGTGGCTCTGCTGGACATAGGCACAGGGAACTAATCTAAGGGGGCGGCGGAAGCCAACACATTCTGGCTAGGCTTAAAAATGCCTTCGGGCAGATAGCCTAGTACCCACCTATGAACCTAAATTATAAAATTTCTTAAAGTTTCTCTTATCATTATAATATCTATATAGATCCAATTCACATAAGTCCCGAAATGCTGTTATGACTGGTGACTGAATGGTATAAAAGTACTTGCTCATTTAAGACAGTCATTCTGTAGTTCAAGATTGTCTTTAAAAATACGTTTCAAGTTGACATTGTGTTTAGCATCAGTCATATAGTCAACATTGTCCGGTACAAATTTCAACCTTTTATTTAATAAAGATAGAATTGCAGAAGTGAGGGGAAGGCTTGACAAATTAACAGACTCATGCATAAAAGTAAAGGTTTATTTTGATGAAGTCCCATGAATACAAGGGATGAAAACACTTAGTTTAAGGAATATGTATGTTGAATAAAATGGGTTCCTATTACATGATCAAACGCTAGAAATAGCGAATGCTCATTTGTCGAACCCAAATGCATGAAAACACAGAATATTGAAGGAACGGATCATTGAATTTTTTCGCAGGGAAAATATTCACTGGGCCATTCTCTGGACTTTGGTGTTTTCTTTACTGTGGTGCAATCTTGGAGTTGGTATATTTAAGGGGGTGTGTGGGGGTAAAGCTCCTCACTTTATGTTGCCTGTACATTTTTTTTTTTTTTTTTTGTTTGGATCAGCGAATTTTTTCCTTGAGAAAAAAAATTTGCTGATCCGTTCCTTCGACATTTTGTGGTTTCATATATTTGGGTCCGATAATAGATCGTTCACTATTTCTAGCATTCGATCATATAATATGAACCCGAATTGTTGTTTTTGAAAAAGTGCTCTGAGTGGTTTTATGAGTATGCATTTAGTGCACTTAGTGTCAAATAGACTTTGACAGTCTTCCATACCTTGGTTACCTCCGGTTTTGTTTTTTGGTTATCATTGTAAAACAGAATACAACCGTCAGGACATTAAAACTAACTGCATGGACACAATGCAACTCATTTAGTAAGTACACAAAGCCATCAAAGCAGCTAGAATAAAGATTTTAGTTTACTTTATCTCACATTTGCATGCACTCATTGATGTTTAGCTTATTTGCATGACTAATGGCAAGATCATAGTGTCTGACATGAATATGACTTTATTTTTGCAATGAACACGAAATTTTATGTGTTGGTTATACATGTGCATTAACATTTTTTGCAAACTCTCTCTCAGTTTATGACCACAGGAATATGATTTTTTATGTGTTTTGTGGGAATATGTGTGTTTTGTTTATCTATTATTTGACTAGACTACAGGTTGGAAATTAAAGTATAGGACAGAGATGAAAAGGGTAAGCAAGAAAAGGGCAGAACACAAAGTGCGGCACAGATGTAGAAGAACACAAAAATAAGGAATGGGCAGGATGGAAGTGGGATAGGAGCATACCTCTTAATGTCTTAGCTCAAAATCTGTGTGAATTATAACAACAGTTGCAATTATTTAATGACTTAAATCCTCAGTGATTTGTCAGAAAACCACACATTTTATGATGAACAATTGCAGCCAGTCTTGCATAAATTAGTCAAATATCTGGGAAGCTGAGAAGTATGACTGGGAGTATTTTTTCTGGGACAGGTGCCCTTTTTTAGAGGAAAGGAAAGTTGTTGAAGGAAGTCCTTAAAGTAAATGGTGGGTAAGATGGGAAGGTTAGGTACCACAGAGAGATGCACATAACTGACAGGGTGTGGGGTAACACAATGAGGAAAGGAAACACAATGATGAAGGATACATTAAACAGAAGAAAGACAAAGGCAAGGGAGAGCATTGTACAAAGTTCAGGAGTGGGCATAAACACAAAAGGGAAGGGAACCTAGGGTTGGGGAAAAGAGTTGGTGTTTGGAGATCCAGTTTCTGCAAGCACTGACCCAGTGGTAGTCAGTGTGGGAACCATCATCACTGGGTCCTTCTGGAGGAAAAATGAGTCAGCTTTGGGCAGGGATGTGACTCAATGGATATCTGATGTGAAACATGGTCTCCTGGCCACTGATTCTGGCACCCAAACTCCTGTCTATCATCTCTCCACAAGCTCTACCAGTTTCTGACCAGTGACAATAATGTCATCTCGATTTGCACTGCTACAGGTGGTACCAGTCTACCACCCTCCTTTGCAGGGCTACCAGATGCAGGTGGTGCCTTACCTGCACCACCTGATGCAGGTATTGCAGATAAGGCAGAAGGTGTGGAGGTAACTGTAGCAGGCTGTATGACAGATGTATCAGGTGCTTCAGATGGTGAAGGTGGTGAAACCTCTGCTACCACCTGTGGTGAGGGGCAACAGACTTTGCCAGTGGGTTAGGTGCAGGTGGCTGTGTTGTTACACAAACAGTAACAGAAATTACAAGAAACAAAAAGAAAATAACAAAATAAATGTATGAAAGACAAATGATAGCAACAAACAGAGTGGAGAAAGAGAACTAAAAAACAAAATGAATACTGCATTCTTAACAACACTGAAACTTTTATAATAAAGTATAATATTTTTGCAATACATGGAGCAGTTATTACACTTTGATATCCAGAAAAAGAGAAATCAGTTAAGCACTACTATAGTGCAAGACACAATTTTAATAAATGTTAAGCAACCCTTGCTTAACTTGTTAAGGTCAGGTCTCACACCAGGCAGTCAAATTTGCCAGTACTAACCAGTAAAAAACAACAGCAGAATGAAAAACAGATTTGCTTCAAACCTGCTATACTATCTATACTGATAATGTGCCCCTCAAGTTCTGTCATAAACTTAGAAAGTAGCTAGAAAACAGGATTTGTGTTCATGTGAATTTTCTGATGGATAGAAAGTCTGAAAAATCAAATGTATGTTATCATTTAGTGATGTCAGTCCTAAGTGATATGGCCAAAAACCAACTTATAATGCAAAAATCTGGAAATTGTATGAAAATCCTGACATTTGAGAGGCATGGAAGGGAGAGTGTAAACATAAGGGACAGTGTTGCACTGCATTCCTGACAGACCTCAATAAGTGTTTCATGGTTTTGAAAGGCAGAAAACACTTAGCACTTTTTTCTTTTTTTTTTTTTTTCTGTAACTAGTAGTACATGATGCAGATAAAGCTCCATGCACTACAAAGAATTATGATTGGGTCTCAGATCATAAGCCTTAATAATAATGTTCTCGGCATGGATTCCAAGATTCACTTCATGGGCTTCACTCTTGAGGCCAATTTCTTGGCATCCATATCTCAAGCACATAATAAACAGGCTAGGATTGGCAACTCAGTCATAATCCTCTATTTAATAGTAGCACTAACACAGGTACATCATCAGTATGTTTGTTTGAGTATAATATTTGTGGAGTGGGGGAGGCTAAGCCAATAGCCATCCACTGACATAAGAAAATATTGACTGCAAGAGCTATTCGGCAGGATTGTGATTCTAGTATCATGCCCAGGGATGCTATTTGACTTTAGACAATAACAAAACTATTTATCTATATCTTATCTATCTATCTATGCATATACATATGTATATATAAAATATGCTGATCATACAATAGTGAAATGCCCAAAAATTATTATTTATGGATATTACATATGTGGATTTTGTAGAGGTACACTGATAGTAGTGGAATGACAAATATACTCCATGATGACAACAAAACTTTTCTTTTTAGGTGGAGGAATTGAACCCATAGTCATGCTAAGAATCTAAGTGCACACAGACTTAACTTGATGAGTCACTTGCCTACCTATACAATCGAAGGGATGCAGAAACACACTTCTAATATTGCACAGTCATTCTACTATTTGTAAGTTGTGCCAGTACTGACAGATGGGATACTGCACTATAAAAGTGATAGAGATTTATTTTTAATGGCTACAACTGTTATTAGGCAAACAGAGACATTTTTAATGACAGTGCATATAGTTACCCCAGCTATCTCAAAGGTGATCTAGTCTGTTCCTGTATCTTACAATACCTTTCTGGCTAGAGACATAAACGGGGCATAATGAGAAACTGGATGGTGGCATGCAGTGGCAGGTTATTTGTTTACCTAAAAGACGGCATACTTACAGTACTGAGATGGTGACTGTGTCCTAACTTCAGCATCCTATTGGCTAAGGAGGTCAGGCTTGTATCAACTCAAGTCACTGTAGTGATGATTCACTGTTTTCCTGTGCAGTGGGATAGCCTTGGCCAAGCTCTTCCAGGCATCAACCTTATACTTTGACACTGTATTGCAGTTCTGAAGGACCATGCAGATGCAATTGTTATGGAGGATGCCCAGAAAAAAATTTTAGAATCATCCTCACAACACTACCATCACCTTCTCTAGTCATAACTGGCTCACCTTCAAAAATCCCATGAAAATGGCAGGGAACTGGTGCCCAAAGTGGTTCTTATATGTCTCAGCCTCTGTGCAATAATAGGCACTAATGTGCCACACATTTGCATGGCAGATAATACAGATACTGTATTCTTATGCTCGCAATGGCAATTTAAGTTCTGAAAATGTCAGTACTCCATCTGTCTTTTTGCTGATGACAATACTTGCTGTACAGTAACTCCATCTTCACCGTGTTAATAACAGGAAAACAATTTTCTTATGGGTGTGCAGAGCTCCCCTTAGATATTGAGATGTGTGCACATCATCATGTGTAGTGTTCATGATATTTATTAGGTGTGCTCATCATACAAATTGAGCAGTTCAGAAACAATAATAAGATGAGCCCTAATTAGTATAATGATCACACCCAGAGGGGTGAAAAGTGTGACAAGAAGCATATAGACCTCATTACAATATGAAAGAAAACTTCTGCAACCAGAGTTTGAATCTTTTGAGAATGATTTTCGTGAGATCTTTCCTTCTGAGTCAGACATCTGCTTATATAGATATTTGTTTATAAGAGGAAATAATTTTTCTAGACAGATAAAGACAGATAAGTGTTTTATTTTCTTGATCTAATTTTAAATTCATTTTAACAGTCAGTATCTGTTTTAGCTAAGGTCTTTAAGTCTACATTAGTGATTCCAGTACATAGTTGCCCTTCATTTTTGCTGTCTAAGTGGTCAAACTGTTGTTATTTAGACCTGATTTCATTCCTGGGTGCTGAGTGTGTGTCAGGTTACTTCAGGACTTGTTTTCGTACTGGGGCAGTTCCAGGCCAGTCACCTCAGAACTAAGGGTCTAATTGTTTTTGGATCTCATCCACCCTGTTGTAGTGTTCTTAACCCATTGTAACTGTCATTGCCTGACCCTTATGGTAATTTGACAACATGATTCTGTTTCCCTCCCCATTTATAGGCTGTTGATAGGAAGCACATAAGTATACATTTGCAAAGTTTCTCATCTTAAACTACTCACCAGGTGAAAAGACATTTGATAAAAAGTGTACTGATACTGCTTGCACTGATTATAATATCAATTTAGTGATTTGTTTTACAATAATTAGTTTACTGGTTCTTGCTTGTGGCAGAAGAAGGGTTCCTGGCTAGTTGTTTTGTATTCAGATTTAAATACTCCTTAACAAGTCCACTGAAACATTACTCTATAACTTAACTCCAAGCAGTTATAGTTACACCTGCCCCCGGTGGCATTCCTGTCAGTATCATGAACCAGCACATCCCAACAACTTCTCTAGCCAGCCTGATTGAGATGTCTATCCTGAGACAGTGTAAGCATTTTCTCATGGTGTCTGACAATCATCTATTGCAAAAACAACATAACACAGTTTATGAGAGATGTACATATATAATGTCCTCGGAGGCTAAAATCTCACACACAGTAAATTCAGACATCAAAATTGTCAGCAATGCATCACCCATAACACCTTTCCTGGGACATCATAATACACATAATCCATAATATGCTGAGGTTCTAAAGATTAACTTGCCTAAACATCAAAGACTTAAAACACATGTGCAAAGCACTGAGCATATTAAGCCTGTTTCCTCAAGGAGTCCCAAAGTCAAAGATGGTAAGACCATAATGCAGGCATCAACCTCAGCAGACATTCTTGTTATAGGTGACTCCATTGTAAGACATACAAATGTGCTGCTTACTCGGCTAATTAAGGAAAGAGTGACTGTCTGGTGCCAGGATCTATCAGATCACACATGCACTCGAGTCCTTAAACAACAAGTACCAGGATGACACTGTCACAATTCATGCCAGAATCAATGGCATGAGTTGTTCTTCCCTAGGTTATATTAAGAGAGAAACGGTGGTACTCTTGGACTATTTGTTCCAGACCAGTATGAGCCCAGCATTGTGCAGTATTTTACCTTCTTCAAGGATGATGCTGCAATATGAGAAAAAAAATAATTGATTTCAATAATTGGCTTAGTTTTTCATGTCCTTCAAACAGGGTCCAATATTTGTTAGCCAGGGAGGATATGCTTGACGGACCGTGCTGCTTTGTCAAAGATGGCCTGCATTTGTCACATCTAGGGTTCCAGTTATTGGCAAAGATATTGTCCACCCCATATTGCCTTTTGTAGGCAATGCCAGCCTAACAAATCTACCAACATATGAAACAAGCAAAAGAAAATATGAAGATGTTACTGATTAATGTTAGGAGCCTGAACAAGAAACTCCACTCACTAGTAGTCCTTTTCTCCCTGGAAAACATTAATGTCTGTATAGTGACTGAGGCATGGCTTAAAATAGTGGAGAGTACTCCATCTCTTCAGGGCTATAATGCATTCCACGTTTAGATCTGCTACTGTGCAGTAGGGGGAAAAGGTGGAAGTGTTATCAGTCTACATCAAAAAGAGACTCACATCAAGGGTGGTAAAACAGCATGACACATTAAAGCTTCTTGTCTAAATAATGATGAGAAAGGTCCTGTACCATATATTAGCTTGCTATAGAACTGCCTCTACAACAAAAGAAAGCCACAATGCATATCTACAGGAATGAGAATCACCCTGCATTAAACCCAATACTATTTTCCTAGGTGATCTAAATATCCATCTATAGATTGGAAACCTACACCACTACTAGCACACAAGCCTTATATTCCTGGACTTTGTCAATACAAATGTACTGGAACAATTAGTCAGACTACGTACTTGGGGGAATAACATCTTCGATCTTAAACTTACTAATATGGGAGCATCTTGCATCATTCCTTGGGTATCTTCATCACTTGTTAGGTTTGACCATAAAGCAGTCTCCTTCGAAATAAAACTGAAACCGCAGATCCCTTCCACCCAAGGTACCTTTAGAACTTCTTTAAGACAAAGTTACCTGTTCCTAAGTGATACATTGACAAGCTTGAAATCCACACCAAACCCAGTTATCTTCACTGAATATGCAGAAATGCACACCACCGCACTATACCAGTATGTAAACTGCTGCATAGATGCATTTGTACCCAACCGGAAAAAGTGCATGGCAAACCCTAGAAACCAAGCATCATAGTGGAACCGTAATATCAACAAGCTTTATAATAAAAGTGAAAAAGAATTTTGACCAAAAGTAAGAAAAGTAATTCCCAGAATGGTAGATCCCTTGTCACTGAAATAAGCAAACAGCTCAGGAACTTAGTAAACTCCACCAGCACCAGAACAAAGTATGATGCTAAAACAACCACCCTAGCCAAAATTTTTTAAGATATGTTCATAATCTCAAAAGCACAACAGTGGACTGAGCTGATTATGAACAATGTTATCCACACAGAGGCGAAATATATAGTGAACCTGTGGCTGATAAATTTAGTTCTAACTTTATCCCTATCTCCCCTCCGTCTGTCCCTCAAGATATACCTGAAACTGGCTCACATCCAGCTATCACCAAGTCTAAGTCCTAAAAGTGCTATCAAAAACTAAAAGTACTGCATCAGTGGGCCCTAACAATATCACTGGATATGCATAAATAGCATAAAGCACAAGTCAGTCACAACCCTAACAATTCTGTTCAGTCTCAGCCTCCATACAGATTTTTTTACCAAGTGAATGGAGAATAGCTACAGTCATTCCCCTGAATTAGGGAGGACCTCCCACAGACCGAGGCAATTACAGACCAATAAGTCTGACCAGTCTCATATGTAAATTCATGGAAAGAAGTATTATGGAATTAATCAATCAGGATATAGGGAATTTCCAAACACTGGGCCTGTAGATCATGTTCTGCCTGCAAATTTATTTGGGAAACCAGCTTTATTATTAACTAAGTATCAAATTGTAGGATTGATTTTGGTTTCTATGCAGACTGCAAAACAAGGAATGTGATTTATTTTGCTAAGTGTATATGGTATGCGATGTTTATTACACCTTAATTACTTTAATTGAATAATAATATAATTAAAACTAATACCATTCATTTTAGTGTAAAAAGATAAGAATAATATGAACAAATGTTCCAAACTTTATTTAAATACAGTTTTCTATTCTTTAATAAACACATAACATTAATAACTTCATTTAAACCTGGTATTTTTTTCAGCTTCAAGTCTAATTTGCCAGCAAGTTCCCCTCTACTCTAAAAAGCTTTTAAAGTCTCCACCCCTTAAATTTGAGCTACCTAATTCTAAAATAGAAAATAAAAATTTTGTATATGTCCCACATTAGGATTGTATGTTTGTATAAGGAACTTTTAACATCTCTCTTTTATATATGAAAAAATAGAGAAATTATTCAGAACAACTGGAAGATTTTAGAAGAAAATAAGGAATTGTTTGAAGCAGTAGGAAATATGCCTAATTTTGTCTACACTATTTATTATTTATTTATTTATTTCAGTTTGATGACCAAGGAGGTCCACTGGGCTCAGGAGCCCATTTTCAGTGGAGGCCCGGGGAGAAAAGCTCCACATTACATAGTAAACATTAAGATACAACAAATTAAAATAAAATATTTAAATATACAATTACATTGTAAATCAGAGACATGATGTGGTCCAATGGTTGCATAGCATCTGAGTCATGTGATGACTTGAGTATTTCAGTGGGTACATAGTATCTGAGTCTTGTGATGGCAGTATAAGTACAATGTTAGGGAGGGGAGAAAACGGAAAGTAGACTATTTACAATCCAAAAAGTAAACAAAAGCTGTGTCAATACGAAGAAATTTATTATAATCCAAGCCAATAGTAAATGCAAGAGACTTCTTCAGACTATGGCTTTACCATAAAAATCATATGCTTTAAATACTACATTAATTAACATTTTAAAACACCAATTAACATTTAAAAGCACAATGACATAAAAATGCACAGTGACCATGCATACATTAATGCTTCAACCCCTTTCTTTTTAAATACATTACAAACTCTTCCCTGTTATTTAAACCTGGAGGGAAACAAGCATTTATATTAACTTGCCAACAATATTCTAGACAACCCAGTTCTTCTTCAACATTTACTGACTTAATATTTTGATGCACAGTGTCCAAAACTATACATTTAAAATTAATTTTACATTTCTTATCAACAAAATGTTTGCTCATAGCATTTTTTGTATCTCCATTACTAATAGCATAATTATGTTCATAAATTATTTTGTATAGTTCTCTCTTTGTTCTTCCCACATAAAATGATCGACATTCTAAACACATCAAAGCCATAGTCTGAAGAAGTCTCTTGCATAAGAGACAAAAGTGCTTACTATTGGCTTGGATTATAATAAATTTCTTCGTACTGACACAGCTTTTGTTTACTTTTTGGATTTTTGGAGTTATTTGCTTGCTGGTTTTGTTGGAGTGTTTGACATTGTTGCAACGTGTCGGTTATGGAGATTAGTACTGCTCCAGGAACGAGCTTTGCAGCTGTATCAGCAGGCTGTGTGTTAAACTATACCCAGAGTGGTTCGTTTATTGTAAATGAAGAAGGGACAGTAAACCCACTCATGAGAAACTATTGCAGAGCTGGTTTCAGTAGTAATTGTGAAGAAGAGATTTTAAATGGTTGTTTAGCGCCTCCTTTTAATCCTTTCAATGTGGAAGGAAATGTTTTGTGTGAAGGAACAACAAACACTTCTTTAATATTCAGGAATGTTTTCACCTTTTAGAAAAAGATTTCTCTACATTGAAATGTCTTCAGTGGGACAATTTATTCTTTGAGAATTGTTTGAAAGCAAAACAAGTGCCGAAAGGGCTAAGAATAAAAAAATCTACCAGCAGGTAAAGATCTGCCTAAAGTTCTCACAGAGAAATGGCTTGAAATTAATCAAAAGGTGGGGCTTCAGTACATGGAATTGCTTAGTGAAACTAATAACATTAAAATCAGCGATTTAACTGCCAGAGTGAAAACTAACTTCAGCATGTTAAAAGACAATACTTCCTCAGAGAATTTTAACTGCAAGATGAGTATTATAAAAGAGAATTTACTCAAACTCAATGAAGAGCTATGCCAGAGAAAAACTAAGACATTTTTCAGAGACTGGAATGAATACGCTGGGGTGTAGCAGCAGCGTATGGGCTGAAGCTACAAAGTCATAGTGGTATAAAAGAATCCTATGGAGATAGTGCAGTAATAGAGGATGAGTTAAATGTTTTAAGAAGGTCTGAAAGACTAAATAATAAAACCAATGTAGCTGAAACTTCAAAGACAACCACTGTGAATGAAAGAATGGAACCTAGTGTTGGGCAAGGAATCAAAAACGGAACAAGCAGTTATACCAAAAACAAAGGAGGCCAACAAAACCAAACCAACAGTAATGGAACCTCAGCAAAAAGGAATGTAATAGTGGAAAATAATCAAGTTATTGATGTGTATCAAAGAATTGACAATCAAGTGAGATCGTGGGCTCAAGTGATGGCAGATGGAAGCAATGATACATTTAATTATTTGAATAAACAACAGCAATGGCCACAAAAAAAATGGTATGACAGAAAGGGTCCAGTGAAAAACTGGAACAGGAAACAACAATACTGGAAGACTTAGGTACTGTAAATTTCAAAATTATTAATCTATCCAGTAAAAAACTGTCTTATGGAGATTGTTGTGTGTTAAGTAAAGGGTGGAATTTCACTCCAGTGCAAAGAGCGAATAAGTTGGTGATGATCAACAAAATTAGAGACTATGTGAGGAAATTAAATTTGAGCATTTTACTTGGTGCACAAATGCAAAGTAATTGTGAAATGTATAAACCGAGTTGCTATAATCCACCGTTAATCAAAGAATTAGAAATGTTCCTCAATGTATGTGAATTTCAGATGCTTGAAATGTTAGGTAATGATACGAATTTTAGATATTATAATCTAACAAAAAAAGAAAAGGAATGTTTAGATGCTTTAGTCAAAAATGAAGATGTTTTAATTTTTAAAGCTGACAAGGGTGGTTCTATGGTATTGATGGATAGAAATGAATATGAAAATAAAATGAAAGAAATGTTGTCTGACACAAATTTTTATAGACCTGTGACTATATCAGAAGTAAGAAAGGGATCTTCATTAATTGATTCCTGTGTGGAAGAATGGTTCTACACAGGAAGAATTGATGAGAACACTAAAAGAAATCTATCTAATAACAACCCAAAAATAAGTAGGATCTTTGGTATTCCAAAGATCCATAAAAACCTAGATTACCCACCATTAAGACCCATAGTGGTGAGTAGAAATAGCAACACTGAAGGGATGTCAGTGTTTGTTGACAAGCATCTACAGAGGGTAGTACCAAGGGGTAAGACTTTTATAAAAGATAGTTATTACTGTATAAAAAAACTGGAAGAGATTCAGGTGTCTGATTCGCATATACTGGTTACATTAGATATCAATTCTTTGTATACCATGATTCCGAATAAAGAAGGAATGGAGACAGTAAGGGTAGAACTATTAGAATCTAAAGTGTTCTCCCCAAGTACAGTAGGGTTATTAATGGAGATGATTGATTTAGTTTTGAGCCATAATTATTTAGAGTTTTATGATCAAATACATGTCCAAACAAATGGTGTTGCGATGGGTGCTGCTCTAGCTCCTAGTTATGCTAATGTGTTTATGCAAGGTTGGGAAATAGCCAATATTTTAGAAAGTGAACATAGTAAACATATATTCAAGATGTTAAGATTTATTGACGATGTTCTTGTAGTCTTGTAGTGTGGGATGGTACTATTAATGAGTTAAATAACTTTTTAAATTACATTAATAATGTTTGTTCCTATATAAAATTTACATATAGTTATAATGCAGATAAAATCAATTTTTTAGATCTGACAATATATAAATATTATATCAAATTAATTTCTAAGATTTATAAGAAAGATTTTCAAAATAATATGTATTTGCATTATTCTAGTTTGCATCCTAAAAGAACTAAAGTTAATATTGTTAAGGGACAACTTAAAAGGATTAGTAATTTAACTAAAGATGATGAATTGTTTGAGCTTGAAGCTTTAAATTTTTGTAAAAGGATGGAAATAAGAGGATACCCTCAAGATGAAGTACAAAGGTTGTTTACTGATGAATTAAAAAGGAATAATATTGGAAATAATGTCAATACGAATGTTGGTGATAAAACACATAAAAATTATAGTAGAGCATTAGCAATACAAAATAGTACAGATTCGAACACTATAAAGAATATAGTGAGGAGAAACTGGGGAATTTTGAAAGGAAATAGAGAAATTATGGAAAAAATAGGGAATTAACCCAAGTTTGTACAGAACAGGGCTAGAAACTTTAAAGATCTTTTTCAAAGTAAACTAAATAAAGTTAAAGAAGCTGAGGTAAGAAAAGGGATGGTTAAATGTTATAATTGTAACTATTGCCAATATTTATTTACTGATAGTAGTGAATTATTAGTGGGGAAAACAGTAGTTCTAGTCCCAGGGAGGTTTACTTGTAAATCAAAAAATGATATTTATTTATCGATGTGTTCAGAATGTAGATCATTTTATGTGGGAAGAACAAAGAGAGAACTATACAAAAGAATTTATGAACATAATTATGCTATTAGTAATGGAGATACAAAAAATGCTATGAGCAAACATTATGTTGATAAAAAATGTAAACTTAATTTTAAATGTATAGTTTTGGACACTGTGCATCAAAATATTAAGTCAGTAAATGTTGAAAAAAAACTAGGTTGGCTAGAATATTGTTGGCAAGTTAATCTAAATGCTTGTTTCCCTCCAGGTTTAAATAACAGGGAAGAGTTTGTAATGTATTTAAAAAGAAAGGGGTTGAAGCATTAATGAATGCATGGTCACTGTTTATTTTTATGTCATTGTGCTTTTAAATGTTAAATGGTGTTTTAAAATGTTAATTAATGTAGTATTTAAAGCATATGTTTCTTATAGCAAAGCCATAGTCTGAAGAAGTCTCTTGCATAAGAGATGAAAGCGCTTACTATTGGCTTGGATTATAATACATTTCTTCATACTGACACAGCTTTTGTTTACTTTTTGGATTTTTGGAGTTACTTGCTTGCTGCTTTTGTTGGAGGCTATTTACAATATTTACATTATGCATACAAGATAACATTGTTAGATTAACTAGTATCCAGGGGAGCTAAGGTGTTTAGAAATAGGAGTATAGAAATACAATTTAGAGTAGAGAGAAAATAAGGCTAGGTGGGGAAAGTGCAATTGCACTTCCAATTTCAGGAGAGGTGGGAATGGAATTGGGATTTAAAGTTGTCAAGGTTGTCTGTGTTTTTTAATGAAGGAGGGAGATAATTAAATTTTTTGGCTAAGGAAAAAGACAGGAGAAGCTGAGCAGCAGGGTAGTTTGCTTTGTAGACAGTGATTAGGTTTTGGGTGAGCAGATCTAAGTGGCCTGTGAGGGGTGTATGGTTGTAGGATGTTGGACAGTGCAGGACATTTAGTAGGTTTGCATTTTGAAAAAAAATCTTTCATTGTGATACTATTAAATACACCATAGAAAATTTGTGTACCCAGAAAAAAGATGATATGTTCAAATGTGGTAACTGTAGGTATTATAGGACCTATGATTAATGTTCAGACTTTTTCACGTAGCTTAAAAGTGCCTGGACATTTTATGCGTAAAACTAAATGAGAGGTATACATCTGTTTATGCAGTGGCTGTTCATGGTTTTATGTGGGGATGACTACCAGGTCTTTGTATGAAAGAATAACGGCACACTATTATAATATAACAATGGTATATGGTATTGATTTTAATTATATTATTATTCAATTAAGGTAACTAATGTGGATATAAATGTAGGTTTGCAACTGACTGTACTGAGTTCTGAAGAAGTCTTAAGATGAAAGTGGTTAAATAAAAGGTGTATGCTAAATTCACTTGGGTTACTTCTTACCAATATTTTTTGCAGTTCTGTCTCAGAATGCATGCATCAAGGGTAGGTCCTGCTTACTCAACCTGTTGGATTTTTTTGAAAAGGTCAGCAAAGCAATGGATGAAGGCAAAATGGTTTACACCACATACCTCTACCTGGCCAAAGCTTTTGACAGAATTTCCCACTCAGATTTAGTGGAAAAGCTAAATAAACTGGGAATAAACCCATATGTCACCTGCTGGATTGCCAACTGGCTTTCAGATAGGATGCAGATAATCAAAATATAGGAAGTTACATACACAAAGAGACAGCCACCAGTGGAGTCCCCCAGGGTTTTGTGCTGGGATGTCTCCTGTTTGGCATCTACTTTTCTGAAATAAAAACAATATCAAATGGCTCTGTCTGACCATGTTTCCAGAAGACCACACTCTAGGAGTAGTCACATCCCTAAATGAATTAGCCATTGTGCAGGAAGGTTTACATCAAATAAACAACTGGAGTCAAAATCATCTATTGATCTGAAATGACAAAAATGCATTATTTTATCCTTTGGAAAGTTATCTACCCCAGGGAACTACAACATTGACAATATACTCCTAATAGATGACCCAGTTATTCAGTATTTTGGATCTTATATAGGCAGGGACCTAGCATTTGAACAACATGTGTCTATTGTTGAAAGGAAATCCTTCTGTATTAAACAGTTTATAAATAAAGGGATTGTGTCTAGCTCTAGGGGTCATTGGAACTCTTTAATAAGGCCTCTTTATCCCAAACATTAAATATAATGTCCCCTTTGGCATGTATCTGTCCAAACACATGCTGCAACTGGAACAACCACAGAGAAACCTTAATAAAAGGATACAAGACCTAAACAACATATCCTTCATGGACCAACTAAACACTCTGTCACTATGCCCAGTATTCTACAGACTTCTAAGAGGTGACTGGAATCTGGCATACAAGGCACCCTCTGACCCATTAGTGATGGATTTGCTGCACATGAGCAAGTGAAATGGGATCTGAAATATCCAGTCTAGGGATCTAAACCTCTTCTGTAACATTAACAGCATGGTTTGGAGGGACAGGTATATCTCACAGGGAACAGACTCTCCATCCAGATAAAACAAAGTTCATCCCTGTCTATTTTTGAGTGCAGTTTAGATCTATGGATGGGAAACGGAAAACTAACACCAGAATTACTCCTTGTACTACTAATGGACAGAGACAGCTCTTAAATATTTTATCCAGTGCATGGGTCCATTCAAATTATTTATGGTATGATCACAGTGATTCACATTAGGGGATAATACATAATTATTGACCATGGGATGAGTAAGGTCACTCTATAACTAAATGAGACAGGTTATTTCAAGCACTAAAATTAAAACTAGCTAGGGTTAAAATGTCCCTCAAGGTCAGCTAGTCTGCTTCTTACCCATGGACCTATATAAGGTAAGTACTACTTCTTTTACAGTTAATTAAGTTGCAGAATATTATCTTTGACTGTTCCTCAACCTTAATGCCTGCAAGAGATGTCAGTTTGTAATTAATTTTAAGATGTGTTGGCCAAAGCTGTCTTAAGAGGTACACTGCTTTACTGAAAATAGTATGCAAGACAGAAATCGACTCTCGTTAATCTATATGACACTGAAAATAGAGACAAGATTTTGAGATTGTCTGCATAGTTTTTATGATTTAGGCCCTTGAGATTCTTCTCAGGAAAGTGTTGTGGTTGTTCAAGTTGTGTTAGATGATTGGACAGGTATGTACCGAAGGTGGCATTAAACTTGACGACTGTCTTGATAAGTGCAGAATAGAGTGGAATGATTGTATTCCTGGAAATGAGTGACATACCCTTTGTAATAAGTTATGTAATAAAAACGACTTCCTTGCAACAGTGGATACATGATGATTGAAGGAAAGTTTGTTATCTGCATAGGTTCCCCGGTCTCTACCTATTTGATCCAGTTTTAGATGTGTGTTGTGAAACTGATATTTACAAAGGGCCCCCTGATTACTGAAGGATAATATTATACATTTCTTGGCATTTGTTTTTAGTCCATGGTTTTGACATCAGCTATTGGTAAGGGAATGGCCATCTTAGATGATATTATTGTCCTTTGGAGATTTAATGACACAAGACTTCAACCCAAATGCCTTCTGTAAGTATCTTTTGTCAAAGCCCAAAGAAAATGTGTTATTTAAAATGGCAAAACTTGTACAAATACACACAGGCACACACATATACACAAATACTGAGACACACATACCACATGAATTCACACACGCTCGCACAAACACACATTCACATGCACACATGTATACACACATGCACGCACACACACACACACACACACACACACACACACATATACACACAGTGAGACTTCTCAGTAATGAAGTGCAGCAGAGCATGGCTGTGGCTACATTTACACATGCTCACTATGGGTAATGTCTATACTATTGTAAAGCATAGCATCGACTGTTATTTGGTTCCAATGTCTTAATTTTATTATTTATGAATAATATAACCTCAGTGCAAACTGTACTTTTTTAAAGTTTTACAGCTTGTTAACGTAAAAAGTTATAAAGCATTTCAGTTGACTATAAGCAGAGGATTTCCCTGTTTACACTAAATGTGTATTTTGTTAATGACTTCTTAGTAGTAGAAAGAAGGAGAAATCCAATTGTTGTATGCCTTGGAATGGCTACACTATCTTTTATTTAGACATATAGACATTTTTTCATAATGGAAAACAAAGCTGACATGCTTCTGACCTCCACTTCCTTCAATATTTGTAACATTTCTTGTTATATTTTTTTCATTGTACTTAAATGGTTTCTCATTTCTATACAGAAATGTGGCTTTTACCATTATTATTTTGTGTGTTGAACACTTATTGTGTGCATATAATGCAAATGAATGTGCTGTATATGTAATACAAATTGGAAGGTGTGTAAGGCTTTTAGTGAAAATGAACTATGCCTCTATGAGCCGTCATTCAGTTATGATTAAAAAATGTTCTGTCTTGCATTTTCTTTCTAATGAACATCACACTTGTAGTTTTGTTAATGTTTTTATCTTTAATTATTTTAGCATAATATATTCATTGTCAGTCTGAGGAGACGCTATTGAAACCATTAAGCTAAGATGGTATCTGAAATTAAATTAGTAGTTATCTTAAAAGTGCTTAAACTTCTATTATATTTTCAATTTATTCATTCCTTAGATTGCTGAATTATAAAAAAGGATTTTTAACGTAAATTTAAAATAATTCTAACATTTGCTAGCATTACCATTATTTATTTATACATTAAGGGATATATCTAACATTATTTGTTTTTACACATATAAAAAGAATTAACTTCTACATATTTTGGGGTTTAAGCAATTTTATTATAATGTGATACCTCATGTTGGTTATATGTGCCCATCTTATTATATATATATATATATATATATATATATATATATATATATATATATATATATATATATATATATATAGGAAGTCAACTATTTTCTAATGGATAGACTTTCTCTTAGCAAACCAAAAAAAACTGCTGAGTTCTGTAAAAGAGGAAAAAAAGAAAGAAAGAAACCATTTAGGAACAGTTGCTATGTTCAGTGAAACTGCATTTCTCCCATTAGTTTAAAGAACAAACATAGCGAACTGTTACAATTGTTAAACTAGCAGTACACTTTAAAAGAGAAATTAATGTATGATAGAATACTTGCTGTCATTTATTATTTTTCTTAGCACTTTAGATTATTTTTTTGTGTGTCTCTCTTAATTTCATTGACTGCAGCATACCTAATACTGGGGAACACTATGAATGATTGCTTCCATACCTCTTAATTGTCCCTACTTTCAAAGAAAATGCAGGTTTTTGCATTATACTTTTGGTGTGTTGCTCATAAAAAATGTGTAGTTTTCTGACAAACTACCGAGGATTTAAATCATTTGAGTTTCGGACCATATCCATCAAAAGAATGTATACTAACTCAACACCTATTATTCTGTCAACTTTTTTAAGTTTATAAGAGCAATATTTAAAAGTTGTGCCCAATTTTAGGCATTTATCCCCCCCATTATTTTTGGCTTCATCCAGATTTCTTCTTCTTAGAGGTTGAGAGGTATGATTTGGCTTTCATTTAATCAACAAGAGTTTATTTGACCCCAAAACATCTAAAAGCATTGGAGGTAATTAACCAAAATAGCAACAACCTGGAAGCCATAACCCCCCCCCCCCTGCAACCCACCATTGTGAGGGCAAGCCACCACAGCTCTGAATATATATAAATATGTATATATATTTATTTAACATTTGTTTGCCAGGAAAGTTCAACTTTGAACAAAGCTAATTTTCAGCAGAGGCCTGGGGAGAAACACACTGGATGCATGTCTTTGTAATGTGGAAGGAAATCCACATGAATGCAGGGAGGACATGCAGACTGCACACAGAAGGCACCCCATATGAAAAATCAAACTGGAGAACCTCTTGCTGTGAAATGCTACTACTGCATCACAGCACCACCCATCTACACCACAGGGGAAAAGTGGCACTTGAGAGCAACAAAGCTAATAGATGAGAATACAAAAAAATTAGGAAAAAAAGAACCATGCACTGTAAGCAAACTCATTTGAGATGTCAGGATAATCAAGCGATTATAACTTGTTTAGAAATCAAAATTTGTTTATTGAAAAACAAATAGATAAGCACTTTTACTCTTAAAAGAGCTTCATCAGACCTAAATCCAGTTTATATGACATGCAGTATTTAACTGATTTAACAGAGATCATTGTCAACTAAGTCTAGCTGGGGTCATAAATGTATGTCATAAGCTCTTCATTCAGGCTATAATACGTAAGTCCCATCTTTCAAACCTGTTTTACATATCTGCTCTTATTAGCAGCTAATAGGTTATAGCATATGTGCTGCGTTCTTATCCTATGTGGCTAGTGTCTAAATGATACAAACACTTTATTTAAATCTTGTCCCTGGCTATGTATAACTATTAGTAAGTACATCAATGTATCTGTGATGTGGTAAGTAGATGGCATTTGTCATTTTTACATGGGGCTACAAGTACTAAAAAATGTGACAACCAGTCAAATAAAATCATAAAGTATTATACTGTAGTAATCATAACTGCAGATAGTCAGGAGAGTTTGACTGAAACCGTGACTGGAATACCTAATTTGCATCCTTTATGTCAGGTAGCTTACCACCCTTTTCATGACAGGGTGAATTCAACTTTCTAGTGGTATATCAATTGTTAGTGTGTTCAGAGAGAAAAGAAAGGGCTCTCTTAGTAATAGGACAAGGATAACATTCTATGACAGTGAGCCAAAGAGGGTGAAATGAGGAGAGAGATAACTGACTTCTATTTTAGTCTGTTCCATCTAAATTCTGTCAAAACAGGTACATTATAAGATGTCAGTAGCATATGTCATAAGTCCTAGTTGCCACAATAGTAATCTATATAAAACAGCAAAGTGTAGTTCCCACCATGGGAATCATGAGCCTCCAATAAGTGTGTCTTGTACCAGTGCCTGTTGCAAAAAATCTTTGCAGAGATGTCTAGGGAGACTAGAAAAATATGCAACTGTATGGACTGTCTAGTCCTTGATGTTGTGTCTTTTGGCTTTTCCCAGTTAGGGGTCACCACAGTGGAACTCCGGTCTGCTAATGATTGGCAGCAGATTTTTACATGCCGAATTGCCAGCCCTGATGCACAACCTTCAACGAAGGTACGCCCATTCACGCATGTCTCCACACAGAAGACGGTCTAGCTGAGAATCGAACAGGACAACATCTTACTATGAGGAGACAATGCTATCGCAGCAGCACCACCGTAGTACTGTCTAGTCCTTGATAGTATACTGAATTTACTTAATCATTAAGTCTAAACAAGGCATTAATCCATCTGTAACTGAAATAAGTAGAAAATAATTCATAGGTTGTTAACACAGTACATAGAAATGTTAGATATAATATAAAGATAGGTTCACTGCCAATAGTCTTACATACTAAAGCAGTGCAGATGATACAGGTTGTAAACTCACACAAGCTGAGTCTATGATGGGAGGGACATCACAAATACATGAAGCTTTGCTGAAATGACACTTAAGCTTAATGTGTGAAGCTATGATTAATTAATAGGAAGTGGTGAATGTAATCAGGGCAGGTAGGCAGCACTGCCTCAGGCCACATAAACTGAGCCCAGGAAGGTTCAATGGACCTTAATTAATGATATCCTACTCGAAATGACCAAAGGCCAACTCACAGGTGTTACCTTTATTGAACTGACAAAGGCATTACGTCTAATAGATCACAATGTACTTCTACACAATCTAGATGGTATCAATAATCACCCACATGCCCTAACTTGATCCATCTGGCTAACTGACATTTCAATGTTAAAATTCTCTTTCTCTTTCTCTCTCTCTCTCTCTCTCTCTCTCTCAGTATCATCAGAATTAAGCTGGTCCACAAGGACTCATTCTTGCCTGACTCCTTTTCTCCATATATGTCAACAAACTTCGTCTAAATCTTCCTCACTGCACACATTTACTCTGTCATAGTGAAATGGTACTATACTGCTCAAAATATATTCATCAAAGAAAACAACTTCAATCAGATTTCCTCAGTCTGATTCTCTGGATGAGTATAAATAAACTTTTACTCAATTAATGCAAAACAAAAATCATGCTCTTTGGGACAAAACAAAAACTAATCAGAGCTACCTCCACATTACAAATCAATGATCCATAACAATGCTACTATAAAAAAACATAACTTTAAAAACTTAGGATGCTGGCAAGATCACTCTTTCAGCTTCTCCATACAATACAAGAAAGAAAATAATCCCAGCACATTTCTTGGCTGAAAAGTTTCCACCTTCCTCTTAAAACCCTGCAGAACTGCAACAGGAATAGACATTTTACTACTCCATCTAAAATACAACATTCCCTTAATGGCACAGGCTTCAAAATAAAATCACATTCACATTCAAACACACACCAATAAAACATGCAGGGTAATCAGACAGTCACCAAAAATGAACACCATTGCAAAAAAAAAAAAAACATAATATAATGATAAAATGATAAAAATCATTATGATATTCCAGATTTTGATAGCAAACCTATAAAGATATGTATGTGTATATATATATATATATATATATATATATATATATATATATATATATATACCACATATTCGACAGTCCATAAACACGAAACACATAATACCGACAAACGAATAACCCGACGTACACAAAACACGAAACCCCATACACTGCACACACCACAATAACAATTATTAAAAACAAAACACATCCCCACACACAACACAAGCACACCAAAATCCTTACAAGCCCACACTAAAACTAACCCTAAGGTCCGTCACTCACTTAACCCACCCCTATCGCTCCCTAACCCTAACTCACTTAACCCCCCTATGCTTCTCCCCCCCTAAACCTTAACCCACCCCTATCCCCCACAGACCCACAAATCTCCACACTTACCTGCCTCGCACCGAGCGTCCGTCACTACCGCGATACACACACAGCCTTTCCCATGTCGGCATCCTCGGCGTTGGTGTTGTCATCCGTCGTGTCGGTCTTCTGCATTGTCGATGTTCTGCAAAGTCAGGTAGAACCATATATATATATGTATACACACACACACACACACACATATATATATATATATAAATATATATATATATATCTATATATATATATATATATATATATATATATATATATATATATATATATATATATATATATATATATATATATAGATATGTGACACCTTTGTGTCATCAGAAACCCATATAATCATATATGGGACACCTTCAGGTCATCAAAAACCCATATAATCAAAAACCACATTGTCGAGACAACAATATCAAAAACCCATTTCAGTGATCCACCTCAGCAACAAAGATCTTCTCAGGCCAAGTGTAAGATTATCATCCACTCTCACCCCTAATAATTGACAAATGAGAAGTGATTTCAATGGTTATGTTATCAAGGGAGAGAACTTTATTTTTTTTTCATGAGACAGCAATTTGGGGAAAAAGGTAGTGGCTTTTTTTTTTGTTGTTTTGTTTTTTTGGGTTGAGCATGGCTTGTCAGTCACAAAGCAATGTTTCAATGGCTGCTAAAGGCTATTTTTAGGTATTCACTTGGAGGTCTATATTATATAGATGAAAAATCAAAATGTCGAATGCTCACATGACCGTAAATGCAGAAATTCAAAATTGCTATTGTGGGGAGCTGTGCCACCCCCCCCCCCCACAAAATATAGATTCTAACTCCGAGATCGCACTACAGTAAGGAAAGGGCAAATATTCTGATCCTCACTGTACTGTACTGCGATCCAAAAAAAAAAAAAAAAGAAACATCAAGTTCCTGCATTTACGCTCATCTGAGCATTCGAAGTTTTGACTTTTCATCAATCTAAAGTAGACCCTTCACTTGGTAGGTCATCAGCTGAAGAAGAGTAGGTTTTAAGTTTGTTTAAGAGTAGTTTTATATAGGAAGTGGGCACAGGTTTGAAGGTGAAAGAGGATGTGGTGATATATGGCTGTTGGGCAGGGTTGGGATTAGATGTTGAGGAATCCTAGGTTAGAGATGCTATACTATCGATAAAATAAGATTTGTTCTTCTTTTAATGTTAACTGAATATCAACATTTTTACCATTGATGTAGGGAGGAAATTCAGTTAATTCCTTTAACATCCCCTTTCATGTGCACCAGCATGAGTCAGCTGGAAAGAGTACAATGGAAATACCCCAAGAGCATCCATGGAGGTGAAAAGTTAAGTTATTATGAAAGACTAAAATATCTGAACTTATACAGTGTTTCATACAGAGATTTTAAGAGGAGATCTTATTCAGGTAAACATGGCACTTAAAGACAAGTACTTCTAGGAATGTTTGGAGTATCAAAAGTAGTACTGAATTATCATACAATCTCTGTAGAACATAAGTTGAAGATTCTATAGGAATGAGAGTGTCCTAATTTGTTCCCTGACAGGGCAGCTGATGCCTGGAAGACACTCCCAAATTACATTAAAGCAAAGACTGGTTTATATAATTTTAAGAACAGCCTGGATACTTGTCACGGGAATAACTGTCTTGGTATATTGGCAGGGTTGAAGGGCATTAACGCCTGTGCTTGAAACATTTGTATGTATGTATGCAATAGTCACAAAGATAATTTCATCATGTAATAATTTTGTCCAAACATTGATTAATGACTTGTTGGTAGATATGCAGTATTTCAAAATATCCCATGTAGAAATTTGCATATATGAGGTAAATATGTTCGGGCTACAATGAACTGTAGTTATGGGCAACATTCTCCACTGTAGAAAAATACTTCCTTTGTAAGCCCTATCTCAGTCATCTATAATCTAAAATCATTATGTTCAAGTTTATATTAATTAGCGCTATCCATCCAAAACCTGATGGCCTGTAAGCCTATATCAAGAGGTATGTTGGTATAGAATGCCTGATTACCAAGTTACAAAATATTTAGAAGGTTGTCTTCTTCAAGTATGTGAGTATCCCTGGGTTCATTATTTATCTCTGACAGGGGTGTGATGCATACATCCAAAAATTCAGAAAGTGACTTAATACAAAAACCTTACCCAAAAACAATGAAGCATATGAAAATACTTGTATATTGTAGAAAAGATATAGATATACTGTGTTGTAGGGTAACTATCCAGTAGTTATTGGAGCAAATTGTTTTAAATAACTCACAATTTATTGCAGTATTGGAGACATTTTGTGGTAACTATAGAAAAGTCAGTAGCTGTGTCAAAAATAAGTGTAAAATAGTATTTAATGTCAGAAAATTGATGCCATATGTCTTCAGAATTTTCAGTATGATCAAAAATGATATCACTTCTCTCATCTGCTGAAGTAAAAAATAGATATTTCTGTCTTTTAAGATTGTACCCCTTCCAAATGTTTAGACAAATTGTATACATGTCAAAAAACACTGAGCATTACAATATAACACCTTAAATGCTAACAACTCATATATTGTCACCACCACAGGATAATAAAGGAGAACCAAAGTCAGTTTCTGAATAAACACACAGACTCCCTTGTTGACTGCAGTAAGAAAAGAACCCCTACCTAACTACATACACCGACTATATAACTTAGTATTTAACACATGCACCACAATACAAGTCTGACTTGAAGAGTGTTAGACAACATTTTCTAAGTGATGACATCAGCAGTATATGGGGAGAAGAGGATTGTTATAGCAGTGTCCCACATGCAGGTGTAAAATGTTCTCTTGATTCTCAACAACTGAACAAACACACAGCCGCACACACACACACACACACACACACACACACACACACACACACACACACATACACACACACCATGTGACTGCAGTGTTAATGAAACCCCTACCTAAGTGCACAGACTAGAGAACTCCAAATTAAATGCATGAGCCACAACATGCCTGACTTTGAGAGTGTCAGACAAACTATATGATCAATTTTCACTTTTTAATGGGAAATTGGCAAGGCTTAAAATGGTCCACAAGAGTAGCTAGCTTAGTTCTTACCTATGAACTTTATTCAGTCTCTGTCTACCCTCTGTGCTTTTCCATCCTCCCTGTGTAAAAGCAGGACTCTCATGTAAAGTTACTGATACTCAGATGATAATTTTGCACCTAACAGTCATTTCTTATCTCCTCATTGCTCTTAAGCAGAACTAGAGCAAGTGTATGACATCTGGTTTACAATTAGTGCATCAGCAATTGCATTGTTATGTTTTCTCCTTTCACTCTGCAGGCTGGTCAGCATAAGATACCTCCTAAATAAAGCTGTCATAGTCTGGCTCTAAAATACTGGCAATTTTTTTTTTCACAGTTTATACCTTAAGTAAAAATTCTGACAATTTAACATTTGGCAAATTTCTGACAATTTAACATTTGGCATTGTTATAGCTATCTCAGTTGTATACTTTTCAGTAAGATAATAATACTTGCTTTCTCTCACTTTTCCAACATGCTTTTAAAAATAAATATCCCAACACCATTATGAATACTCTTTTAATTATTCCTTAGTTTGTAGTATATGTAAGCAACAGAGCTTGCAGCAGTGCATACATTTGTTTAGTCAAAAAGCAAGTCTTGGTTTCACTTTTAAACTATAACATTCATTATAGTGGAAAATGCAACTGTATAACATTTACACAATTTTTTCATATATTTATTTTACTGAAAAAGGTGAGTACAATTTTTTTTTATCGTATACATATTTATTACTTTTTTATTTATGCAGATTAGTCTGCTTCTCATGCATTTTTAAAAGCATCTTTTTTCCAAATTTTCAACTTTCCTGAAAAACTGATTCTTGCAGAATGATTATGAAGCTTTTTAACGCCAGCCCCTAGTAGCATATAAGTATTGATTAATGGAAATATGTATTTATTTATTTACTCAGTTATTCTTTCATTCATTAATCAGTTGTTATTTGTTTACTGTGAAGGTGGGTTGATCTGTTGATCCTTTTCAACCATAACCTGACCTCAAAGATCAAGAAAAAATGCAAACTATAAAGAAACTATATATAGCTAGAATACATGACATACAGAAGATATATAGGCAGTACATCATACAAAGGTAGAATATGTTGAAGATAGTAATAAAAAATTAAATAAATATGTAACTATGTTCAAATATATGCAATAAATATTAAAATATTAAAATGACTTATCTTGACTAATGAGACAATTTAACTCTCAGCGGTGGGCAATAGCTTAGCTTTGTTATTTTAAATACTGATGCTACCTTTGTGGAACTGGAAGCCATTTGATGTTCTGTAGCAGATAACAATGGTGTTCAGGTAGCCTTGGCAATAACATAAATCTGCAAATTTTGTTTATAATTGCTTGAATCTCCTGAACAATGTAGAAGCGTGAAAAACTAAAAATGGGCAATCATATTAAAAATAATAATAACCTCCCCTTCAATCCTTCTTTCCTTTCCCAGATTAAGATAAAGTATTCTTTCTATCACTATAAAACTGAACTGAAGATTACTCACTGCTTGTTAATCCTTCCATGATTTAGTTATTTAGTCTATTATTATTGTTATCTAGTTACTGTTTAGAAAATTTATAGTGCTGTGTTTTACTTCTTATTTCTCAATGTTAATTAGAGCTTACTACTCAATTGTATCAAATTTGCTCCTGTATTTCTCCATGTCATGATCACCTCTACTATATTCATACCTTGATTGTTATTGTTTACCATCTACCATGTTATTCTGTGGAGCTTTTCTCCCCAGGCATCCACTGAAAAAGGACCTGTGTCCAGTCGAAATTTCCTGGTAAGCAAATGTAATAAATAAATAAATATTCTAGTCTTGGGAAAGTACATATCTTGCTATAATTGTGAATACAATCAAAGAAAGAATATGAGAAATTCTGTAAAGTATGGTTTTGCGAGTTACATCGTCAGTATGGGTGGCGAATGCTAAGGGAGTATCCTTTGTGAGACCCATGCACTTGTATTCAGTGACTTTAGTGCTCATTCTTTTCTTGGTGTCTTTATGGATCATATGTGGCTGGTTTGCTTATTTCATGTTATGGAAAATAATGTGATATTACATCTTTTGAGGGTTGATTAGTGGTTTGCTGATGGCTTGTCAACACCCAGCTGTAAAAGTCCATCAAATGAACCAGACTCGGACAAATGTAATTAGCGCTTTCAATCACTATTTAATATTGTGATCTTCTTCAGAAACCTGGTTTGCTGATGGAAGACCACAACAAGGGATCGGTGAAAATTGTTTGTAAGTTTATTTTCAGAAGTGAATATGATTTACTAAATTCAAACAGCGATATATCATCTGCATATATGCTATTATCAAGAGAGAGCATGCCACAAGTAAGGTCATTAATATAGAGATATATAACAGAACAGATACGAAGACAGAGAGAGGACTTCAGCAGTGAGTCTACATTTTGTGAGAAAGAGTTACTGGCATTAACTTCAAAGTTTATGTCTTTAAAGTAGCCTTGAAATCATTTGATTGTGTTTTTTCCAGAATTACCTAGAATTACGTTTTAGTAATTTGCTGTGTATATTATGGTTAAGGGTGTCAAATGCTTACAAAATGTGCCTTCTCTGTCTACCTACTTATTTACAGCACTGCCTAGTTTTGATATATAGTTGCCCTGTGAATAAAAATTGTCACACCCCTATGTCTTCCTTCTGGATTACTTGAGGAATACATTTCAGGGCATCTAAACTTCAACAACTTACAATGGTCAGAATCAAGTAAAAGTGTTTTCCATAATAAACCAATGTAAGCTTTAACCATTGTCATATACGAAATCATTTCTCCATTTTTAACAATGATATAAAGCTATTGACTTTCCATGGCATCAAACACAGTTCTATCCATATACAGTACTATTACAACTACCGCTCAATTGAATTTCAGTTTCACTTAAAGATGGACCCCGATCCCTTACCTGCTGTTATTATCTGGAAAAACAACAAATATTTAAAGCTGTTACCAGACCAAGGCAAACACTATTTGAAACCATATGACAAAATTCTCCAAAAAATGAAGGAAAGGGACACTCTGTTGAAATGCCAGCACTCAAAATGCCAAGTCCTGATAAGCCAAAAAAAAAAAGGCAGAAAACACAAGAGAAGAGCAAATCTCAAAAATATCTATTCTCCTTAAAATTTATTTTTGTAAGGAGAGCAAGCCCCCCACACCACCAAACTTATATATACCAACACCGAGATTACCTTGGAGAAAAATGGAATATTGTATGAAATGGCATGTCGGGCTAAGTATATGTAAGTCAGATCTTTCAGCCATTCAGTCTACATATTTCTGGACTTGCTCTAGTGAGTCCCAACATTTCAAATGGTAACCAGGAAAATGTCTCATTTAGGATTAGATAGAAAACTTGACATAATATGGTATGAGAAAGGGTGGAATGTTAGTCTGTATGGCAGCTTCCCTACATACCTAGTCTTTTAAGTTTCAATGTGTATAATAGCACATCAAAGTTGTAAAACTGTTTTATAGCTAGACACTCAGAAAGAAATAATGCATAACAATGACTTGGGTGAATGAATAAAGGACTTATACCAGGTTACCCATGTCAGCATAGAAATGCTTACATACTCAGTCTTTTAAGTTTCAATATGTATGACAGCACATCATAATTGTAAAACTGTTTTATAGCTAGACACTCAGAAAGAAATAATGAGCAACAATGACTAGGTGTATAAAGTGACTTTTACCAGGTTACCCATGTCTGCATAGAAATGCTTACACACATTAACTGTTCAGACGAGAACGGATGAACTATTAAAATTACCTAAATGATATTACGGATTAAAAAAATAATAAATTAAGCATCTGTTGCCTTATAAAAATTGACTCAACATTTCAGCAAGTCATGCTACTTTATTACCTATTCCATCTGTTACACATGTATTTAAAGCCACACTAAGAATCTAAATTATAAGCCTTAGAAATACTGTAAGTAACAAAATTATATAATGAAGAAATTAACAAACCAGAAATCAAGTGCTGAAGATATTTAACATGCGTGTTTTGGAAAGCTGCAGCAATCACATATAAATCAAAGTCAAAAAATGTGACCCACTTATAACACAAATATTTCACTTCCTTGAGTCTGGTAACAGCCTACATTCAAGTCATAAATTGACTTGTGAATAATAATAATCTTTAAGCTTATTCAAGAGTAGTCACTAATGTAGACACTGGAATAAATGTATCTTATATCCAGCATTGAACTGTCTTGGACTAGTATGCAAAAAAAAAAAAGAACACTGTTGAGTAAAATGACTAAATCTTTGTTTGCAGTTGCTTGTCACTGTAGCAGAAATTAACCACATTTTCAGTTTTTAGTTGTGACGGCAACAATATGTCAGACAGAGAGATCACAAAGTCTCAAAATATAACATCTGCTCATTTGAAACCAATATTTATATACACGATGCACATCTGAATGAAATAAGAGAGATGTCTCAAAGGCCATACCCACATGCCCTTTCTTCAGCTCACAGTTACCATACTAAATAAAAAGTTTGACTTGTTCGGGAGTAGGTTGTCACAATTCCAATTCTTCCAACAAGTACAGCAAAGGGCAAACTGGAACCCATTAGTTACACCAGATAAGTTGATTTTAAAAATTACTGGGTAATACTATTAGATTTGTCTGCATGCTTGCGAAAGAAGAAAGGCTGCGGTTTTCCTGTTCATACATACTGAATAGCCATAGTCACAGAACATTTACTTGTAGTGGGTTTTTATTACTCCCATTTGCAAACTCAGGTCAGATAAAACACTCTGTTTAAGATCATACATCTAAAACCTTACAATGAAAGGATGTGATGTCAACTCCAATGTGCTGCTACAAGAATGGCCTGTTTGTCCTGCCAGTCTTCATCTGAGCCAGTGGAAAACATATCCTTCCATTTAAATAACTTAATCTTTATACATAAAATGGTGTCAGATTTTGTTCCTTTACAAGCATCTCAAAGAATCTTAGGTTTTATATTCAGTTATAGCAGCAGACATTAAACAGTAGCTATTTTCTATTTAGTCTCAATTATTAACTAAACTTGTACAATGTTAAGCTGATCAGAATGGCTAGAAAGCATCTATGCAATATCTTGTATTTTGAATGAGATTGATAGATATAAGCTGACAGGATACTGTTTTTCTTAACTAGTTCAGCCATGATATGTTAATGTGACAAGCTGATCAAGCACTTCTATTGTCGAGTCCTGCATTACAGCATTTTCAAGCTCTTGTGTAGTTTACATCCTACATCTTTTCTGCCTCTGTAGGCTAGACCTTATGGATCCTTGATTTTCCTGAAGTATTTTTTTCTTATTATTATTGACCTTCTTAGCCATAAAAAATAAATCAGTCAATGAACATGTCCACAAACTGGACAGAATATCAATATATTAACTTCCAATTTTAACTTTAAAAATTTATGTGAACAGGACAGAGCAGTTTACTTTAATATCACTTGAGTCCCATCTTGACCAGAAGACCAAGATCCTAATGACTTTGATCTTCTTTCTCCAGGTGCAACAGGTTCTGGGTTAGAAAGTATTTTGTTTTACTAATATGTCCAATTTTATTTCATACCTTTTATACTTGCCAACTGAAATGACAGCTATAAATCCCAGGTCATGTGTTATAAAGACATGCAGAAATAGAGAATGGATTTTCACAGATGTATTTATTTAAGGCTTAACATGATTACAAGACAATGATGAGTTTGTTAATAGTACAAGCAGAGGATAGCACTGTCAAATATTTGACTATCCTGAAAACAACCCACATGAAAACTCAAAAGTGAACATTTTTTTTTCAAATATAAATTCCTAAATGTGTACTTATAGTGGCTCATGGTATTTGCAAGGTCCACCCAATGCAAAAGATGTGGAAGCTTTATGATATCCTGTATGATGAGCTATGATGTAAAGTGATGATATTAGTGAACAAACGAACTACCTCAGATGTAGGTAATTCTAAAGTCCTAAGGCTGTTCTTGTAAGATGATGCTATGATGCACTTCTCTTAGGAAGAACTTACCTGATTATTCCTCTATCTAGCATACTCATGCAAATGGCAGATTTTAAGAAAAATACCTTAAAACTTGGCCTGAAGAAGGTGGATGAATTTCTTTTTGCCTCTTTGCTAAAGGCCACAATGAAATGTCAAAGGTTGGCTTACCAGCAGTGCAGCATTAGTTAAGCTGGCTTGAGCGTTTAAACATAGCATAGTTCTTCATCATTCTTCTTTCATTTCAAAGATAAAATTCTTTCTGAAGCATATGCACTTATTTAGCTAGAATGCATGGATGTCACAACTATCCAGTGTTCTTTATGCATCAGCAAAGTCTTTAATTGATTGAAGTGCATGTGAAGTCATGCACTGCATAATATTGTCACTTGAGTGTCTGTAGTTATGGGTTATGTGGCACATAGTATCCAAAATCCCACACTTTCCATATATGTGCATATTTTATATATAAATATGTATATAACTGGGTCCCCTACGAAATCCTGAATGCACAGAATCCCGACGCCCAAAATACCGAGACAAAAAGCCCGAAACCCCACATTACCGAAAGACCAGAAGCGCGAAATTCAAAATCCCGATGTTAAGGGATTTTAAGTTAGTGCCTCTGGTGTTGCGGTTCAGGTAAGTATGTGTATGTAAGTGTGTTTGTGAGGGGCTTTAGTGTATGTAAGTTTGTGTTGTGACTGTGTTGTGTGTGTGTGTGTTTGTGTGTGTGTGTGTGTGTGTGTGTGTGTGTGTGTGTGTGTGTGTGTGTGTGTGTGTGTGTGTGAGGGACTGTAATGTGTGGGAGTGAGTTTGCCTTGTGTATATGTTTGTGTGATCTTGGAGTTAGAATAATAAAGTAGGGGGTGTGTGGGGCACAGCCCCCCAAATGGGGGGTGCAGGGGGGCTTTGCCCCGCTGCTTATCTTTAGTGTAGGGTGGTTTGTTTGGTTATGGAGGGAGGGTGTGTGTATGTATGTGTGCTGTATGCATGTATTAGTTTCGCAATTTTGAATTTTGCGCATTCAACATTTCGGCACTGTGGGTTTTTGGGCTTTTCATCTCAGTATTTTGAGCATCGGGATTCTGTACATTTGGGATTTCATAGGGGACCCATATAGCTATATCTATACCTATATATAAGTATACATCTTTATCTATATCTATATTTCTATATTTCTATCTATGTCTGTTATTCTATCTATCATCTATCTATCTATCTATCTATCTATCTATCTATCTATCTATCTATCTATCTATATATTTGTGTGTGTGTGTGTGTGTGTGTGTGTGTGTGTGTGTGTGTGTGTGTGTGTGTGTGGATCTATGGCATACTGAAAACAAAAATGATAACTGAATGCCAAATAATCAATCCCATCAAATTGAAACCCCAAACATCTCAAATACTGAAAAAAATGAAAAAAATCTTTTATGCAGGAGCTGAGCTTCCTGTACCTCCACACAACTTGTTCATAGGTTCATAGGTGTACGCTAGGCTAATGACCACAAGGGTTTCATAGGTTCATAGGTGTATGCTAGGCTAATGACCACAAGGGTTGTTAAGCCTATCCAAACATCCCAAATCTCTGATAAGTTCTGATACCCTTGATAAGTTTCAGCAGGGGCTTGGGAGATGAAGCATTTACAGGCTGCCTCTGTCCATTAGAGACCTAGGTGCCAAACCTGTTCTCCATCCAGTTGTCAAAGTTACACTTGAATTGGGTTAGGGAGGAACTCTGCTTTACATGGAACGGGAGCCTGTTCAAGAGACGGGGTAATCTCTGATAAACATACCTGTCTCTTGAGTAGGCCCTATTTATATCACAGGCAAGGTTTACATCTTTAGAATGAGTAATTCTGGTGCAGTTTGTTTTGAGGATATGCAGGAGGTCCATCAGAGAGAGGTCTGACAATGCCCTGAATGCCCGGCATAGATGTTCCCTCAACAGCAAAGGACATTTTACTTACTCTCAGTATTCTTTTAGTGAGGAAACTCTGTGGATGTTCTAGTTGTTGGATATGCTTGGTTAGGTACATGCCAAAGGGAACATTGTACTCAATGATAGGTATGATAAATCCCAAATACAGAGGAACAATGACTTCCATGGACCTAGATGCCATACCTTTGTGTATAAGTTGCACGATATAGAATGCTTTCCTCAATACTGTAGACACATGGTGGTCAAAGGCTAGGTGTTGTGGTGGTGGTCTTGAGTTGCCCGCCTCTGGTATAAAGTTGATACTGGACACTCCACCCAATCACATTACATCAGCTCATTCTACTATTTATAGTGAGAATTTAGTAAAGGTCCACCCCTTTAGCTTCTGAACCTCAAATTATCTCATTATCTTCTGTCTCTTCACTTTTTGCTAAAAAAAAAAAAAAAAAACTGTACCTCTTTCTACTTCATTCTGCTATTTGCCATATTTATTACTGCTTGTTGTTAGCCTCACTAAATTGATGACCGTATTCTACTGAATCGCTGAGCTATTGTTTCAAAACAATCTACTGATTAACTATATTTCATTGCTGTCTACTGCAATTCATGACTGTTTAACTGCATTTTACTGCATTTTGTTGCTGTTTAACTATATTTTTTTCATACAGCAAGTGCTATTCATTTGACTATAAGTGATTAATCTGTGCATCATTGTGAGTTTTTTCTTACTGAGTTCTTAACCCTAAAATTGAGTAGCATAGTCTAAACACAGGTATGCAGCATCCAGCTGCATGATTTTAAACCCTTTTTGAGGTATTCCAGTTACAAGTTAACTGTTTTTTTCTGAAAAAAAACTTCTAAACTTGTTTTCCAACTTTCCTGTTACTAGAATAGTCCAGATACAGATTTTCTGGATCCAGGACTGTTTTGTACGTTTCTGAGTTCCCCAGAGCTTTCTGTTTTAGAGGGAAGCTTTCCAGCTTATCAATGGGAGTGGTAAGCGCTAGGTAGCCTATCTACCACAAGAGGAGTGGTTTCTGGCTCTGAAATTGTAGTTTATTGGTTGTTTGGGCAGTTTTTCTATCCCTTTCAATTTTCTAGTTTAAAAGCCCATATTTGTGTGGGTTTGCACTTGTTTAAGCTCTACAGATCCTGTTTTGGAGTCCTGCAGACTACAAGAGCAACAGTAAAGTGAAATAGAGACTTTAATTGCCTCCATTTTGATTTTTTTCTGATTATAATGCTTTCTGAACTTGATATAAATTATCTTTTTTCATTTAACTGCATTTACTTTAACTGTATTTGCTTTAATATTGCTACACACTCAAGTGTGCTAGCTTGCTCTGCATTTAAAGCATATTACCGGTGCCAGAAAGTCTGCTCTTCAATTTTTGCCTTAGATATTGCTAAATCTCTTCTTTCTTGCACTTTAATTAGCTTATTTACCTAGCACTTGATAAGGCTTTTTGTAGCAATTATTGTAGTACACATACGTGCTATCAGAACTAAATGTCACATAAGGAAACAGCTCCAGTACTTAGTAATGATGACTATCCCACCTGGCATGTCTAAAGGTCAGTTTCCTGTGCTTTCTCCTATTAAACTGGTGAACTTGGGCATTCTGAGGCAGTGTAGCAACTGCCTCATGTACACGGACAACCCTCTCCTATTACCTCCCGACACTCAGACTTGTGAGAGATACGCTTATATCACCAAACTGGAGGCCATGCACTCTCCAGCCAAGACCAGAATAGCGGATGAAGAGGAGAAGTTCAACACCTGCACCACACCACATGGAACACATAGCCCCCCAGAACACCCCTCCTATCACAGCCCTCACATAAAAACACAAATCACACACCCATCTTCGTGGAGGCTCTCAATAGATATCTACCCAAACAGCAGAGACCTCCAAGGCAGACAAGCACTCCACCACCACAGCACAGCACAAACCACATTTCACATAGCTCACCTACACAGTGTGCCCCTCAACCTAAGCCCTTAAGGCAAAACAGCTTGCCCAATACAATAATCATAGGTGACTCAGTAGTGAAGCACACTGATGTCCCACTAACTAGGTTGAATAATAAGAAGGTAACAGTCAGCTGTCTATCAGGTGCCAGAATCTGACACATAAAATACGCATTCAGGTCACTCCACAACAAGTACAAGTATGACTCTGTCATTGTCCATGTGGGTGTGAATGTCTTGAGTTGCACTTCCCTGGACTACATGAAAAGAGACAATGTGAAGCTCTCGGATTATGTGGCCGAGGCAGGTATGACCCTAGCCCTGAGCAGCATCCTATCGTCATCCAGAATGATACCGCACTACAAACAGAAAATTATTGACTTCAACAATTGGCTAAGTTTCTGGTGTCATTCTAAAGGGATCCAGTAACTGCCTGCTTGGGATGACATGATTGACAGACCTTGATGCTTTGCCAGAGATGGCCTGCATCTGTCAACCCAAGTTACCACTATAACAGCTATAAATAAATGCAATCTGAGGGTCATGCTGCTCAATGCTAGCATTCTAAATCTCAAAATGCACTCAGTTGAAGCACTCTTCAAAATGGAGAACATTGACAGTTGTGCTGTAATGGAGACCTGGTTTAAAGCAGCAGAAAGCACCCCTGTGCTACCAAGCTATAACTCATTCCACACCTTTCGGCCCCAGAACATGGACCAAAACTCCAAAGGTGGTGGAGTCACCATATTCATAAAGGATATGCTGACCTCCACACTAGTAGCCCAGCATAATACATCAGAGATACTCCATGTACAACTAACTTTGGATAAGACCGTGATTCAGGTTGTAGCCTGCTATAGGTCCCCAACCATCTTGCAAGACTCTCACTCCACATTCCTAAGCACCCTGGAAACTATTAAGATCCACCCCAACACTCTCATTCTAAGTGACTTCAACTACCCCTCAATCAAATGCGAAAACTACCCATGCACCAATGCACTGGTCCAACGCTTCCTGGAATTCATCAATTCCAATGCCCTGGACCAGCTCATTCTTACCCCCACTAGAGGAAGTAACATCCTTGACTTGGTTATTACTTGGTTATTACTAACATGGGCGACCATTACTCAACACCAATAGTCAATCCGACCACAAACTAATCACCATGGAAATCCACATCTCACTCACACCCCCTGCAAAGGTATCCACCATGAAAAACTTCTCCAAAGCTGACTTTAGACTCCTAAAAACAGAGGTGGCTAATTTTACAGCACCCATGCCAATGGAAAATAGATGCACGACTGCCAAATCATACACCAATGCACTGTACGAACACATTCATAAATGCATGGAACTAGCCATGCCCAAGAGAACCAAGATGCTCTCTTCCAAAAAAAAAGGAAGACATTCTGGTGGTCCCCTGACATTAATAAACTCTACAACAGAAGGAGGAAACTGTTGCAAAAAAATAGTGAATTCCCAAGACTGGACAAATTCCCTTATTAGCCTCAACAAAAAGTTGAGATCCCTCATCAAAACCTCCAAAGCCAGCTATGAAGGCAGAATTGCAGCTTGCACTAAAAACAGCAACAAAGAATCAAGAATCTCCACGACAATACCCAGATTTGCTCTGTGTTACTGCACAATGGTACATCCTATACTATGCCAACAGATATTGCCAACATACTTACCAACAGATTCAGTGCCAAATTTACCCCCCCCCCCAAAGGACCAATCTCAATACCAGCAAAATGCCAGGCACCCAGCATTACTGAAGCACAGGTTAAAGCTGCATTGTCAAAGGCCAATAATACAGCTTCCATGGGACCCAACAATATCCAAGGCTGTATTCTACATGAATTACAAAGTGAACTGGCACCACATCTTTGTGCCCTGTTCACTCACAGCCTCACCTCAGGCTTTGTCTCTACCAAATGGCACACTGCTACAGTCATCCCTCTCCATAAAGGAGGAGTAACTACAGACCCTGGAAATTATTGCCCCATTAGCCTGATGAGTCTGATATGTAAGGCCATGGAGCGCATCATCATGGACCTAATTAACAAGGATATAGGTAATATCCTAACTCTAGATCCCACGCAATTTGGTTTTATGAAAGGTAGATCATGCCTGCTGAACCTGGTTGACTTCTCTGAGTCAGTCATCAGAGCTGCGAATGAAGGTAAAGCAGTTCATACAGCCTAACTCAATCTGGCCAAGGCCTTTGGTACCATTTCTCACTCAGGAATTATTGATAAACTCACCAGTCTAGGCATCAATCCCTATACTGTTAAGTGGGTTGCAAATTGGCTCACAGATAGAACCTAGAGTGTGAAAGTAGCAGACTCCAAGTCACACTGCTGACTAGCCATGAGTGGAGTCCCACAGGGATCGGTCCTGGGTCCTCTCTTGTTTGCCATCTACTTCTCAGAAGTCCAGGCCAACATGGAGGGATTCTGGCTGACCATATTCACAGACAACTGCAAGCTGGGAGCCATTATTAACTCCTCAAGTGATGTAGACCTCATACAGAAAGGCCTCACTGAGACCAATGACTAGTGTCGAAACCATGGCCTTAAGCTTAATGCCAAAAAATGCATCATCTTCTTCTTTGGGAAAAACTCAGTCACCACTAATTATCACATCGATGGCAGCCCACTGAACACTGAATGCATTATAAGGGATCTGCGGACACAGCTTGACAGACCCTCTCCTTTGACCACCACATTGCCACTCTGATCAGAAAGTCCTTCTATGTGGCACATCTCATTACCAAGGGTTTTGCATCCAGGAAGAATGAGGTCATCATTTCTCTCTACTCTTCCCTCATTAGACCAATCATAGAGTATAATGCCCCACTTGGCATGTACCTCACTAGACTCCTGCAACAGCTGGAGAGGCCACAACATGAAGAGGATTCTAGGCCTTAAACACATGTTCTACATGGACAGACTCAAAAAGCTCCAGCTATTCTCTGTCTCATATCATCTACTAAGAGGTGATCTCTGCTTAACTTAGAAAGCCATGTCTGACCCAACTTTGTTAGAAATGCTACATGTAAAGAAATCCCAATATCTCCACACCACATGCTCCAAAGACCTTAACCTCATTACCAAAATCGACAGAACATGCTGGAGGGACAGGTTCATAACCCAGAGACTGCCCATGCTCTGGAATAGGCTTCCCATACATGTCAAGCAGAGCACACCCTGGGGATCACTCCAGTGGTTGTACTTGATAGAGGCACTGGGAGCTAATGTCAGGCAACACAATGCCAGGGTGCTTCTATGAGCTAGAATTGTAAAGGCTGCAGGGCCAGTAGCCTAGTACACCTATGAACCTATGAGCCTATGTGCGTCCCTGAGTCCCTGACTTTTGGGTCAACTCTAAGGGGTGTGTTGTTAACAAGATAGTTACTAGGGATGGATGACTTCCTAAAGGATACAATTATGCATTTCTTGTCATTTAATTTTAGTCTGTGGCTCTGACACGAGTTGTTTATCTGTGTCAGCCATTCCTGGAGGACATTTATGTTGGTGTGGGATTCAATGATTGCTCCCAATTTGCAATCATTTGCAAATGTAATAAATCAGAGACCATTGGCATTAGCCTTGACGTCAGAGAAGTAAATACCAAAAAGAAAATAAAAAGCAGATAAGTGGGAAACCAAAACCTAATAAAAACAAAAAGCCACTCTAGGAGCACTCAAAGCCAGAAAAAAAAAAAAAAAAAAAAAAAACTACTACAGACCACTTTCTTTAAAAGTAACAAAGATTTAAGGATTCTTCTTTTCAGCCAAAGTACTAAAGCAAAAATAAACAGAACTATCAACTCACATCTTTTATATAAATTGCAGTCATTACCAAAAACAATAAAACAATTATACAATTAAATAATCTGATTACAATATGTACCTTTGTTAAAGCAGCAGTATTAAAAGTGTTAAAAAACTTGAAAAGACTCAAGCACCAAAAATACTGGCCATTGTCCAAAATATTAAACTTTATTAACCCTTAGTCTTTTCTCTTTAAGAAAACATTTTATATTTATAACCTCATTAAATCCAGTTTCCTGATCAGCTTGTAACTTAATTTGCCACATAGTCTCTTTTTTCTCTAGAGAGTTCGTATAAGCCCTCCTTTTTTATCCAGTGGAACATGGCCCAATGCGAAATTTTTTTTTTTTTTTTAATTTTTGCTCACAGTAGTACATTTATATAAAGCATTGTCAAGATCTCTGCTTTTTATAGCTTATATGTGCTCTTTTATCCTTTTATTTTGGCCTCTAGAAGTAATTCCTATATAAAAAGCATTTTCTAGCTTGCTAAAGTTTACATCTCTATTAGAAACAGTATTTAGAAAACATCTAGAGCCTGTTTACTGCAATTCCTGTGTTGCACTTAATTTAAAATCGTTTTTTTCTCTTATAACTGCATTTTGCCTGACTTTGGCCTAGCATTCAATTGTGGGGCCATTTATTGCACAGTTGTGAATATTTTGCTACTTGTGTATCTCTGCTACCTTTAAACTAAAAAAAAAAAAAAAAAAACTTGCTTTTTTCCCACTTTCTGAAATTTAAGAAAGTTCAGTTACAGATTTGCTGTTCTGAACTGTTTGTAAGTTTCTTGGAGGCCAGTGCTTGCTTGGACTAAAGGGAAGTCTCTGTGTTCACCAGTGGCAGTGGTTAACACTGAACAGCCTGCCTGTCCCTGTAGGAGTGGTTACTGCCTAGAAGCTGTAGTTTTTTTGGCCATTTGGGGTCAATTCTAAACTCCTTGATCTCTATCTCTTAAAACCCTGCTGCCTCATGGTTTTGTCATCTTTCCAGGCTTGTTAGTTGTTGCTGAAGCACCTACCAAGGCGAGAAAACGCTGAGAAGAGAAAGGAGCCACTTTTGAGATTTTAAGTATTTTCTTCTGGTTTTTTGTTAAGAATTACTGCTTTGCCGCCTACTTTTCAGCATTTTCCAGCTTGCTAAAGTTTATATCTGTATTAGAAACAGTATTTAGAACACATCTAGAGCCTGTTTACTGCATTTCTTGTGTTGCACTTAATTTATTTTTTTTTTCTCTTAAAACTGCATTTTGCCTAACTTTGGTCTAGCACTCATGTGTGGGGTCATTTATTGCACTGTTGTGAATATTTTGCTACCTGTGTATCTCTGCTACCTTTAGACAAAAACAAAAAAGAAAAAAAAAAATAGCTTTTTTCCCACTTTCAGAAGTTTAAGAAAGTTCAGTTACAGATTTGCTGTTCTGAACTGTTTGTAAGTTTCTTGGAGGCCAGTGCTTGCTTGGACTAAAGGGAAGTCTCTGTGTTCACCAGTGGCAGTGGTTAACACTGAACAGCCTGCCTGTCCCTGTAGGAGTGGTTACTGCCTAGAAGCTGTAGTTTTTTTGACCATTTCGTGTCAATTCTAAACTCCTTCATCTCTGTCTCTTAAAACGCTGCTGCCTCATGATTTTGGCATCTTTCCAGGCTTGTTAGTTGTTGCTGAAGCACCTACCAAGGGGAGAAAATGCTGAGAGGAGAAAGGAGCCACTTTTGAGATTTTAACTATTTTCTTTTGCTTTTTTGTTAAGAATTACTGCTTTGCCACCTACTTTTCAGAATTTTCCAGCTTGCTAAAGTTTATATCTGTATTAGAAACAGTATTTAGAACACATCTAGAGCCTGCTTACTGCATTTCCTGTGTTGCACTTAATTAAAACTCTTTTTTTCTCCTAAAACTGCATTTTATCTAACTTTGGTCTAGCACTCATGCGTGGGGTCATTTATTGCACTGTTGTAAATATTTTGCTTCTTGTGTATCTCTGCTACCTTTAAACTAAAACAACAAAGAAAACAAAAATCTTGCTTTTTTCCCACTTTCTAAAATTTAGGAAAGTTCAGTTACAGATTTGCTGTTCTGAACTGTTTGTAAGTTTCTTGGAGGCCAGTGCTTGCTTGGACTAAAGGGAAGTCTCTATGTTCACCAGTGGCAGTGGTTAACACTGAACAGCCTGCCTGTCCCTGTAGGAGTGGTTACTGCCTAGAAGCTGTAGTTTTATTGGCAATTTGGGTCAATTCTAAACTCCTTGATCTCTGTCTCTTAAAACTCTGCTGCCTCGTGGTTTTGGCATCTTTCCAGGCTTGTTAGTTGTTGCTGAAGCACCTACCAAGGGGAGAAAATGCTAAGAGGAGAAAAGAGCCACTTTTGAGATTTTAAGTATTTTCTTCTGCTTTTTTGTTAAGAATTACTGCTTTGCCACCTACTTTTCGGTGTTTTCCAGCTTGCTAAAGTTTATATCTGTATTAGAAACAGTATTTACAACACATCTGGAGCCTGTTTACTGCATTTCCTGTGTTGCACTTAATTTAAAATATTTTTTTTTCTCTTAAAACTGCATTTATCTAACTTTGGTCTAGCACTCATGTGTGGGGTCATTTATTGTACTGTTGTGAATATTTTGCTGCCTGTGTATCTCTGCTACCTTTAAACAAAACAAAAAAAAAAACAAAAAAAAAAATCTTGCTTTTTTCCACTTTCTGAAATTTAAGAAAGTCCAGTTACAGATTTGCTGTTCTGAACTGTTTGTAAGTTTCTTGGAGGCCAGTGCTTGCTTGGACTAAAGGGAAGTCTCTGTGTTCACCAGTGGCAGTGGTTAACACTGAACAGCCTACCTGTCCCTGTAGGAGTGGCTACTGCCTAGAAGCTGTAGTTTTATTGGCCATTTTGGGTCAGTTCTAAACTCCTTGATCTCTGGCTCTTAAAACCTTGCTGCCTCATGGTTTTGGCATCTTTCCAGGCTTGTTAGTTGTTGCTGAAGCACCTACCCAGGGGAGAAAATGCTGAGAGGAGAAAGGAGCCACTTTTGAGATTTTAAGTATTTTTTCTGCTTTTTTGTTAAGAATAACTACTTTGCTGCCTACTTTTCAGCATTTTCTAGCTTGCTAAAGTTTATATCTGTATTAGAAACAGTATTTAGAACACATCTACAGCGTGTTTACTGCATTTCCTGTGTTGCACTTAATTTAAAATATTTTTTTCTCTTAAAACTGCATTTATCTAACTTTGGTCTAGCACTCACATGTGGGGTGATTTATTGTACTGTTGTGAATATTTTGCTACCTGTGTATCTCTGCTACTTTTAAACAAAAACAAAAACAAAAAAAAAAAAATCTTGCTTTTTTCCACTTTCTGAAATTTAAGAAAGTCCAGTTACAGATTTGCTGTTCTGAGCTGTTTGTAAGTTTCTTGGAGGCCAGTGCTTGCTTGGACTAAAGGGAAGTCTCTGTGTTCACCAGTGGCAGTGGTTAACACTGAACAGCCTGCCTGTCCCTGTAGGAGTGGCTACTGCCTAGAAGCTGTAGTTTTATTGGCCATTTTGGGTCATTTCTAAACTCCTTGATCTCTGTCTCTTAAAACCTTGCTGCCTCATGGTTTTGGCATCTTTCCAGGCTTGTTAGTTGTTGCTGAAGCACCTACCAAGGGGACAAAATGCTGAGAGGAGAAAGGAGCCACTTTTGAGATTTTAAGTATTTTCTTCTGCTTTTTTGTTAAGAATAACTGCTTTGCTGCCTACTTTTCAGCATTTTCCAGCTTGCTAAAGTTTATATCTGTATTAGAAACAGTATTTAGAACACATCTACAGCATGTTTACTGCATTTCCTGTGTTGCACTTAATTTAAAATATTTTTTTCTCTTATAACTGCATTTTACCTAACTTTGGTCTAGCACTCACTTGTGGGGTCATTTATTGCACTGTTGTGAATATTTTGCTACTTGTGTATCTCTGCTACCTTTAAACTAAAACAAAAAAGAAAAAAAAAAACCAAAAAAAAAATCTTGTTTTTTTCCCCACTTTCTGAAATTTAAGAAAGTTCAGTTACAGATTTGCTGTTCTGAACTGTTTGTAAGTTTCTTGGAGGCCAGTGCTTGCTTGGACTAAAGGGAAGTCTCTGTGTTCACCAGTGGCAGTGGTTAACACTGAACAGCCTGCCTGTCCCTGTAGGAGTGGTTACTGCCTAGAAGCTGTAGTTTTATTGGCCATTTTGGGTCAATTCTAAATGCCTTGATCTCTATCTCTTAAAACCCTGCAATCCTCTTTTAGCGTGGTCTTGCGCACAGAGCAGCATCGGGCTGCGCCGCTTAAACAAGCTTAAACTATTCCCGGCTCCACAAAGTCTACTCTTCACTTTTTCCCTTAGAACTGCTCTAAATCTCAAATTATGCACTCTATTCACATTCTAAAGCCCTGCACTTGCTCGTATAAGTAATCTCATAGGTAAACACAAACTAAAGCACTACATCCTTTTATACTCCTTCAAAGCACTTGCTCCCTATTGGTTCTTTCTGATCAGTCAATAAGTAGTTCCCTATATTATTTAGGCATGTCCAAAGGTCATTTTCGAGTTTACTCTCCAGTCCAGCTGGTGAATCTGGGAATCTTAAGGCAATGTTACATCTGCCTTATGTATACAGACCACCCTCTCCTCCTCCCAACAAGCTCAAATATATTTGAGAGATGCAACTATATAGCCAAACTCAAGGCTAAGCTCTCTCAACCCAGTACTGGCACAGCCTGTCAGGAGGAGAAGGTAACCACACACACCACAAATCCAGTCTCACATAGACCTATCGCATCAGTAAACCAAACACATAAACACACAAAAACATACTCGGTGGCTCTAAATAAAAATCTGCGTAAGCAGCAGAGACCTCCAAAGCAGACATCCAAGCAGCACCTACCACGAAACAATATCCATGTAGCACATAGCTCACAAAGTCAGTGTGCCACACAGTCACAGCCCTTAAGGCTAATCAACACACATAATACACTTGTAATAGGTGACTCTGTTGTCAGACACACTGATGTCCCACTCACCAGGCTGAACAAGGAGAAGGTCACTGTAAGCTGCTTGTCGGGTGCCAGGATCCGTCATATAACACAAGCACTCGGCTCACTCCAAAGCAAGTACAAGTATGACTCCGTCATTGTCCATGCTGGTGTGAATGACCTGAGATGTACCTCCCTGGACTGCATGAAAAAAGACGTACAGGACATTTTGATCATGTAGCCCAGGCCAGTATGACCCTAACCTTGAGTAGCATCTTACCCTCACCAAGAATGATGCCACAGTATAAAGACAAAATGATCCATTTTAACAATTGACTAAAGTATTGGTGTCATTCAAAGGGGATCCAGTGTCTCTCAGCCTGGGATGACATGCTCAACAAGCCACGTTGCTTCGCTAGGGATGGCTTGCACCTGTCACCCATGGGTTTTTGAATACTGGCTAAGGCTCTTGCCTCCCCCATAGTGCCTTTTTTAGGCAAGGCTCAAAAGACAAACCCACCCCCATAGACAACACAAAGAAAAAAAAAACTAAGGGTAATGCTGCTCAACGCCAGAAGTTAAACCTCAAGATGCACGCACTCGAGACTCTCCTCAGTATGGAGAATATCGATATCTGTGCAGTAACAAAAACCTGGTTCAAGGCTCCCGAGAGCACCCCAGCACTCCTGGGCTATACTTCATACCATGCTTTCCGGCCCCAAAACGCAGACCGAACCACAAAAGGAGGGGCAGTATCCATATTTATGAAAGATACCCACACATCCAGGCTAGTGGCACTGCACGAAGCTTCGGAGAACATCCATGTGCAACTAACAGTGGGAAAAACTGCCTTTCACTTTGTAGCCTGCTGCAGACCACCCTCCCAAACACAGGATCCTCACTCGGCTTTCCTGAGAACACTGGAGAATATGAAGGTCTTCCCAAACACTATTATATTGGGTAAATTCAACTACCCAAACATTGATTGGGAAAACTACTCAAGCCCAAACATCCTCGCCCAACGGTTCCTAGAATTTATAAACTCAAATGCTATGGAACAACTGGTCACCACTCCCACAAGAGGGGAAAACATACTGGATCTGATCATCACCAACATGGGGTTTCTATGTTCCACACCAGAGGTATACCCCTCATTGTTAAGATCAGACCATAAACAAATCTCACTGGACATCCATATTCCGTCCCCACTCCTAGCCAAGGAAACCACAGTGAAGAACTTCTCAAAAGTAAACTTCACACTTCTCAAAACTGAGGTGGAATCCTTCAAAGCCCCCAGGCCAGTGGACAATATGGCCCAAAATGCAGAATCCTTTACAAAAGCATTCTATGGACACCTACAGGAATGCATGGAGCATGCTATCCCAAATAAAACCAAGAATAACTCCTCCAAAGGCAGGAGACCTGTCTGGTGGACCCCGACCATAAATAAGCTATATAACAGAAGGAGAAAGCTACTACATGACAGAGCAAAATCCCAAAAAGGGAAGGCGTCACTGATCAGTACTAGCAAGAAACTACGATCCCTCATAAAATCTTCTAAGGCCAGCTTTGAAAGAAAAATTGCACAAGACACTAAAGATAATCACAAGGCCTTCATTAGTTATGTCAGAAACCTGGGAGGCAACTCCCAGATATGCTCTGAGTTAGTACAAAATGACAAAAAATTCACTGAACCCACAGACATTGCCAACATCCTGGCAGAAAGGTTCAGTGCAAACTTCTCCCCCCCAAAAGAGCAAATGTCTATCCCAACAGAGTGTAGCCTTCCTGAAATCACAGATGCACAGGTGAGAGCTGCCCTCTCCAAAGCTAAAAACACAGCATCAATGGGACCAGACGGTGTCCCGGGCTGTGTCTTACACGAGCTCCAAGAAGAACTAAACCCTCATATAAAGTCACTGTTCAATCTCAGCCTTACTACAGGATATGTTCCCAAGGAATGGCGTACAGCAACAGTGGTCCCACTCCACAAAGGTGGTGCCACAACAGACCCCGGAAACTATCACCCTATAAGCCTGACTAGCCTGGTCTGCAAAGCTATGGAGCATATCATCATGGAAATCATAAAAAAGACATTGGGAACCTCCAGACACTGGATCCTACACAATTTAGCTTTGTTAAGGGCAGATCTTGTCTCTTGAACCTGGTTGACTTCTTTGAAACAGTTACCAAAGCCATAGATGATGGGAAGGTAGTCCACACAGCCTACCTGGACCTCGCAAAGGCCTTTGACACAATACCCCACTCGGGCATCATAAATAAGCTCACCAGCTTAAATATCAACCCCTATGTCACAAGATGGGTTGCAAACTGGCTCAGGGATAGATTCCCACATGGTCAGAATAGCAGGTGCCATGTCAGACTCTAAAACAGTTACAAGTGGTGTCCCACAAGGCTCAGTCCTGGGACCTCTCTTGTTCGGTATATAATTCTCCGAGGTACAGGCTAACATGGTGGACTATGGCTGACCAAGATCGCAGATGACCGAAAACTGGGTGCTATAATTGACTCTCCAACTGACACAAGTATCCTCCAAAAGAGTCTCACAGAGATGGATAACTGGTGCCAGAGCCATGGCCTAAAGCTAAATGCTAAAAAGTGCATAGTCATCCCCTTTGGAAAAAACAAAGTGTCCATAAATTACCACATAGGTGGTAATCAATTAAGTATGGAAGAAGTAATTAGGGACTTGGGGACCCAAGTAGATAGCAATCTCTCCTTTGACAATCACACTGCCAAAGTGGTTAGAAAGACCTTCTATATAGCCCACCTTATCATGAAAGAGTTCACATCTAGATCAAGAGAGGTCATTGTGCTCCTCTACTCATCACTTATCAGGCCCATAATTGAGTACAATGCCCCGTTTGGGATGTACCTTACCCGACATCTTCAGCAACTGGAAATACCCTAAAAGTATCTCACCAAGAGGATCAAGGGGCTCAAACAGATGCCCTATGCAGTTCGGCTAAAGAAACTCCAGCTCTACTCAGTTGCATACCGCCTACTCAGAGGCGATCTGTGTCTGATGTATAAAGCCATGTCCAACCCAGAATTAATGGACATGCTTCACTTCAGGAAATCTAAATCCCTTAGAGCTACATGCTCCAGGGACTTGAACCTCAGCACAGAAATAAATAGGACATGCTGGAGGGACAGATTCATATCCCAGAGGCTCCCCTCACACTGGAACAAAATCCCAATCCATGTCAGGCAGAGCCCCTCACTGACCCTCTTCAAGATAAATCTTGACGAATGGATGGGAGATCGTAAGTTTACCCCTGGGATCTCTTCTGTGTTGCTGCTAGACAGAAGTACAATAAACAAACCTTAAAAGGGCTACCTTATGTGACCGACTATACAGAGGCACAGTCAACTAATCTAAAAGGGTGGTGAAAGCCAAACACACTCTGGCTAGGCTTATAAATGCCCTAGGGCAGATAGCCTAGTATGAACCTATGAACCTATGAACAACCCATACATAGGCTGACATAAGCAATTCCTATGGAGGTACAAATAAATCTTCTGCTGGCATTCAATACCATATTAGCATGTGGCGACATAATATAGCCGCCTTCATGAATGTACGTGCATACAGCACAAAAAACACACTTTAAAGTACCCTTGGATTTAGCTGAAGTAATGGGTCTAACTAATGTGTTGTCATGTTGCAGTACACATTTCAAACAAAAATTCTTCTTATAAACAAATAAAGGTTTATCACCAACAACCTTAAAAAGATCACTATTGCTCCTTAATATATGCCAGTTGTCAGTAATTATCTTCCTGAAAGCAATGTTGTCCACAGACATATCTAGCACACAGGCTAAACTATTATTGATGTTTCCTTTACCACTGCTATTGGAAATGTCACTGTAATTATTTACAGATGTATACAATATCGGTGCAAAAAAGGAGGTTCTATTGCACTGGCAGCCAATAAAGAATTCTTATAGTCTCTATCCAGAATTAAAGAGGGGATAAGTCTGATCTTCTTGTCAAACACAGAATTATCAGTGGTTAACTTAAATGCCTGTATAAATTGTCCCTGGATTTTATTATTCTTGACAAACTTAGGATGATTACTGTTGTGATGTAAACACAGTTCAAAAACGTTTCTTTTCTAAATATACTACTGTCAAAAGGTCCTTCTAGCAATATACCATTTCAAGGAAATGTCTAAAAAATGTACATGTAAACCAACATTTGAAGAGGCGAATTCTAAAAATTCAGTACTATGGTTCAGCTCCTCCAAAATTAAATTACAATCATCAAAACCTCCTTCTATAATAAAAAGTAAGTTGTCTGCATATCGCTTAAAAACATCATTCTCTTAAAACTAATAACAGTGGGAAGAATTTCACTCTCCCACCAGCCTAGGCTAAATTCATGAATGCTGGTGTAGGTGCAGAACCCATTGAAATACCATTTGTCTATTGATTGTACTTATCTTGAAACAAAAAATAATTATTTTCGAGTAACACCCCTAAAAGGGAATACATGAGATTCACCTTATCTGTTGGAAATGAAGTTTTTGTAGACAAGTATGATCTAATATATTTGACTCCTGTATCCCATGGTATGCTAGTGAAAAGAAAGATAATATCAACAGTAAACATAATCATTTCCTTTTCTTCATATGAAAAGTTATCATTAAATAATCTGATGTTTCCAGGAAATCCCAGGAATCACGTAGGTAGGAAGTTAAACTAACCATCAAGGGATTTAAAAGTGAGTCTACATATAAAGAAATTACCTTGGTTGCACTATTTGCAGCAGACACAATGGGTCTAAAACAGGAGTTATTTTCATCTTTATAAATTTTTAGGAATGTCGAAGAGAACCCCTATCTTGGGATTCTCAACGGTCATAAAATTATACAAAGAAAAATCTATCTGACAATTCATTAACAAATCATATAAAATGCCTTGATGTAATTATAACTGCCAAGAATGCAGTCTAAGGTAACTTCTCTATATTCTTTAACATTGGACAACTTTCTTTCAATAGACTTAATGTAATCCTGCTGGTTCATAATCATTAATCCCCTCCCCTCTTTATCAGCTTTCATGGTTCTCAGATGAGTCATTTCTTTAAGTTGCTTAAGTGCCATCCACTCTTCAACATTTATATTTTAAAAAAATATATAATTAGATTTATTAGTGTTCTTATCTAATAATGGCCTAATATCCTTCTCACTACAATTTCAAAAACCTGAAGAGTGTTGTTAAGTATGGGATTAAAAGTGGACGGATTGTGAAAAAGATTAACAATAATAACATCCTGAAGTATGCCATGCAGATTCAACTTCCTAGTAAAATACTTAAGTTCTAATTAAGTGTTAGAAATATTAGCTGTCTTGGAAGGAACAACATTTAAACCATAGGATAATACTTTCTTTTGTGCAGCAGTAAAAAGTGTTAGACTAATTGAACAACTTACAGCCAAAATTAGCACTGAATCCATTAACTTCAAACACTAGTTCTTTTTCTGATTTTTGTTTCTCATTCTGTTCCACATCAGTAGAACAGATTCCTTTGGAAAAAAAGGGTATTTTTTGAAGTAGTAGGGAAACAATGGGTTGTGCAGCTATACCACCCTTTGTGAATTTAGTCCTAGGCTGGTGGGAGAGTGAAATTATTCCCACTGTTACTAGTTTTAAGAGAATTGTGGTTTTAAAGGATATGTTTATGATTTATTTTTTATTATAGAAAGAGATTTTGATAATTGTAATTTAATTTTGGAGGAGTTGAACCATAGTACTGAATTTTTAAAATTCATTTCTTCAAATGTTTGTTTAGATGTACATTTTTTGGACATTTCCTTGAAATGGGATATTGCTGGAAGGACCTGTGGCAGTAGTATATTTAGAAAAGAATAATTTTTGAATTATTTACATAACAACATCAATCATCCTATGTTTGTTAAGAATAATATACCTGGGGACAGTTCATACAGGCATCTAGGTTAATGAGTAATGATGCTGTGTTTGATGAGGAGGTCAGATTTGTCCCCTTTTTAATTCTGGCTAGAGGTTATAAGGATTCTTTATTAGCTGTTGGTCTGTAGTAGTTTGTTTTGTTTTTTCCTACTTTCAGTGCTCCTAGTGTGACTTTTTGTTTTTATTGAATGCCAAAAAGGAGAGGTGGACCTCCGGTTCTATCTTTCTGGGTCCTGGCTGTGAGCCAGTTGGCTATCCATTGGGTGATGCACAGGTTTGTACCTAACCTCTTGAGTTTGTTAACAATGCCTGAGTCAGGTATTGTGTCAAATGCCTAGGCAAGTTCAGGGAATCCAGTGTGAACCATTTTGCCATCTTCCATTGCTTTGGTGACCTTCTCATAGAAATCCTCCAGGGTAAGTAGGCATGACCTGCTCTTGAAAAAAACAAACTGGGTTGGACCCATTGTCTGTAGGTTTACTATATCATTGCAGATCATTTTTATGATAATTCTTTCCACAGATTTGCATATACAACTTATGAGATTTATGGGTCTGTAGTTCCTGGGTCTGTAGAAGGCCCACCTTTGTGCAGACTGAAGACTATTGCTGTTCTTCATTCATGAGGCATGAAGCCCTTTTGGAGGCTACAGTTAAATAGCAATTCCTGACAGAGCATGTTTCATGCAATTTAGAACTCATCCTGGGATATTGCATGGCCCATTGATGAAGTGTTCTTTGTCTTAAAGAGAGGATTAAGGACCTATTCCCTAGTGAGAGCAGGGGGAGTAGTATTTGATGGGAAATGGAGTCTGCATGTCCTCCCCACGGTTGGGTAATGTTCGAAAGACATGCGTGTGTAAATGGGCATGCCTTCGTTGAAGGTTGGGCGTCGAGCTGGCACCTCAGCATTTCATAAAAATCTACTGCCAATCATTAGCGGACCGGAGTTCCGCTGTGGTGACCTCTTACCGGGAAAAAGCCGAAAGACAAAGAAGAAGAAGTACTAGGCTAAATGTCCTTGTTGGCCATTTAAAGCCTATCCAAATTCCCTTTCAAAGGTAAGAATCAAACCTTGAAACTTGTAACTGTGATATAAACACTTTAATTATTATACCATTATACCATAAATTATATTTAGCAACTGTGAAAGTGCACTACAGGAGGGAAAGGACACAATCCCTCCTATCAATGAATAGAACTTTACAAAATATTCACCTTTTTGTCTCATATATCTCATCTATTCCTCTTAAAACAGTAGATTTCTGCCAAATGTCTATGTAATAAACTCCTGAAATAATGAGTGACACTTCAGTTTCACATGTCAGATCCATCAGAAAATGTAATATAATGCAAAACCTGTTATTCTATGAACATTCTAAATTTAAAACACAAACATTTTAAATATTTCCAAACTTAATATTTTTCTCCCTTAATAAATATTACTTTACCTGAGGAAGAAGAAACACATGACAAGCAATCCCCAAAACCAGCTTCCAGCATTTTTCAAAATTATCAGATTTCAGTGTAAAATGCTGGTGATAAATTGCATTGACATACTGACATTCTAAATGTTCAATCAAATGAATACAACCTTATATAAACATATACACACACACACATATATATATATATATATATATATATATATATATATATATATATATATATATATATATAGCTCTACATATCTATCTACCTATATACAGAGAGTGTGTGTGTGTGTGTGTGTGTGTGTGTGTGTGTGTGTGTGTGTGTGTGTGTATATATATATATATATATATATATATGGTTCTACCTGACTTCGTCGACAGCGCAGAAGACCGACAGCGGAATTCGGAGCTCCAGAAGATCGAAAACGAAGAAGACCGACGCGAATCGCGAGTGGCAGAACATCGACAATGCAGAAGACCGACACGACGGATGACAACACCAACGCCGAGGATGCCGACATGGGGAAAGGCTGTGTGAGTATGCGGTAGTGACGGACGTTAGGGTGCGAGGCAGGTAAGTGTGGAGATTGACGGTCTGTGGGGATAGGGGTGGGTTAAGTGAGTTAGGGAGCGATAGGGGTGGGTTAAGTGAGTTAGGGTTAGGGAGCGATAGGGGTGGGTTAAGTGAGTTAGGGTTAGGGAGCGATAGGGGTGGGTTAAGTGAGTTAGGGTTAGGGAGCGATAGGGGCGGGTTAAGTGAGTTAGGGTTAGGGAGCGGGTAGGTAAGTGTGCGATAGTGACGGACCTTAGGGTTAGGGTAAGGTTTAGTGTGGGCTTGTAAGGATTTTGGTGTGCTTGTGTTGTGTGTGTGGTTTGTGGAATGGGGATGTGTTTTGTTTTAATTGTTATTGTGGTGTGTGCAGTGTATGGGGTTTCGTGTTTGTGTACCGTCGGTTATTTCGTTGTCGGTTATGTGTGGTTTCGTGTTTATGGACTGTCGAATATGTGGTGTCGGTGATGTGGTTGTCGGTGTTGTGTGGTTTCGATTATGTCAGGTAGAACCATATATATATATATATATATATATATATACATATATACACACACAGTATATACATATATATATATATATATATATATATATATATATATATATATATATATATATATATATATATATATATATACAGATATATATAGATAGGGATATATATAGATACAGATATATAGATAGATATAGATATACATATATGTATGATATGTATGGATGTAAGAAGAACATAAATGCAACAGCACCATCAACGACGACTGCAAGGAAAGAGAATTCAATTATTGTATTTATTTCAGTTCTATTTAACTATTTACATGTTCTTATGACCTATGTTCTGATACTACTTTGTACTTTTCTTCTTATTTCCATCTGATTGCATTTTTCAGTTTGTTCTTCGACCTTAGTTCTTCTGCAGTTCTGTTTCCACAAGTAGAATTACTTGTAAAAGCTATCTGCTTGCATTTCTAATGCTGCTGGGCCATAGTCTTGTAGTTTAATTCACAGCTGTGGCAGAACTGTGAGATAATGCTACCATGTATGTGCCCTGCTCATTTATTAATACTTGTTTTTTTCTATAAACTGTGCTTCTGGTAAATGTTGGCACAGTCTGGTGTATTACACTGTAGTAGAAGTTCAATATTGAGAGAAGTGTCTCTGCTGCTGTTTGTACTTCACTGCTTTTATATTCTGGTTATCATGTACCTGCTTGAATTCCCTGTCTGCCTGATCCCTCATTAACACATTAAGCAAAAGTTTCTGAAACAGCTCCAGTACTGACTTTATTTGATTGGATAGCTCTCTAGCTAGCTCTTATTTCCACTACACAGCTACATTCCCCTAATATCTTTTATCCAAACTTGTAGAGGTGTGGAACTGTGAGTAACACACCTCTCACTTGCACAGATTTTTGCAGAATGTTCAGATGTTTGCCTCATATATTTGGTCTGTTTTCCATAAAGCCCAAAGTACTCAGAAAATACAACACCTATCAGCATACATACTGCCCCTCTCAGTGGAGCACCAAACACTAAGCCCCTAAGGCAGGCAAACACACTTCCCAGGACTCTCATCATAGGAGGCTCTATTGTAAGATATACTGATACCCCTCTAACCAGGCTGAACAAGGAGAGCATAGCTGTTAGTTGCTTACCTGGAGCCAGGATCCACCAAATCACACATGTACTCAAGTCATTATGTCACAGGTAACATCATACTACATGTATGTATGAATGACCTGAGATGTACCTTCCTGGACTATAAGAAAATAGACATTATGGAGCTGTTAGACTATGTGTCTTAGGCTGATATGACCCTGGCACTTAGCAGCATATTACTGTCACACAGGATAATACTACAATATGAGCAAAAAAATGACTGATTTCAACGACTGTCTGTCTTTCTGGTGACATTTCTAAAGGGATCCAGTATATGTCAGCTTGGGAAGACATGGTCAACAAACCACATTCCTTTGTTAAGGATAATCTGCACCTTTCCCTTCAAGCGTTTTGAATACTTGCTAAGGGTTTGTCTGCCCCTATGGTGCATTTTTTTAGGCAATGCCAAATTGAAAAACCTACCAACATAGCAAAATCAACTGAACAGAACCTCAAGGTGTTACTGCTCAATTTCAGGAGCCTAAATAAAAAACTGCACTCCTTCCAAACTTTCCTCTCACTCTAGAAAATAGATAACTGTACAGTTACCAAGACATGGTTTGATGTAGCAGAGTACCTCAATTGCGGAAGGCTTCAGTAACATCCACAATTTTAGACCAGTAGCTGCACGGACAAGGGTTAAAGATGGAGGTATCTCAATATGTATCAATAGTCAATCCGACAAATCACTGGACCCACCACGATGAATAAAACAACAGATTTATTTCGAAACAGAACAAGCGCTTTCACGCACCCAACAAGTGCGCTTCATCAGGTTACATTAAACAAAGTCAGACCTCATCCTTATATACCAAACACACGCCCTAATTAACAAGTGATTAAGCAAAATATAGACAGCTTAAATCAGTTTAAAGAGATAGATTCATACCTTAAAATGGTCATAGTTCATGAAGCACTACAGGAACTTCTTAAAATTCCATCAAACTGTAAACGTTATCAATTTAAATCATCCACATTAAAAACCTTTCTTATGTAGATAGCAATGGTTGTATAATCATAAATTATATACATCATTTTTAAAAACAGTTCCATATTAAAAATATTATTTCAAAATAGATGTCCAATGTAATTATTTGTATAGATAATACATATGTATTATCAGTATAAAAAATATAATAAGCCCTTATTCACAAACTAATAAGGCTACTTAAGCTATATGTGCAAACCAGCAAGTCAAAGAAAAAGAAAAAGGGAAAAAGGAAAAAGGAAAGGGGGGGGAGAGGGAAGGGGGAGGAAAAAGAAAATCGAAAATAATACGAGACTATAAATATCATGCATAAACATGAATAAATGGAACCGATATATGCAAGATAGATAAACCATCCAGACATCTCAAAAAACAACAATCAAAAACCAAATCAAGCCAAGTTCTGTTTGTATCATAAAAATATCATAAAAATGTATGCTATGTTTGACCCAAGTTACTCAAGGTTCTTATGTGGGGGAATATGAGGGCTAAAACATGGTGCATAACCATAAACAGATGAAAATAAAACAAAAGGCACCGTGATTACTCATAGAAGTGCAGGTCTAATACTAAGGGCTGTATTAAGGCCTGGTTCCAGATGTGCTCTGAGGGTTAAGATCCATCTTAGCTCATTCAGCTCAAGGGTACCCAATATATTACCTTCCCTTCTATTTGGATATAGGATCTGCAGGACCCTGAACTTAAAAACATGGGTCGGGAATGACTGACAATGCCTAGCTAGAGCATTGTTTATATTAGCCTTTCGTATATCATAAATATGGTTATAGACCCGATCTTTGAGTCTGCGTGTGGTCATGCCCACATAATAGGCTTCACAACTTCCACATGTAGCCAAATAAATTACGTTAGTAGTGTCACATGTGGCATAAAAGTTCGGGGTAAACCTAGTACCTAACTCCAAGTTCTCATATTTCTGATCGACCGTAATAAACTTACAAGTGCAGCATTTCCTACAAGGAAAAGTCCCTTGTCTGAGCTTAGCCCTTATATCAGAAGGTATATGTAGCACTTTCTCCTTGCACAATAATCTCCTCAAATTAAGGCAGATTATCAGCAGATTATTATTATTATTAGCAGATGTCACAGGTAACATCATACTACATGTATGTATGAATGACCTGAGATGTACCTTCCTGGACTATAAGAAAAGAGACATTATGGAGCTGTTAGACTATGTGTCTTAGGCTGATATGACCCTGGCACTTAGCAGCATATTACTGTCACACAGGATAATACTACAATATGAGCAAAAAAATGACTGATTTCAACGACTGTCTGTCTTTCTGGTGACATTTCTAAAGGGATCCAGTATGTGTCAGCTTGGGAAGACATGGTCAACAAACCACATTCCTTTGTTAAGGATAATCTGCACCTTTCCCTTCAAGCGTTTTGAATACTTGCTAAGGGTTTGTCTGCCCCTATGGTGCATTTTTTTAGGCAATGCCAAATTGAAAAACCTACCAACATAGCAAAATCAACTGAACAGAACCTCAAGGTGTTACTGCTCAATTTCAGGAGCCTAAATAAAAAACTGCACTCCTTCCAAACTTTCCTCTCACTCTAGAAAATAGATAACTGTACAGTTACCAAGACATGGTTTGATGTAGCAGAGTACCTCAATTGCGGAAGGCTTCAGTAACATCCACAATTTTAGACCAGTAGCTGAACGGACAAGGGTTAAAGATGGAGGTATCTCAATATGTATCAATAGCATATCCTTAAGGTGGCCAGATAGGATATCATGCTGGAATTCCTCCAAGTACAGATCACCAATAACAAAATCCTGTACCATATCTTAACCTGCTATAGGTCACCATCCCTGTGCAAGAGACTCACAATGCATACTTGGATCTACTAGAGACACTTACCAATCAGACTGACACCCTACTTCATGGGAGACTTTAATTACCTTTCTATAGACTGGGAATTGTACACAGCCTCAAATCTATAGGCAGAAAGATTCCTGGGCTTAGTGAATGTAAAAAAAACTTGACCAAATAGTGAGGACATCTACTAGAGGTTCCAACATACTGGGCCTCATGCTCACAAATGTGGGAGAACATTGCACCCCCCAATGTCCCATTCTCCCTAGTGAGGTCTGACCATAAAGCTTTCTCCTTTGAAATCAAATCAACTCCACAATCACATTAAAACCAGTAACAGTTAGGAACTATTTCAAGCCAAATTACCTGTTATTAAGTGATGTTCTTTTTTCAAAACTTAGTGCCCTTTCAAACACTGATAGCACATCAGCCTATGCTGAATTGCCCACAGAAGCTCTGTACAACCATGTGTATGGCTGCATAGAGGATGCTGTACCTACAGGAAGTTAAACCAGAAATAGCTCTAGAAACATATTACCCAGATGGCATCCAATAATAAACAGGATATACAAGAAAAGGAAAAAAAATATGGCAAAAAATCAGGAAGGGTATTTCCCATACAAAAAAACTCTCTCATCAAAGTAAATAAACTAAGAGGGTAATTATGTAAAACAAAGCTAAATTTGAGGTTATGATATCTTCCCAGGTGAAAGCTAACCATAAGGCCTTCTACAGCTATGTAGAAACCTCAAGGACAGCACACAAAAATGTGCTGAACTGGTGAATAATGGTGCCACATTCACTGAACTTGGTGATATAGTGAACCTCTTAGTGGACAAATCCAGTTCTGGCTTTACTCCCTTCTCACCCCCAACCATCCCCCCAATAATACCCTTAAACATAACCATTCCAACTATAATTAATAAGTGTGGCTGCATTCACTAAGCCAAGAATATAGCCTCAATGGGCCCTGATAAGTCTACTGAATAGTCTAAAATACAACTTACCAGGACCCCTGGAATAATTATTTGACTATAGTCTTGGAACAGGCTTTGTGCCACATAAAGGGAAGACTGAAACATTCATCGCCCTTCAAAACAGAGGACCTTCAACAGATCCTAGAAACTACAGACCCATTAGTCTGACTAGTCTTATTTGCAAAGACATGGAAAGAATTATCATGGAAATTATCAGCAAGGGCATAGGAGATCTCCAGACAATGTATCTATCTCAAACTGGCTTTGTCAAAGGAAGGTCATGCTTACTGAATCTGGTGGGTTTCTTTCAAAAGGTCACTATGGTAATGGATAAGGGGAAAATTGTTCATACGGCCTAGTTAGGTCTGGCTAAGGTGCTTGATACAATGCCCCACTTGGCCATTTTCAACAAACTTAAAGAACTACGTATAAACTCCTTTATAACACACTACATAGCTAGCTGGCTCACTGATAGGACCCAGGAAGTTAGAATTGGTGAGGCCACCTCCACAAAATAGATGATTACCAGTGGAGTCCATCAGGGGTCTTTGCTAGGCCCATTCCTATTTGGTATCTACTTCTCAAATGTCAAAGGCCTCTGGATAACCAATTTATTTAATTTTTATTTAACATTTGTTGACCAGGAAACTCTGACTAGGACAGAGCCTATTTTCAGCAGTTGCCTGGGAAGAAATGCTACAGATGCATGTCTTTGGAATGTGGGAGGAAACCAGAGTACCCAGAGGAAACCCACATGAATGCAAACTCTGCACAGAAGGCACCACAGCTGAGAATCAAACCAGAGAACCTCTTGCTGTGAGGTGACATTAACCACTGCATCACTGTACCACTCAGTTTGTGATTTTCTACCCATAAGTAAACAAAAATCCTGTTCACGAAGTTCAGAAAAAACACTGAGTGTCAGTAATAGCCTAGGATTAGCAGTACTAGGCTTCTTAATAGAAATGTCATCAACCAAATCTCTGTAAATCCCACGCAAAATTCATTTTAAATTCAATTTCCTAACATAGAGCTTAAGGTCTATGACTAAATGAACAAGATTAGCTCTTCTAGATGGGATGAATGAAAAACCTTTTTCCAAACCATATATTTCCTCAGAAGTTAAAACAAGATTGCTTAAATTATATCATTTACAAAAAGGAACTGCCTTCTACATCCCTTCCCCCTTTTCTTGGCCCCATTGGTTTTGGCTCCCCTCTCCCAGCCTCTTCTTATTTTTACTCCTAGTGAATGCATCTGGAGAGGGAAAGCCAAAATAAATTGTTCAGTACCCATATTGCCTTGATTAACAGTGGGAGTTAAGTTAATGTTAGCAACTTCCCCTTCCCCCTCATTTAACACCATCAGAGTCAATAATAAGAGGAGGAAACTCAGGAACATCGGAAATATTAAAAGATGTAAGAGGTGCAGCATTGTCCTAAGTTCCTGAAGCAGTAGTTGCTGCAGTCTCTTTAAGTGGATATGCTTACTTGTTTTATGCATTTCCTGGTCACCAAAGTACAATGTGTCTCTGTAATACGGCCCCAGTACTGGCATATATTCAGAGATTTGGGATGCAAGGCTAGGCTTAAAAAGTCCCTGGTGGTTGTTAGCCTAGCAAACACCTATGAACCTATCAACCTATAAGTGACAAAAAATGTGGGATCATTTAAAATTAAACCATTTAGCTCCAAGACTTGCACTCTGAGAATCCTAGCTTTTACTTCATTAATCCCAATTAATAACTTTTATGCGTCAATAACCACATTGTTATATAAAGTGACTAATTCATTATAAATCCATCCCCTCATAGATATACCATTAGGGAACCGGTAATATCCAAGTCCAAATGGAACTTGTTTAAGTTCTGTCCAAGTCTGCAAATAAAAAATGTCATATTCCAATGCCCTTAATCTAAAAGGTTTTTTCTCCAGTTCAAAAATATTTGACTTACAATTAATGATAAAAATATTTGACTTACAATTAAAGATAGGTCCATGATTGGAATTATGACTGTTAACAGAATTCTGAGTCATTTCAACCTTTGCAAAAGGACTGACTAGTGGACCATTGATGAAATCATCTCCAGGGCTGTTAATTCCAATAGTCACAAGGGTATAATCACTTCCAGGAAGCTAAAGGTTGTCTCCTGTAGCAACAGTACTTCCTCCAGAAGTAGAAAGTGCTCCAGTGGTTCCGTTGATGGAACTAAAATTAGTTAACAGACTTTTTGCTTTCCCAATCATCTTAATAAAAGTCTGAGTGATGGCAATAAGTTCATCTGGCAGACTGTAAATGCGCGCATTTACGCTGTCATCTGATTTGCTGGTTAGTAGTAGGGATAGATTTCAAAAGCATGCTACTAGTAGATGCCTGAGCAGCCATCTCAAGTCCGAGGAATTAAGCCAAACAAGAACAAGACAACAAACAAAAAAATATTAAAATCGATGGAAGGCACCAAAATTAAACTCAGTAAACAAAAGATGTGTCCAGAAACTCAAAAAACAAACACCCAAAGCAAGTTTAGTTCAGCGCCTTTTCTTAAACAAATTTCATAAGATGTCCCTGCTGGTGTTAATAGTCTTCATCCGTGGTTTACATAACACTACTGTGATTACATAAGTCTCTCTTCAACATACCTACAATCTACATCTTTGCGAACATATTATACTACTGATCTGGAAAACAGATTTAATGAAACCTTTACCCAAGATAGTTAAGCCTACTCTTTTCTCTGGCCTCTGTCCATATTGATTTTACCCACCCTAAGAAATATCTTTTAAGTATAATTTACAGTCAACTATCTGACTGCTTCATTAAGAACAAATGGTACTTACGCATTATCGCAACCAGATTTTCACAGTTCTAAATAGCACCTACCTGCAGACAAATGAGTGGCTGAAAGAGTTCTAACTGCTAATCATAGTCCTTACTACTCTCCAAAAAGTTTACATGAATTTAAGGGACAGGAACAATTTAAGAAATCCTCTTCCTGTTTTGTGTTCATTACAGACGCATGCATGAGTTGTCATGGCCGGTGTCGTACTGTGTGTTGGAATATTTTCACACTGGGCAATGGATCCTTCACAGAAGGAAAATACAGAAATTCTAAGTTTGCTTTTGGTAAACTTGGTCTTTGTAAGCGATGTTTTAATCAATCTTTTAAGAACCATTGCAATTTTAATGATATGACATTATGAGCATAGATATTCTGTACTTGCATAGATGTCTTTCGGTGGCAAATCCCTTACATGTTTTATTACTGCCTTTCAGTCATTTTGGTCTTTACTTAATTGCCCCAGATTGGAAGGGTGCTTGTAACTTTTGGTCATTTTGACTGTTGCCATTTTAAAATGAAGGTAGGGATGGTATCTGTAGTGTAGCTGAGATCAGCTAGTATAAAGGTTTTTAAATGCAGAGGCCGATGGGTAGCCAATCTGTTGGGTATTTCTGTAAAACAGGACTTTGAGAAACTGATCGTATAGAATGAGAAAAGCAGAGGATAGGGAATTACAGCAGTGCTTCAGAACTATCAAGAAGGGAGTTGTCATCTGACTGATACAGAATAAAAAAAAAGTTACTTATGTATATGCATTCATTAACTTTGGGAATAATCCAGAAATGTTGAAATAATTGCATATTACAGTTTTTTCACAACATTTGCTGCCCCGAGAATGAACCACGCAGCAGACAGACTTGAAAGAGGAGAAATGCTGCCAGTGAAGTGTGGAAAGAAAGACGAACAGTATGTTTTTTAAAATTTTATTGGCATCACTACTGTAAAGACAATGTTGTGGTATTAGGACACAGATAAGACTACATTTCTCCAACATTAATGACAATATTTCAAGATTGTTATTCATTTTTTGCAACCGCGAAAATCTGGTTGCGATAATACGTAAGTAACGAACAAACTTCTGTCTTTAAAGCAACATGGCTTCTGTGCTGGTCATAGTACAGTTACTATCACATGGCCCTAACACATTGTATGATATTAAGCAAGGATGAATGAATCCTTACTGCTGCAGCATTTATTGATCTAACCAAAGTTTTTTTTATCTTGTACACCATAATGTGTTGAACAGTTATCTTGTAGAAATTGACATTTGTCCATCTGCCGTCAGCTGCTTTATAGGCTACCCATTCTAACAGAATCTTTAGAATAAAAATTGGTTGATTTGTCTATTCTTATTGTCTTGTAAATAAAGATATCCCACAAGCTTCATTTCTTGCCTAATAACTTTTTTCTATTTTCATAAATAAATTAACACTTGATCTTGTTTGTTGACCACTCCTACTATAAGCATACAACATGGTTTATACATCAAACTCCTTACAGTGAATATTGGTAACACAGCTGGAAAATAATCTCCACTAATTTATACTTCAGCTTAACAACAGACATTTACTTTAAACCTCCACTAGAGGCAAAGTTGTACTATGTCTGATCAGTAAAAGCTTTTCAAGAGTTCAGATAACATGACACTTAAAGGCACTTAAAGAACTCCTGTTAGAGACAACTATATCACTCAGATACTAATGCAGCTGTTTGATCAAGTCTGGAATTCAAAAAGGCTAGCTACAATGGGAAAGGCTTAGCTTGGTCATTTCTTCCCATTGTACTAAGTTTTCTCAATTCTTCAACCACTCTACCTCTGCTGTTTTCTCCTCATGGGGGCCTCAGCATGGGGGCAGTCTCACAAATAGTGCTGCATAATAATACATCAGTCTGGGGCAGTGGCTAGTGCTAATTAGCCACATGCTGTCAAATAGAAATGTCAGAGGCTCCTGATTTGCTAGACCAGGTGGTTCAGAGAACCACTTAACTACATAAAAGGGAAAGTATCTACAATAAAACATGGTGGTCACTCATACACACCTGACCTGTGGAACTACTCTCTGTTAGCATTGACACCTATCCATTTTATCTGGACTATCCAGAAATCAACCCAATTGTCCAGTAGTCTGGAAAACACTGTACAAATTCCAGTATTCAGTTCCATAAAAAGAAACAGACTATCAGAGTTTGTTAAAACAGCAGATTTACTATCCCTTTTTAGAGAAAAACATAATAAATCAGAGAAAGAAGGCATCAAAAATGGACAAAAGAGGATGTTCCCCCTCATCTGATGTAACAATGACGTCACAAAATGGGTGGAAAGTGGGCAAGTTGAGGGCATTAGATGGGTGTGGTCTTGGTCCAGTTTTAGCCACACTGAAAGGTGGCAACCCTACTCTCTGCGCCAATAAATTCTGTAATAATTTGGGGGTGGAGATGTGGCTCTTTTTGGATTTGTGTGTGCAGATCTGTAGGGGCATGAATATGTCTGTGTGTCAGTGTGTGTCTATCTGGGAAGTCACAACAGATTGGTTAGGTAAGTATTCAAGAGTCTGAATGTCTATGTGTTTGTGAGACTGTGTATGTTTATGTACATGTGTATGTGAGTGTGTGTGTGTGTGTGTGTGTGTGTGTGTGTGTGTGTGTGTGTGTGTGTGTGTGTGTGGTGAGTGTACATGTGTGTGCGTCTTTAAGTGTAGGGAGATTCCTTTGCCAGTACAGTGCATGGGCCTCTAGGGAGAACATTAGCACAATAAATCTTACATTGCTCATGTGGGCTAGTTAGTGATTCATAGACATGCTTATGAGCTAATAATGTGCATTTTCTCATTGCAGCTATAATGTATCTGAATCACTACTGTGGTAATTGAGCAACCTGTGCTGTGCGAATTCCTGTGAGTGGTGAGCTTTTCCCTGAATCCCGTCTTAAAAGTTAAATTTCAAGATATGTATAGATAAAATGAGGAGTAAAATGAATTATTTATTGCTTTGGTCTAAAAATATTTTTTAAAGTTACTTTCTTCCTCAGCCACTTCTGTCAGAGAAGCAATAGAGCTTCTACCTGAGATAGTTTATGGTCTCTAAATAATTACTTCAACATCTATTAGAACTCATTAAACCCTGCAGACTATCACAGACAACATATGTCATTTTATTTTTATTTTCCCCAAGGGCAAAAAAGCTTGTTTTCATCCAGTTTAAGAAATGTCAGAACTCTTACTAGACTCTCTTTTGTATAAGCAGCTATATCTTACAATGTTCATAATCCTTGTATCTGAGTTTGATGTATGATTACCAATAATATTCCTAGCTCACCCAATAATTAAAGCCTTGTCCTACAAATAATATCCCAGGCAAAATTCCAGTTATTAATGACCAATTCTCAATTTTAGGCCTTAAACTATGGGAATCTTTAACTTGAACTCTAAAAACTTTAATGTCTTACACAAAACATAGATCTAAATTAAATTGCACTTCCTCTGAGGAGCCTAGTGCAGTTTCTTTATAACACCTAGCATGATCTTAGCCCAACAGACAATTCAGCACCTTCTTTTTCATGTTTCTTACCACTACACATTTCTACATACTGACACCAGATTAATACACTTTTACAAATATTTTAAATATCATCAGTTTTAGATTGCATTTTTCTTAAAGTGTTCATGGTTGTCTGCTCTACCATTTATAGGAAAATACAACCTTGTAAATGCTTTGCCTATGTGTGCTTGAAGTACAACCTTCCAAAGACTGGGAACTTCATACTCAATTCCTGAGAAAAAGGCTGACCACACACATTTTAACTATTTTTTGCAGGGAAGCAAGCACCCTGAGCCCCTTCTATATTGGGGGGGGGGGCAAGACCCCACTCCTGAACTCATATATACCATCTCCATAGTCACACCAACTCAAAGAAGGGAGAGATTACTCCCCTAAAAAGACATCAGTGCTGGCACAACTCATCAGCAGTGATTTTCTAAGGAGGATCTCCAATTCTTGGCATGTTGAACCTCAGGCAATTGAAGCTCAAGAAATCAGTCGTCCTCCACCAGCTGAGCAATTCTTGTAAATATTGTACCAGTATTGGCACAGCTATCATTTTACAGTTATTTATGCTACTTTTTGGCTTTTGATATATTTTTCCATGAATGAATACGACTGTAGATGTTGTAATTTCCGGGATAAGCCTGATGATGTTTCACTTGGATTGGTGCGTTACTCCAATAAACAAATTCAAAAAAATAAATAAATAAAATCCTAATGCTGTACTGCATATGCTGCCATAAATAAACAAAAAATATTTTCTCATTGCCATTTGAAATTACATTTTCTTTGTATTCATAAGACTCCATTTCTCAATTCAGAATTATATGTTGGATTATATACTTCTATATTTCACTGGCAAACACACAGTTTAGAGAAAGCCAAGAATTGTATAGATAATAACTTCAATGTGCATATATTGTTGAAACAAATAGGCACGCAGATGACATAGTAACATTGTGGCTATTGCACTATTTTGCTATCTTTGTGTTCACAGTGTTTATATAGTAACAACTGAGCTGACATCTCAAAATATTTACAGAGACCATCCTAACCCAATGATTTATGCAACCAAGTTTTATAGAATTAAATTATGCTTAAGAAAGTCACCCAGCTGGCAAACCCCTAAGCAAATGCAGAACCTTAAAGGTTACTGATGTCTGCGTTTTTGATAGACGATTCTGAGGAATAAGATAATTACAGTACTAGTAAGAACAAAGAGACATTTTCTACAGGCTGAAACAAATCTAATATGTCCAAAGGCAGTAAATTTTGATGCAGTTTGCTGACACATGTCAACTTAAATGTACATCTGTGGAAACAAACTGAAACCAGACAGTTTATATAAAATACAGCACTGTGTGTAAAAACAAGCTAATTTAATAAATCTTTCTATAGCATGAAATAATATTTCAGCTGACTGCAATATCTTGACTGTTAAAAAAGACATAAATCAATAGAGCTTACTCAAACTGTCTATGCAGGGCTAAAGTTATAAAATCACTATCCTAGCAGGAATTAACATATTTTTCAACAGTTTCTACAACTATGATAACTAAGACTGTTATAAACTATCAGACACTATCTTGTTTCTGGCTATTTCATTAAGTAATTAATGGAAGACTCCTCCATGAGGGGGCTTACTTCTAATTGCTATAGGGCTTGCCATTTGAAAACTGACTCATGTTAATCTTGAAGTGTTGAGCCATCTGCATGTTCAGAGTAAAATGAATGTTCTTCAATATTTGTTCTATTTTTTTCTCTATGAGCTAGTGTCTTACATACCATAGCAAAGTAGAGTTAAATATATCTGTATGCCCCATAGTGGCACACATTTCACATGAAATATATCTGCTTTTATCAGACTTCTTCTGCACAAACATGACCACTGTGTTCCTTATTCTAGTCTATTTTTTTCAGTTTAGGCATGACATTGTGATGACAATTAGAACACAGAAGATGCCACATTTTGCTTACAACAGCAGCATTTAGTTATAAAACACAATAAGAAAGACACCTGTTCTGACTGTTATAGTTGTACTCTCTGTGGATGCAGGTTATTTTAATTCACATCTGCTCTATGACATCCCTTTTCATCATTCATTCCTTGATCACCACGGTCTCTTCTGTCCTTTTGTGCTTCCTTTTCTCCTGTTTTTCCATTAATTTTCCACATACATATTTTATTGGATTATTTTTCTTATGTTTACCTGGAAGCTATGCTGATCCAGACAGCATTTCTGTTATGACCTAGGTCAGGGGTCTGCAACCTTCACTATCAAAAGAGCCATTTTTGGCCCCTCTCTCACCAAATAAAATTTATCAGGAGCCACAAAACCTATTTAACTCTTAAAATGAAGATAACACAGCTTATAAGGTTTTACATATAGTTATACTAAATATAAAAAAAAATAAGTTTATGGGAGATATTTAAAATTCGTCCCTATTTTTGTTCATTTGCTGGGGTTGCTCGATCACTGTGTGTGTGTGTGTGTGTGTGTGTGTGTGTGTGTGTGTGTGTGTGTGTGTGTGTGTGATATCTCTTGACCTCTTAGAACAAGAAATCTGGACAAAGCCATAAATAATGGGGCACAAAGGCCCAAAAATAGGATCACTTTTTAAATATTGCTCTTACAAACTTAGAAAGTTGATAGAATAACAGATTTTGCATTAGCATTATTTTTCTGAAGGGTATGAAGTCTGAAACTAAAATGTCTATTTTTTTCTGATTTTAGCCCTCAATGATTTGCCAGGAAACCACTATTTTATGAGAAACAGACCAAAAGTATGAGGCAAAAGTCAGGACATTCTGGAAAATTCAGCACAGTTGAGAGGTACCTGTGTGTGTGTCGAACATGCATGTTAACAGAAGAAATTATTCTAGCAATATTTAAAGTGTGTCACTGAAAAAAGAGAGAGAATAACAGCAAAGAGGGAACAAGGGGGGAAAACATTTGGGTCTTGGCTAAGTGATTCAGCTAGTGAGCTCGGGTGCCATGTAGCATGGCTGCCTGACAAGACTGTACTTACGATGCCGATTAGGAGACTTCCTCCAAATAGTTACCAGTTCCACCTTCAGATTCCCTGTTTGCAGTGCCAGTGTCAGTAGGTGGTGTTGTACAGATGGTGAGGCTGGATTTCTGGGCCATATCACTTGCTGTAGATGCTAAATGATGCCTCTTCTGTAATTTCAGCATACAGTTCTGTAGGATTTGACATTAGGAGCTATATGTAAGGAATGGGTTTTCATTTTCCCTTGCCTGTATTTCTACAGGGGACTACATTAGGTTAGTTCCAGGTGCTTTGTACTGATTTCGTGACTACAATTAAGTAGAAAGAAGGCAGTAAAACCAAGGAAGGGGGTGTTTTTGCAGTCTAGCATGCTGGTCAGGCTGGGTAAGTGAGTAATGAGTCATGTGTACCTCGAATTGTCTTTCAGATGGTCTTTGTTGGGGCTCCCTGCAAACCAATGTGGGGACAAGTATGGCAATGTGGGTGGTGGCAGCCCTGTGTTTGCATACTGGGGCATGCCTTTTGGTTGTGCCTTGGTGAGAGGAGAATGTTCCTCGGTGATTTGTTTGTTTTGGGAAAGGTCTAGAAGCTTGCTTTTGCCTAAGTTTCATGCAGAGGTTTAAGTCATACTTGTGGATCTGAGTATTTGCATACCACCTTTTATTTAATGTTCCCATTTGCATTGATTTGCAGACTGCAAGGCAACTACAAGTAACAGTCGAGTGACATGCATGCCCAATATTGCAGTAACAGCCATGAGGGAAGGGATGGAGCTTGTTCACATATACAGCCATACCTTTCAATTGTTCTTGATTTTGCCACTGGTGTTACTAGATGATCAGGGATGTCCCTGACTTTGACTACAATTTCAGCTCTGAAACTGTTGTTTCTTGTAAGAAGGTGGTGAATTACACTTTAAAAATAATGACAACAGTTAAGAGTATAAACTTCATTACTTGATAAGTCACATTCTCCTGAAAAGGTGGCCATCATAGTTATACCTGACAGTTTGGGAAGATATTCTGGTAATTTATTGATGATAATCCCAGTACAGTTCAATGTCTCCCAAGTACAAATGTATGGAAGGTGTCCCTGATGGTTTTAACTAGTTTTGATTTTGTCCTCCATTTGGTTGTGATTGGTCCCTGTTTGATGGAGAGCTAAGGGCAGTGTTTTCTTCATGTGAGTAATGGTTAGCAGTACATGACATTCATGCAGGTCATTTGGGGTCTACAGTGGGTTACTCTCAGAACAGGCTTTTACCTCAAACTGTCAAAGAAGTTAGCATGAGGCATAGTTCTTAATGGTACAGGTTTTCGCAGTATGTTCAGAGTTAGGTTTCTATCTTGGGCAGTTTCATGGTTGGGTGGTTTTTAGGAAGGTGTAGTAGTTCATTAAAGAGGGAACTGGTAAAAGTTTAGACACGTGAAAGGTAGATGTCTTAGCTGTATTTAGTCATGTTTTGGTGTGAGGTATTTCTAAAATGAACCCATAAAAGGGATGGAATGGTTTAAGTTTCTTTACCCGGAATGCTTCTCTTTCCATTGCCAGGATGAGGAATGCTGCCACTTATAATGTGAAATGACTGGGTAAAAGGTGGCCGCTTACTAATGGCTAACTAGCAACGTCAATTAGGAAGCTCACAGGATTGTTAAAATGTGATAATTTATTTATAGATATAGGTCTTTTAATGAATAATGATTCAGTCCACTTACCATTGGTAGCAGTTAAATTGTTAACATGGAGTATGTGACGGATCTTTTGAAGGTGGAGCCTCAAGGAACATAAATTTTTATGACCTGAAATAAGGAATGCTCTTCGCAATGAGTTACACATGAGAAGTACTGGTATGGTGGTATGGAATGGAGGTGTTTTACTCTTTGCTTTAAGCATATTCATTTTCAATGCTGGATACATGTGGCTGTTAGAGATGCTTGGAGATAAAGGCAGCACAGGGGAGAAGCTGCCAAGTTTTTTTTTTTTTTTTTTTTTTTTTTATTTTATTAGAGGACTAGGTAGTTTTTGTTTAAGCTTTTAATTTTTTTTAAAGTGATTGCACAGGGATAGCCTGTAGTGCTTGTTACAGAAATGCTCCCAAGACTGTTTTACGAAATAAGTTGACGACCTATACAGTGCAGTATTAGATTTTGTAAGGAAATCACGAGGTAGCCCAGGTAATTTGATACTTAAATTACCCTCATTTCATTATTTAGTTGTAACATACTTGAATGGTGGTTCAATTTGCATTCTGCGTCTTAATAGGTCCTTTAAGAGCATAGGTGCAGTTACTGTTGCTTGTGTCATAAAACCGATTGCAGCTGTATGTTCCTTCACTGGCTGTGAAAGGAAATGCTGAGGGATATGGTGATGCCAGGTTATTGAGGATCGGGAATGTGGGGAAGGATAGTGGTTGTGCAGTTGGTGAGTAAAGTAGGCCCTCGACAGTGACAAATGTTGATATTAAGAGGTTTTTATTTAGGTGTGTGCCGAGGATTTACAGTTTCTTTTCTTTTGCAGGCAGGGATACACAGACCACTCAATTTGCTGGCGGGGTGCACACTGAGGTCACAGATAGGAAGTGCAGAGTGGGCATCAGTTGAAGGAAGTGGATTTGAAATGTGATGGATTCCACTGTGGTCGATGTTTCTGCCACTGGACTGGCACACAGTGAAGGCACAGGTAATCCTGCTTTACTCAGTAAGGCAAGTCAGAGTGCAGATTGGGAGTAACTTGGGGACAGGTGAGGATGAGATACGTTGGAGGGTTGAAACAGGTTTGGGGATTGTTTATGGGGAATTTGGGGTTGTACACAGGTGGAGTGGAGTTACCTAATGTGAAGCTGGGTTGCATTTTATGGGCATGGTAGTTGGGTTTTATTCCTGTGGTAAGGCTAGGCAGATGGGTTGTTCGGTGGCTGTCCTACCTTTGGAGTTTAGCACTGTTCTCTGGTAGATTTGGCAACAGCAGACAAGACTTTAGGACTAGGTAGAGGGTTGGACAGAGCTTGCAATGTATGCGTGTGTATAGGCATGGGTTAGGAGCTAGTTATTATTTAAGCAGAAGCTTGAAGGTCCAAGCAAGGGGGTTACTAGGGGAAGCAGACCATGGTTGTTAAAACAAAAAAATAAGGTGACATTTTGTAACAAGGGTGGATTGATGATCACATGGAAGTCATTGGGCTCCTTATTTTGCATAACTGAGAGGGAGTGGTTGACTTGTTGGCTGGCAGGATGGAAGGACATTTGGAGGATGGAGGTACAGGATGGAAGGACATTTGAAAGAGGGGCTTTATTGTTTGGAATTAGTTGTTTGGCTGGTATTGCAGGTTTAGTAGGAGTTGTGAGGAAAACTGTTAATTGTCAGTCTGGACAATAGGGCAATGTTAGGATGCCCTAGTGTGTCAGGAGAAGTGTATTAGGTTTGCTGGGGATGATTAGTTGTGGTACAGAATTCCATTGGAGCTGTGGGTTGGAGAATATATGATAAGGCATTGCAGGATTTTGCTAATTTGTGTTTACACTTGGAAGGGGGTTGGGAGGGTGGCCTAATGGTTAAGGTGTTTGCCTTACAAACACAAGGTGCATGGTTTGAGTCATTCAAGGGATAATTGGCTAGGCATCAAATGGCTCGCAAGGGCAGTTAGCTTAGTACTAATCTATGAACCTATGAACAAGGTTAGGCAGTTCAGTTGGTCAAGGTGGATTTAGCTCCAATTAGTATAGTTGCACTGGCGACAAGGTTATATGACTTTACTAAGTCTGAAACAGTGGGTCATAGGTCTGAAGGGTTGGGGTAGGTTCGATAGATGAAGTCTGACAGACTATGGCATTGTCAAGATAAATTTGGTCAAGAGGGTTGGTATTGGTAAATGGAGGTTTACTGAGTTTCATTTTGAGGGGGTATTGACATTATGGAGGACTGAATTCTTTAACAGGGTGGGCATTGGTCAGCAAATGCTATGTGGTCATCAGATGTTTGCTTTATAATAAATGATTGAAATGGGGGTTTGAATTCCTGTTGAATTGATTTTTAGGAGAAGTGATTTAATTTGGTAATTATTACATCCTTTGGGTGGTTAAATGATGCTGCGGTTAGGCAGGATGGCATGATGTTGGGTTTGCCTTGTTTTGGAAGGCGTCGGGCATTTTAGCATTTTGGTAGTACATTTGGCAGGTAATGACCTGGGAATAATTATAAAGCTGCTATTGACACTTAAGATATGTGAGGATATGTTTGATTTATGAGGTTTTACAAGGGTATGGGTATTACTTTGGCTTTGAAGAGTGGTTTAATTTTTAACTGCTTAAGCAACTGGGTGATTTATATGATAGAGTTTTGCATATTGATGATAGTGATCCAGTCTGGTGCCCAGACAATGGAGTACACCGAATGACGTTTGGCTTTAACCTTTTAATGTGCAGTTTGGTTTATTTCAGAAGGTTGTTGAGATTTTTGGTATGAATGAGGGGGAACAGCCTGGTCAGGCTGGTGGGTGGAAAAGAGGAGCAGGCTTGTCCCTCTTCTGTTTCACCTCTGGTGTTGGATGTTCATTTCAATGAGTTGGGAAATGCAAATGAGCAGTTGGACGCTGTTTGACAACTAAAAGCAAGTGACTGGAGGTAAGGGTACGGCTTATTTGGTTGTGTGTTTTTTTCAATGAGTTGGGAAATGCAAGTAAGTGGGTGGATTCTGCTTAATAAGCAAAAGTAAGCAAGCAGAGGTAAGGATGCTGCTTACTTGGTTGATGTGAGTAGAGTCATGCTGCTCTAAGTTAACAGTTACATGGATGTTTGTCCTGAAATTAATGAAATTATTGGTCAGTTAGGTTTTATGTTTATGGAATTTTAATAAAGGTCACCAAATGTCATTTGGTGTGATGTGTGTTTATTGAAGGGGTCTGGGACAAATGACGTTTGGTAAAAAAACAATTTGTCCAGGGACATCTTCAGGTGGGGGTTTAATTAAAAGTAGTAATAGGTTTTATGGGGGTAGGGGAAGGAGCTAGTTGGGGTGGGGGGAGGAAAGAGTTAAATAAGTAAGTATGAGGATTGGGAGGAAATGAGGTAAGGGTAAGGAAGAGCTTAAAAAGTTTTGTGAGAGTGTATTTGGGTAAGGAATGACATTTTGGCATGAACTTGCTACCCACCATCCCTCCCTGTTTGAAGCTTTGTCGATTGTGTGGTTGTTATATTTTTGGGAGGCAGAGATAAGGGGCAGCCATGTCCCTCCTCTGTTCCTCCTCTGGTGTTGGATATTCATTTCAATCAGTTGGGAAATGCAAGTGAGTGGTTGGATGCTGCTTCACAACTAAATGTAAGCGAGCAGAGGTAATGGCATGCTTATTTGACTGGATATTTATTTCAATGAGTAGGGAAATGCAAGTGAGTGGGTGGGCACTGCTTGATAAGCAAAAGTAAGTGAGCAGAGGTAAGGATGCTGCTTACTTGTTTGGGGTGAGCGCAGTCATGCTGCCCTAAGTTAACAGTTACAAGGATATTTGTGTTGTAATAAATTAAATTATTGGTCAAGTATGTTTTATGTTTATGGAATTTTAATAAAGGTCGTCAGATGTAATTTAGTGTGAGGTATGTTTATTGAAGGGGACCGGGACAAATCATCACTCCACATTATATCAAAATCTTCAGACAGACATTTACTTTCTTTTTTTCAAGGCAAATCGAACACAATCTAGCATGGTTTTGGAGTAAATGATGATTGTTAAAAAACAAAGCAAACAAAGCAAGTATGTATAATACATAACATTCATTAAAATGGATGCCAATAGATTCATATATATTTATTTTAGATTTATTATCTAATTGATAAATGCCTGTGTATTTGATGTGTATCCATGTCCTTGTTCAAAATGTGTGAATTTAGTAAAGGTTTTTAAAAAAACACAGAAAAAAAAGAAAAGTCAAAAACAGCAACGCTTCTTTGTACACTTTTTGACCCTACTGCCTATTTTCCATCAGCTCCCTCCTGGCCAACTGGCCTTTTCATTTGCCATTGCTGGGGCAAGGGATGACCAGGAGGTGCTGTCATTTAGAATGCCATTAGAAGTGGTATGAGGGTTTTTTTACTAAGGCCTGTAAACTGATGTGCAATGAGCAATCCCCATTGATCTTCCCTTAGTTCTGCAAGAAATATTGCTATGAAACAGCCCTGTCCAGCCCCTCCAACACAGGAAGTAGCTTTCCTGGTCCCCACTGGATATTTCTCCATTCCCTTTCTGTACTCAAAGTACCTGCTGCTCCACTCACCCCTGCAAAAGATAGGAGCAGGCCACACCTCCTCACTCCTCCCCCTGTCTGGCTTTTCCTGAGTTGGGGCTGCTAATCAAACCTCAGTCACTTGGGTTGCTATAACTGTCCATCGCTCAGCACCATGTAGCCACATAAGTTAAAGTTTTACTTGTATATCATTTGTTGTTTCAAGAAATAAAGTATTAGCTATGAGAAAATTTGGAGGGTATAATAGCATCTTGCTAGTGCTTGTTATATATGCTTATTATATATTGCATTTTATATTTCACTTAGTATATAATGTCATATATATATATATATATATATATATATTCATCTATTTATATCTATATATATATTCATCTATATCTATATGTGTGTGTATATATATATATATATATATATATATATATATATATATATATATATATATATATATATATATATATATATATATGGGTCTACTTCTATTCGCTGACAGCCCATTTCACTGAAACCCATTTGGTTGACAGCTCATTTCATCGACAAACATTCTAGGTGGGGGGCTGTGCCCCCCACACCCCCCCAACTATATATAACAACTCCACAGTCGCACAACAGTGGGAAGGGGGGCAAAACCCAGGTTTTTGCCTTGAATACTTTTGTCAATGAAATGAGCTGTCGACCAAATGGGTTTCAGTGAAATGGGCTGTCAGCGAATAGAAGTAGACCTATTATATATATATATATATATATATATATATATATATATATATATATATATATATATATATATATATATATATATATATATATATATATATATATATATATATATATATATATATATGTGTGTGTGTACAAACACACACACACACACACACACACACACACACACACATATCTATATAGGCTCATAGGTTGGTACTAGGCTATAGGCCGTAGGGCCTATACAAGCCTATCTATAACAATTCCCTGGCTATTTCTTCCCACACTATTTACTTCCCTGGATCCCTGTCTAGCAGGGTGATTGATGTGATCCCCGGGGTGAATTTCCTTTCTCCCATCCAATCGTCAAGGTTCCTTTTGAAGAGGGCCAAAGAGGCGCTCTGCTTGACATGTATGGGCAGTTTTTTCCAGAGGCTGGGAAGTCTCTGGGTCAGGAACATATCCCTCCAGCATGTTTTGTTTATTGAGATGATAAGGGTTAGATCCCTGGAGCATGTGGCTCTGAGGGATTGGGATTTCTTTAAGTGTAGCATGTCCAACAGCTCTGGGTTTGACATGGCCTTGTATGTTAAGCAGAGATCGCCTCTGAGTAGACGATATGCGACAGAGTATAGCTGAAGTTTTTTAAGGTGGTCAGAGTAGAGCATCTGCTTTAGGCCTGTGATTCTTTTATTGAGGTATTTCTGCGACTTTTCCAGTTGTTGTAGATGTCTTGAGAGGTACATACCAAACAGGGCATTGTATTCTATAATGGGTCTAATGAGGGATGAGTACAGTGGGACAATGACCTCCTTTTTTCTGCATGAAAAGCCCTTAGTGATGAGGTATGCCACATAGAAGCATTTCCTGACCATTGCGGCGATGTGGTTTTCGAAGGTGAGACCACTGTCCACCTGTGTCCCTTAGTCTCTTATCACACTTTTGGGGTTTAGTGTACTGCCACTTATGTGGTAATTCACGAGTACATGTTTTTTCCCAAAGGGGATAACTATACATTTCTTGGCATTGAGCTTGAGCCCATGGCTCTGGTACCGAGCATCTGTTTCTGTAAGGCCCTTTTGTAGAGTATTCACATCATTTGGGGATTCAATAATGGCTCCCAGTTTGCAGTCATCTGCGAACTTTGTTAGCCAGAGTCCCTTAGTGTTGGCCTGTACTTCAGAGAAGTAGATGCCAAACAAGAGCGGTCCCAGGACTGAAACCTGAGGTACTCCACTTATCACTTGTCTGGAGCTGGATTTAGAGTTGGCTACTTTTACAGTGTGGGTTCTGTCAGTAAGCCAAATGGTAACCCATCGAGTGATGTAGGGATTAATGCCCAGCTTAGAAAGCTCATCTATGATTCCAGAGTGGGGGATGGTGTCAAAGGCCTTGGTGAAGTCCAGATAGGCTGTGAGGACTGCCTTACCCTAGTCCATGGCTCTGGAGACTGATTCAAAGAAGTCAATCAGGTTCAGGAGACAAGATCGGCTCTTCATGAACCCAAACTGGGTGGGGTCCAGTGTTTGAAGGTTGCCAATGTCTTTTTTTATAAGTTCCATGATAGTACATTCCAAGGCCTTGCAGATCAGGCTCATCAGACTGATGAGGCTGTAATTCCTGGGATCCAAGGTGGATCCCCCCTTGTGGAGTGGGATAACTGTAGCTGTGCACCACTCAGTGGGCACGAAGCCTGATGTGAGGTTATGATTAAACATCACACTTAGGTGAGGTGCCAGTTCATTTTGTAGTTCATGTTATACACAGCCCGGGATGTCATCTCGTTCCATGGATGCTGTATTCTTAGCTTTGGAGAATGCGTTTTTTACCTGTGTGACCATTATTACCACAATTTGGCAATCTTCTGGTATTGAGATGGGCTGTTTAGGGGGTGAGAGGGGGGGTGAAGTTGACACTAAATTGATATTGGCAATATCCTTGGGATCAGTATATTTAATACAATTCCGTTGTAGTTCAGAGCAGATCTGAGCATTGCCATTTAGATTCTTGATATAGTTATAGAATGCCTTGTGGTTGTCTTTGGAATCTTTGGCAATTTTGTTTTCATAACTAGCTTTGGAGGATTTTATGAGGGATCTCAGCTTCTTACTGAGGCTGGTAAGGGAGTTTTTTGCATCCTGGGATTTTTCTCTTTTCTGCAACAGTTTCTTCCTTTTGTTGTACAGTTTGTTTATGGCAGGGGACCACCAGATTTGCTTCCTTTTTTTGGAAAAGAGCATCTTGGTTCTATTTGGGATGGCACGATTCATGCATGAGTGGATGTGCTCGTACAGTGCCTTAGTGTAGGATTCAGCATTTGAACTTTCAGTTCCCATCTGCATGGGTGATATGAAGTTTGTCACTTCTGATTTGAGTAGCATGAAGTTGGCTTTGGAGAAGTTTTTTATGGAGGTTTCCTTACTGGGCGGTGGGGGTGGGATGAGGATGTTAAGGGTGATTAGCTTATGGTCAGACCTGACCAATGAGGGGGGTGACTATAGGTGTGGAGCATCCATTTCCCATGTTGGTATTGACCAGGTCTAAGATATTGGAGCCCCTGGTGGGACTATGGATTAGTTGATCCAGGGCATTGGAATTTATGAATTCCAAAAACCGTTGGGCAAAGGTGTTGGTACATGAGTAGTTTTCCCAATTAATGGCAGTGTAGTTGAAATCACCCAGTATTAGGGTGTTTGCTGGTATCTTAATATTTTCCAGTATGTTTAGAAAGGTGTAATGAGAATCTTGGGGCATGGTGGGGGATCTGTAGCAAGCTACAATTTGGATTGTCTAGTGTTAGTTGTACCTGGAGATTTCAGATGCATTGTGTTGGGCAACTAGCCTGGTGGTGTGAATATCCTTGGTGAATATGGACACTCCTCCACCTTTAGTGTTTCGGTCCTGGTTTGGTGGCCGAAAAGTGTGGTAAGAGTTGTAGCCTGGTATTGCTGGGGTGCTCTCTGGAGCCTTGAATCAGGTCTCAGTTACTGCACAGATATTGATGCTCTCCATTTTTAGGAGTGCCTCGAGAAAGTGCATTTTGAGGTTTAGACTTCTAGCATTGAGTAGCATTACCTTCAGAATTCACATGCTTGTACCTGTTACTGTGGTGGTTTGATCTTTGCCTAAAAAAGGCACTATAGGGTTGGCAAGAGCCTTAGCCAGTAACCTGAATCCCCGGGGCGACAGGTGCAGACCATCTCTGGCAAAGCATCATGGTCTGTCGATCATGTCATCCCAGGCAGACAGATACTGGGTCCCCTTTGAATGTCACCAGAAGCTTAGCCAATTGTTGAAGTCAATCATTTTGTCTTTATATTGTGGTATCATTCTAGGCAAAGGCAGGATCCTACTCAGGGCTAGGGTCATACCTGCCTGGGCCACATGATCTGAGAGCTGTTCCATGTCTCTTTTCATGTAGTTCAGGGAGGTTCGTCTCAAGTCATTCACTCCAACATGGACAAATACAGAGTCATATTTGTACTTGTTGTGGAGTGACTTGAGTGCATGCGTTATGTGGTGGATCCTGGCACCCGACAGGCAGCTGACTGTAATTTTCTCCTTGTTCAGCCTGGTGAGTGGGACATCAGTGTGCCTGACTATAAAGTCACCTATGACTAAAGTGTTTGGTACATTATCTTGCCTTAGGGGTTGTTGCTGGGTGGCACACTGGTGTTGTGAGCTATGTAACACTTTGGTTATGACTGGTGTTTGTTTGCATTTCAGCTTCGGAGGTCCTTGTTGATTGGGCAGGTTACAGTTAAGGGCCTCCGCATACATGGATTTAATGTTGCTATGTGTGGGTGTTGGTGGTGTGGGTTTAGAAGGGCTATGTGGTGCTTGAGGTGTAGTGTGGTGATAACCTTCTCTACTAGACTGTCTAGCACAATCTTGGGTGGAGAGAGCTTTGCTTCCAGTTTGGATATGTAAGTGCATCTCTCACAGGTTGTAGTGTTGGGTGGTAGGAGGAGAGGGTTGTCTGTATACATGAGGCAATTGCTGCATTGCCCCAGTATGCCCAGATTCACCAGGTGGACAGGAGAAATCACCGGAACCTGACCCTTGGACATGCCTGGTATGGTACTTTTTGTAAAGTACAGGAACTGTTTTCCCTTGCCTTAGCAAGGTACTTTGCAATTATAGGCTGTTTAGTGCCTACAATTAATTTCTCCTTATTAACAAGGAGAGTTGTGTGCTTGTATCATTTTAAGGCTGCCTAGTGCTTTCCAGCAGGTATTAGAGCAAGTGTTAGTCACAGGGATGCTTAAAGGTAAGATGGGAAAAAAATGGTTTATCCTAAGCACTGCAGTGTGCACTATAGGAGTTAGATGTGAAAGCAGGTAACTTAAGTTTTACCTATATATATATATATATATATATATATATATATATATATAGACAGATAGATTGATATAGATATATGATATAACACAACCATACCTCTCAGCCTCTTAGAGCAAGAAATCTGGACAAATTTATAAATAATGGGGTGGATAAAGGCCCAAAAATAGGGACACTTTTTATATATTGGTCTTACAAACCTAGAAAGTTTAAAGAGTAACAGGATTTGCATTAGCATGAATTTTCTGGAGAAGGAGTCTGAAAATCAAATGACTGTTATTATTTCCTGACTTCAACCAAAACCGATTTGCCAGAAAACCACAATTTTATGTTAAACAGATCATAAATATGAGGCAAAAATCTGGACAATCTGCAAATATCTGTACAGTTGAAAGGTATGATACACAACATCATGGCTCTGTCCATACTCTGTCCATACATGAAACAATCGATAATAAGTTCACACAGCAGGTTGGTTTTATGTTTTTTTTTTTATTTGACACATAATTTACTCAGTAAAGTTTTATAACACCAGATATCTCATCTTTTCATTAATATTCCAGGTTTACATACTTAACCAACACAAGCTGTATTAAATACAAGTTCTAACAATGACTACAGTTAGATCCATTAACCTGTGCATCTGGCAGGATGCATGACTGAATATTCTTCCTTATATTGCTTTCTTACCATGCACTGTATTCAGAACTAAAAGAGTTACTATTTTTGATACAAGTAGGCTCAAGCATTAACAACAAAGCTTTCTGTAATAAAAAGAAAAAAATATATAATCAAACAGACTAGGCCAAAAACACTAGGGCACATCCAATATACTTCAGTAATGATATAAAAATAATAGTATTAGATCTGCAGTGCATGCAATTTGTGTTTTCTGTTTAATGATGCAGAACAGTTGCCATTCTAATAGGTCAAGTAATGTTACAGAGGAAGTGTCTCTGTTTTGGAAAGAATAACTGGTCGTAAGCTAAAGCTGTCTTCAGCATTGATCGATAGATTACAGTGCATCCTTGTTTAATATTTTACAAGACTTATCTTCCTTGGACATCTGCCATACAGACAATAGCTTGAAGAAGGTTTCCATTGATTAGGAAGGCAGTTTTATTTATTTATTAGACTGAAGATAATTTCCAAATTACCTGTCTAATTTTGAACAAACAACATCTTATGGGATTTAAAATGACATAAACAGACAGTGAAGTTCCTGTGAAACAATGCATTCTACATCAGTTTTTACAAGCGTTGTACTTTGTTTTGCCTATACCTAAAACTAAAACTGCAGAAATAGATTTATTAAATTGCATATTTTTAATGTATTCTTCTAATTTGGTTAAATAAGAACAACTACTGTAGGAAAGTTGCTGCTGCAGAAAATTACATGTTTGATGTCTATAATGGTGATAGCAGTGATTAAACTGTTAGAACATGATTAAAACTTTATTAGCTGTATTACTCCAAAAAACACACTGCCTGTTGTTTGCAGACTATTCAGCAGTGGGATTATGATGACTTATTTTGACCTTTAAGGAAGCAAACACAATTTTCCTTTTCTTGTTTTTACTAATCAAATGTTCAATAAACCATTTAAATTAACAATCTAGCAAATGTACTTAATCAGAACATGGACATAACACTGCATGCAAGCACATTGTGGCTTATTTTTCTCTCATAACAGCATGTGTTAATAAATTAGGTAGTGTTTTCTATTTAAGAGGTTTAGCCAAGTGAAATGTTTCAGAGTGCCTGACAGCAGAAGGAAATACCTTTCTTTCTAGTTTCCCTTAGTTTTCATACATTCCCAGCTGACCATCACCTGGACAGCTTCCATTCCAAAGCTCCAAACTCCAGATTTTCTTACTACCTCTTAAAGGTGAACCCACCTTAATAGTAAAGAAGGGGAAGAAGAGAATATATTTTCCACAAGAATATCTTCCCCGGCTGATGCTGTTGTGGCAGGCTAGAAAGGAGAAGTGGATTGTGGAGTAAAGTGAAAAGCTGCCAGCATCACATACATCATTTGGCATGCCAGAGTTTTTCTTAGGCCTAGCACCTCAATGTGCTGATGTTGCACATATAGACTGTGTGGACAATGAGGTATGGCCTCAGAGGACATGCTGGCCCTTGGCCTGGGGTAATCATACCTACTGAGGCATCCAAAAAATTCAGCCTAGTGATTGTTCTTAGCTGTGGCCTCCAGCAGAGCTCAAAGAATTACCCATCTACATTGGCAAAGACTCTCCCCTACTAGATATACCCTCACCCTTTGCTAGTTCCACCAGATGCCTGAACTGCTAATTGAATTCAGGAAGCATGAGCTGTGTTAAGGGCTTTTCCCTTTTCACCATCAGGCTGGCTTGAGTAACAAATACTTGAACTGAAATCATAAGATTAGGATACAAACTGATAAGATATCCCCCCAGATTTACTAATCTTCCATGCAGGACTAGTCTAGTCCTGCATGGAAGTGGCCGCTTAGGAGCAGGACGGCAGTGTGCTATGCATTGTAATGAAGGTGTGCAGCCCGAGCCCCCAGGCTTACACGGAGCATGTACGAGTGCAGGGGGCGTATCTGAGAGCAGAGCCCTCAGAATAAACATGCCCCTGCAATGTTGAACAGCAGAAAGTGGAAATAAATGAGCGATACCATTCATAGGTGTCCACATATCCCCACAAACAGTCCCCCATGTGTACAACAGCAACAGGACATAAAAATGAAAAGAAGAAACCACCATATTGGTGTCTAAATCTCCAAATACAGCTAAATGTAGGTGTGCGGGTGTGCCCATTGCTTAGCCACTGTGAAAGCAGCCTAAAAGGCTGAAGAGGATAATAAGGATGGTATATGCAAATGAAGCATGTCAGCAATAGTGTAGTGAGCAAAGTGTTCGCCTAACGAGCAGGCATTCCCAGTTCGAGTCCCAGCGCAGCACAGTCTATTTTACATGGCAAAGCATGGTATAAGTAATATTTGTAATGCAAAACCCACTAAATAACATACAATTTTATGAACTGGATTACTGCAGGAAATGCACATGTGAAGAGTCAGTATCATAATGAATAAGGCAGCAGTAAGCAGGCATAAGGACAGGTAAGCAGTAGTAAGCATATGTAAGCACTAGTAAGCATGTGCAAGTGCGTTTGGATGGGGTTAAGCACTGCCAACACAGCTTAAGCAAAGGAGAAGCTAACTGGGTGTAAGACACTGTGACCAGACGTTAGCAGTGCTTACCTCCGAGCAAACCCGCTTAAAACCACTTTAAAGTGCCTTAAGCACTTTGTATCCGAAGGCTGGTGTTCTGCCCAGCAAAAAAAAAACAGCTTCTGCAAGGCCGGAACCCAGGACCATGCACACCATACACAAAATGATTTAGCACTAAGCCATGCCAGATATGCATAAATCATATGTTGTCAAAAAAATAACCCTAGCCCAGTCATGCAACAGTACAGAGAATGTATACCTACGGCTAGATGGATGTGTGTGTGCAAATATATTACTCTCTAAACAGATACAACATATTTATTTATTTTATTTATTTATTTATTGTAGTTGGTTTACCAGGATAGTCCATTGGGCCATAATGAACCTGTTTTCAATGGAGTCCTGGGGAGAAAAGCTCCAAAAAATACATTCTTCATACTTACGAACATACATTCATACATACAAACAAAGTTTAACAATAGGTACAACAGGTAAAAAAATAAAGCAATATCAAGTAGTACAGCAAGTATACAGTTATAATACAATGTAGAAAAATGTATTAACTATTTAGCACGAAATTATCCATTTATGCAGAGTAGTTAGGAGAACAAAGTTACTAAAATGGAAGAGGAGGTACAATGACAAGACGTAGTGGGGGAAGGAAAGGATATGGACTAGTCTAATAATTTCTATGGACTTTTCTGGGTGTTTAAAGATGTAAGCAGAGCATGAAGGGATGAGAGTAGGAGAAGAGTAGGTTATGTAGGGTGGGAGCAGGAGCATTCCCACTGTGATGCCAGGTGTGTATAAAGAGATTTTTTGAAAGCAGAGTGATTAGAGGTGGTGCGGATGAGTGGAGGAAGGGAGTTCCAGAGGCGAGCTAGATGAACAGATATACATGCAAATGCCAACAATTACACACATATATATGTATATATATATATATATATATATATATATATATATATATATATATATATGTCAATATCTATATGGCCACATATACACAGCAAGTTACATATATGTACACAGATATATGTCCCCGTAGGTATATACGGACATAGTTTGAAATATGTAAGCAAATATATATACCCAAAGAGGTATATATAGCCAGACATCTGTAGATAGCAATGGTAGATGAACAGAACCATATATGTCCACATGCACCATTAATGAGCTTGAGAGGCCCAAAACAATATACGTCACGTACGAATTGGCATACCCCCCCGCCCAGCCAAACATGTCTGCCCTGCAATACACTACCAAGCTCATTGTATTGTATGTGTGCCATTGAAATAGGGATTTAAATTAGCTCTCTGTTATGTTTCACATGTTGACATCACATACCGCTTACATCCGAGTTGGGAGGGTGGCCTAATGGTTAAGGTGTTTGCCTTGCAAACACAAGGTGTGGGGTTCAAGTCTCACAAGGGATAATTGTCTAGGCTTAAAATGGCTCTCACGGGCAGTTAGCTTAGTACGAACCTATATACAGCAATAGATATATATATATATATATATATATATATATATATATATATATATATATATATATATATATATATATATATATATATCTACATATATATATATATATCTACATATATATATATATATGTGTGTGTGTGTATGTGTGTGTGTGTGTGTGTGTGTGTTTGTGTGTGTGTATGTATATATATATATATATATATATATATATATATATATATATATATATATATATATATATATATATATACACACACAGGTATACAGCTATGATATGATACAGCACGTAAGAATGACATATGTTCATAGGCCATGCCAATGGGGGTGAGGGGCCCAATCAACAAACGTGCAGCATGTAGCATTACCCCCCCCCCCCCCAGCCAGACAGGGGAAACATACAACTACACAAACAATGTAAACAATCCACTGGTCCCCAAACCACAGGCAGGATACAACCAGAGGGGGGGACACAGTGGACCCGCTAAGTCTAATCTTGGAACAGAGACAGGAACGTCCCTTGCGGGACACCCCAAAAATTGTCTTGTAATAAGAGGATGCCTGTGCAATGACCTTTCAAGGAGGGGTGTGTATGTACACTGACTACAAGGGTGGGAAAGCCTGATGACCCATGGGTCGAGACAACGTACGAGGTGGGTCCCGTGAAGTGGAGAGTGGGCAGTGTTTAATGATGTGTTTAGACCCGATCTGCACCCAGAGTAAGGATGAGTGCTGTAGAGGAGGTGCGGGGGGAGGGGACTATGGGTATGAAATTATGAGCCTAGGCGTGCAGCTGTTGGCTGGAGTGGTTCTATTCAGACCGCCCCAGGGATGTAAGCAATAGTGTGTGTTGGGCAGAGCCACCACCTAACAAGCAGCCACTCCCAGTACGAGTCCCACTGCAGCACAGTCTATATTACATGGCAAAGTACGGTATAACCAGATGTTGCAAATCCCAATAAATAACACCAAAGAACACATTGGCATCACAAGGTATTATTGTTGTCCTCTCCTCCACCCAGGGGTATGAATATCCAAACCTACCTCCAAATGCAGTGTATATAAACATCTGATGCTGTGGAAGAAATGGCCACCTGTGGACCTTCCCGTCAGCCATCCTGCACATCCCTGGACATTTACCCTACTATCTGCCCCTCTGTTTGCCCCATTAACACCACTTACCTATTGACCCCTGTTTCATTACTATCAATGTTCACAGTCACAAGTAGGTGACACCCTCTTCCCCAACTATATTGGCAGAATCTGGAATCCCCTACCCACGTGTATTAACTCAGCTGTCCCACATGACACATGTAAATAACACATGAAGGAATACCTCAAGCACACTTGGATTAGCACATGCTCACCACCTGGTGAATCCCCCCCCCCCCCCAACTAACACCTTCTGTCCTGCCTCACATACAAATCCCAACATCCTGCATACCTTCCCTATTGCTCTCTGACCAATCATTCCAACACCCTACTATACAGTTACAATGTCTCCCCTTCTACCTACCTACCTACTCCTTCACTATTATCTTTTACTCTAGCACACAGGTATGGCATAACTAAACATAACCCGAATACCTGAGTGTAACCTATCCAGAACTTTTAAACTGGAATCTCACTTCACCTTAAACTGACCTTTGTCAATAGTCATACCTGACATGTAAACCTGACCTAAGCATGTATAATACCACCATGTTAATGTGAACTAAGCATGAAGAATGTGGTATGTAGCTATGTTAAATCTGTTACTCTCTATGAATGTGTACACCTCGCTAGTACGTGTAATGTGTAACTGGGGTTTACTGTGGAGCTCTACTCCCCGGGCCACCACTGACAATGGAGAAGCATCCAGGTGGATTGTCCCGGACAACAAATGCTGTTTGGGCAGTGGTAAGCAATGCCCACACTGGTTAAGCAATGTGGAGGCCAACTCAGTGTAAGACACCATAACCGAAGGTCAGGAAGGCTTAGCCTCATGCACACCAGCGCATACCCACCTACACTTCCTCTACAGTGCCTTAGGCACTCTGTACCCAACATCTCTCATTGTGCCCATTAACAAAATAATCTGCACTCCCAGGTTCCAACTCCCCCCACCCTGCACACTAGTGTCTAAGTGAGTTACCACTAAGGCATGGCAGACATACATTTAACTGCTGTTCTCACAAACGTATCACCCAGCATAGTCATTCAACAGTATAGAAAATGGATGTAAGTATGTAGATTAATACCAGCAATCATGTGCACATTGCTCAATCACAGTATTCTGAGCAGACTATGTGTATCAATGAACCGTGCCTGTCCAAACATACTGTAAGAACAGTAGTCTTGCATAATACTGAAGAGAAGAATGAAGGGGGGTGTGTGGCCGTGCTACATGCACATAATGTCATACCTGGGGTGTTGGTTCCACGGAATCGGGAGATGAGGCTGGCCTGGTGTGTGAGCAAACTGCTGCTTCTCAAACCCCTGGCAGGATGCTATCAGTGGGAGAAACAGTGCAGACCAGCAAAGTCTACTCATGACACAACAACAGGTCCATCATTGGTGGGACAAACCAAACTTTGTGGGTCACATAGATGTTTCCACCAGTATCAGAGGAGGATCAAGGGAAGGCTCGAATGTACGTGGACTAAACGGATGAAGAGACTGCAGAAGTTTGGGTCGAGACACTATAATGGAGGAGTACTGACACGTGCAGAGAGGGAAATGTGTGGAGGTGTGGTATGGCTGGGCTAGTAACTGGGGAATGGATGGATGCTGTGTACATGGAGCTCGGGGGCTGGGGGAAGGAAACATGGGTATTACAATATGGTAGAAATATGCAAATGAAGCAGAACAGCAATAGTTTAGTGTGTAGAGCATCTGACCAATGAGCAGGCATTCCCAGTTTGGGTCCCACTGTAGCACAGTCTATTTTACATGGCAAAGCACGTTATAACCAATATTTTTGTTGCAAGACCCACTAAATAGTAGATATATACGAACTGGAGTACCATAAGAAATGCACATGTGACGTATCATTGTCAGACGGAATAAGGCACAAGTAAGCAGGTTTCAGCACAGCAAGGCAATAGTAGGCATATGTACACACTAGTAAGTGGGCGTAAGGCCTTATGACTGCTTTAGAGTGCCTTAATCACTCTGTATCCAACAGGCCTTTGTAAGCCCAGCAACAAAATAAACAGCCACGTAGGTCACGAACCCTGGACCCTATACACCATAGTCCCAGTAGCTATCCACCAAGCCATAACAGACATACAGAAGAATGGGGTAGTAGTAAACATGTTCTCACCATGGTATACCCAAACTGAACCTGTTAAAGTCATCAGTATACAGTCATATGTGCAATAACTGACTACAGAACAGACATAAGTGAACTAGAGTACAGCAGTAAGTCCAGATGTGAGGTGTTAATGTAATAAAGTGTAGAAGTTCCCAGGACCCCAGACAGTGTCTGTGCATGTGTCAAGGATACATGACACATATATAACAAGTGGCGAAGGGGAAATCAATGCCAAAAGACAATTATCACGCAAATCTAATAATACGCACTGCTAAACGTAGCACAGCACTGACTCCCAGACTACTGGCAGGATACTACCAGTGGGAGAAACAGTGTCACCCTGCTAAGTCTACTCTTAAACAAACACACGTCCGTCCCTGGCAGGACAACCCCAAATGTCTGCCAAAAAGAGCCCTGGGGGTAACATACCATGCCTAAAAAGTAAGCACAGACGGTGACCTATGTTCGCAGACTACGTGTGAGAAGCGTGAAGATCCATGGGTTGAGACAACATACGTGAAGGTTCCCGAGAAGTGGAGAGTGGGCAATGTGTGGTGGTGTGGTTAGATTAGGCTGGAACCTGTAGGAAGGATGACTGATGTGGATGGGGACAGGTGGGGGATGATGAGTACAACATTATGGACCGAGGCATGCCATGGTTGGATGAACCCGTTCTAATGGGAACAGCCTGTGGATGTCAGCGAGAAAGGAGAGGGGACACAGGGAAGGTACTGGGACATAGCATTTCCTATGGCAAACCATGTTATGGGTAATATGTATGTTGCATAACCCACGGAATAACATATATACATGAACTGCTATCATAATGCATACAGCAGTAATTAGGTTAAGCAGTACTAAGCTGTTGTAAGCATATGTCAGCACTAGTAAGCGAGTTTACGTTTCCAGGCTCAGCAAATCTGATGCAAACTATCTGTAGGCATATGTAACCAGAGGTCTGTGTTTGCTTGACGGTGAGCACAGCGTACACAAAGTAAGCAATGTCGAGGCTAACCTGGTGTAACTGGCTGTTACCTGAAGTTGGTGATGCACACCGTCGCGCAGACATGCTCACTACTGCTTACAAGTGTCTTAATCACCCTGCATCCCACCGTACTTGTTCAACCCTGCAACATAATTGACAGCCACTGCATGGCCCAAACCCAGGACCCTGCATACCACAATCATAGCGAATTAACACTACACCATGTCAGATATATAGACATCCCATGTATTCCCAGATATATCATGCAGCACAGTCGATCTGCATAAGGGGAATTGTACTAATATCACAATACTCAACCTCTTAATGTAAACATTGTGGGCACAGTGTGACAAAAATCTGGACATGTGAAATATTGTTCATATACATGTAAAACGTTGCTAGTTAAACAGTGATCTGTTGTAATACACATAATCTGAACAACATGATGTCTACAACTGTAACGTATCTGCATTCCTGACTAACCACATGCCTGACATCATCCATGTCAATTGGCCAGACAAATGTGGGGCAGGCCAATATTGTGAGCCACTCATGCATCGACATATGGACAGTCATAGATCTGTAAATGTAGAGAGATACACAGGTACATATAAATGTCTGACTCACACATATGTCATATCACATCAATGGTATGTAGGTGGGTGGATACATATGTCCACATATATTTAGATATAAATATACATACACACACACATATATATATATATATATATATATATATATATATATATATATATACGGATAGACATGTGAATTTCAGCACCAGATAGGAATAACAACCGGAACCCCCACCACAAAATAACTGCCCTTATGCACAGTTGATGGGGGTGGGGGTTCAGATGAGGGGAACCTGGTGATGACTGCTATGTTCCCCCCCACCACAGCCATAACAGATATGCTGTGCAATGCAATATCCAGCACATGCATTTCTTGATCACAGAACCCTCTGCAACACAGCTACAGTGGTCTAACTGCAGGCCACTACAGCTGTAGAAAGTCAGGGCAATATCCGAAACATATCAACCAGTCCAGTCATGCAACTGTACAGAGAATGTATACCATCATCTACATGTATCTGTGTGTAAATATATTACTATCTACACTGCTACAACATATCTGTATATGTGTGTGTATATATATATTATATATATATATATATATATATATATATATATATATATATATATATATAAATAAATATTACTATATATAGACATATATAAATGCAAATGGCTACATTGACACATATATGTCTACATATACACAGCACATTACATATGTGTATGCAGATATACAGCTATGTAGGTATATATGGACATAGATACATATATGTCAGCAGATATATATATATATATATATATATATCTATATCGGTACATATGGCCATACATCTGTAGAGAGAAATGGCAGATTAACGAACACACATATGTCCACATGCACCATTACTGGGGTTGAGAGGCCCCACACAATATATGTTCTGTACAAGTAGGCATCCCCTCCCCCTACGGCCAAACTCTTCGGCCTCGCAATACATTACCAAGTGTTGCAGATCTCATAACCAGGACCTGACATGACATAGGCACAAGAAGTTAAGAGTACAACATCCCACCTGTATGATGTCAGGCTGGTATTGTTGACATATCATGCAGTACGGTCTGTCTCCCATAGGTAATGTAAACTATGGTAGCCAGCAACATCCCCAGGATACAGATACACAGACATAGATATGCAGATACATACATACATATGTACATATATATATATATATATATATATATATATATATATACATATATAGATATATATATATATATATATATATATATATATATATATATATACACACATATATGTGTATATATATATATATATATATATATATATATATATATATATATATAGCCATATAAATGGATATACATGTGACTACACATACACACAGAGATATATGTACAGTAGGATACATATGTACTCGGTGCACACAATATGGAACAGCCACTATGCCTACAGCTAAATCCTGAACAACTGTACACTGTATGGACCACCCATACAAATGATGACTGTTGCCTGCAACATATACCCACAGAGAAGTCATTGGGTAAACTCCGCACACAGGTTTGCAGAAATGGAATACCTTTCACTGTGTGCCATGACAGTTCTACATGCCATGCCATATAGCTGTTCAGACAGTGACATCCATATAAACAGAGGAATGCAACAGTGAAACAGTTATACTAATGCGGTAGTCTGGAAAGGTTCACAACCGTTCCTGTCCAGGCCAAGTCCTTAGATTTGTACAGCAGTGAGGACTGACTGGGCCATAGGATACCAAACAATCAACAGTGTGTAATGCAGGTGCATAGTTCAGCAGCTTCTATCTATACTCTGTACAACAGTAGTGGGAGGTAAAGACGTCATGTGACCACATGGGTTATAACTGTGACATAACAAGGCATAACTGACACCATCACATGCACACTGACAAACAGAACAGTCCATCTTGCAGGTGGCAGTAGGCTTGCAGTAACCGAATATATGTACGTGATGTACATAAAGGTGAAGTATACGGCACTTTACATCCAGATACCTTATGGCAGCTCACCCCTGATACCCCCACATATTTAACAGCCTAGGTCATTTATGGTGCTCCCCCCAGACTCAATAATACAGGGCCATATACCACTGTTACATACATTGGCCTGTGGAGTGTATAAGAGCACACACATATTGTGTAGGCGATGCCCACACATATATGCCCTCAGCCCCACCATATATGTGAGGGATACAACAGATGTGGACTGATGGCAGCAATGGCAGTGTGATATACTCACAGTCCACTTCGGAACACCCCCCCCACTGCATGTCATATGTGCAAAGCTTGATATGTAGGTCATGTACTGATAGCACTTCACACACACACTGCCGGTGTGATATCAGACACAGAACCTGTGTAGTGGACAGACAACACATGTTAGGCACACCTCTGGCCACCAAGAGGATAGGCCCACAGTTGAGGGCTATGCAGACAGACTGCATTCCAAGGTAAAGTAGTATGTACACACACACCCTGTAACACCAGCACTATACAAGGCATAACACGGCTATACTCACACTCTGTCTGTAGTCCCTGAACCTCCTACACATATGTAGCTGCCCTGAGTGTGCCGGTTCTCCTTTAGAAGTTATTGCTACCTGCTGTCTGTAACACTGATGCCCACACACACATAGGACTGCACAAACATCCACAGAATGTCCAGGTTATGTCATCAAATATAACCCCTACTGTGCATAATATGTGGGGTGGTCTGATATCTCACTGGCTTGTTAGCGGAGATGATGACACTAATTATGGTGTACAGCACATATGCACCATGTCATGCATGACATATGTACACAGGTTAGCAGAGTTGTCTCTGGCAACACATACACAGGGCCAATAATGACATGTTGCTGTGATAACCTCATGCATTTACTGTTGTAACTGGGTTTGTGGCAACATATGTCCTAGGAGGGATAAGATGCCAGTAACTGTCAGAGCTTTCACCATCTACAGACTGCAATCCTCACACTACCATCTGCAGTCCACAGATAGGTGCTCCATTGGTAACACATAGAACTAATGACACAACACACTGCCCTGTCTGCAGATGATCCTGCAGATGGGAATTCCACATAAACATGGAACTGACTTGGCAGCTATAGAGACATGTAGGAAAGACATATCCACACTCACACACACTGTTAAACCATCAGTATGCCACATGTAGTATAGCAGCACTTACAGTCTGTAGTTGGGTCAGGCACATCCCTGTCCTGTGTGTTACCCTGTTTCCACAGTGTATGTTGTTGAAGGTAAATTCCCAATCCATCGCAGATGCCGGGTTACCAACCAACATATCTAGTTCCTTCACAGTGAATGACAAGGGCCAACACCAACATGATGTTCCTAGATATCAGAGTGTGTTTCCATGCAATTGGCTATGGGAATGTTACAACAGCTGTTCCACATGCAATCAGCTAGGGGAGGGTTGCGATTCGTGCAGAGGCCATCAGCTGATCATGAGCATAACTTAAAATACACATGCTGCTGCCTAAGCAAAGCTGGTGTAGGTCTTCACATCCACCAGAGAGGGAGTGGGAGAGGCAGACAGAGGTAAAGACATGTCAGGGAGGGGTGGAGGAGTAAAACTGTAGCTTGTTTGTGTCACACACCTACCAGCACAGGGTATCAACCCCCTGGCAACTATCTACGGTGTTTACAGTTCAATGCAGATATTGGATGCACCACATGGGTTACCTGTTGTGGAGCCCTCAGAACATATCTGTGATGGTGCGTGACATCTAAAACAGGGATACAGTAGCTATACGGTAGGTGACGTACATGTGCCTGTCAGCATGAACAGGTGCCAATGTCAACACAGAAACACTCTCACAGGAACACGCACACATCGACACACTTGGTAGAGCCAGGGGTACTACTCATCAGTGGTGGGATAGCCACAACACATCACTGTGCAGGTACTACATGCAACACACGGGTCATACGAAGGTTGTATGGGCAAAGGGTATGAGGAGGTGTCTGAGAGTTGACAGCATGCTTCTGTGTGCACATGGGGGTTGTAGTGATTGTGGCTGTGAACATACACACCATACAACACACAGGGTGCCAGTACTGACATGCATGGGTGCATGTCTGCACAGTTGTGTAGTGGTCGACTGTGGTAGCAGGCTATACAAAGGAAAGCGATGGGCATACCTTGGCATCAGGCCACATGACAATGGTCTGCATTGTGTCTCAGGGCTTTAGCTTCTGCTCTTGCCCACCAGGTGGGTATTGTATCCCCCATCCAGTCACCTGGGTGACTATTGTATGTGGCTAATGCTGTGCATTGCTTGCCATGTATGTGTTATTTACCCCATGACATGGACGGTGCCTGGGATGTGCACACCTCCCACATGCATGTACAGTGACATGTGGAACTGTGCCTGGGGTGTCTGGCCCATGTTGTGAACACAGATTAACATCATATGTGCCAGTCTTGCTCCCTGTGGTTGGGACTGGTAATGGGCACCAGATTTACCTGCTCCTACACTGATAGCATGCTGACAGCGTTCCCTGGCGTCAGTGATAACTGTCCATACAGGGCATGTTGTCAGGCATGGTATGCCCATTGTGGGACACATGTGATGGCACCACAGGTGGTGCAGGTGTCCATTGGGGAACATGGGTGAGGTGCACTGTCAGCATGTACGTGCATATTGGACAGATGGATACGGGACATGCCATCTGTAGCCCACTGATATCACTCCATGGTTATTATCAGTGGCCAATATGCAGTGTACTACCCACATATTGGCTGTTGCCTAGGCATGTGTGTGCATATGAGACATGGGTTGAAAGTGTGCTCTGGGTAATAGCGGGGTTGCTAAATGTGATTGCCTGGCCTTGATGTGACATGTATGGGTATGGCTTTGCACCCCAGCCTTTCAGCTACTTCACATCTGTTATCCCTGTACAGTGGACATTGTGCTATATAGTAGGGCCGTCATATAAGACATATGCAAAACTCACTCCACATTGACCACATGCTCACCACCACCTCTGCACAGGATATGAGGTATGAACACACACACACACACACACACACACACACACACACACACACACACACACACACACACACACACACACCTGTCATGTCTGGGAGTAGAACCCCTACCTAACTAGTTTATTACACCTCAGCACTACGCAGTTATAGTACATGCCACACACATTATTGAAGTACTCCTACCCCAAGGGTGTATTCCACAATGAATGAGATCAGCAGGATTGCCAAAGCAGGCCATTTGAAATGCACTGTGAGTGACTACCCTAAAATGCATTGCTTCCTACACAGACAGTGAGACACACACAAAACATCCACGACTGACATGTGTATGTATAGAACCCCTGACAGAGGTCTATACCACACTATAGCATAGAGTTGTTATAGGACGCACCATGGGGATCACTAGGCAGCCCCTTCCCCAAAGCTGTCTTTCACGAAGAATGACATCAGCTGGATTGCCAAAGTGGGCCCTGTGAAATGTACTGTATGTGACTAGCATATAATGCATTGCTCTGTATACAGACATGGACACACACAAAACATCCAGAACTGCCATGGGTGGGAATGGAACCCTTCCACTATTCTAAATCACATTCTAGTGGTACGCAGTTACAGGACACACTAAGAAGATTACTGGGCTGCTACCTTCCCAGAGGTGTATTTCTAGGTGGGTGACATCAGCAGGCTTGCCAAAGTTGAGTATAGGACTTGTAATATGTGTGGCTACCCTACAATGCATTGCTCTCTACACAGACAGACACGCACACTAACACGCACGCACAGTTGCCACGTCTGGGGTTAGAACACCTACCTAGCTACTTTGTCACTCTACAGTGAGTATGTAGTTATGGGATGCGCTATAGAAATTTCTGGGCTGCAATTTTCCCAGAGTTGTATTTCTAGGTGGGTGATATCAGCAGCCTTGCCAAAGTTGAGTATGGGAATTGTAAGGAGTGTGGTTACCGTAAAAAGCATTGCTCTCTACACAAGCAGACACACACACACACACACACACACACACACACACACACACACACACACACACACACACACACTTGCCACGTCTGGGGTTAGAACACCTGCATAGCTACTTTATCACTCTACAGTGAGTATGCAGTTACAGGATGTGCTATGGTGATTACTGGGCTACAGCCTTCCCAGAGGTGTATTTCTTGCTGGGTGACATCACCAGGCTTGCCAAAGTCAAGTATAGGACTTGTAATATGTGTGACTACCCTAAAATGCATTGCTGTCTATACAGAAAGACACACACACACTTGCCACATGCTGGGTTAGAACACCTAGCTAGCTACTTTATCACTCTACAGCAGTACACAGTTAAGGAATATACTACAGAGATTACTGGGCTACAGCCTTTCTAGAGGAGAGGTGTATTTCTAGGTGGGTGACATCAGCAACCTTGTCAAAGTTGAGTATGGGAGTTGTAAGGAGTGTGGCTGCAGTAAAAAGCATTGATCACTACAAAAACAGACATGCACACACAGTTGCCATGTCTGGGGTTAGAACACCTACCTAGCTACTTTATTACTCTACAGCAGTACACAGTTACGGGACGCGCTATGGTGATTACTGGGCTACAATGTTCCCAGAGGTGTATTTCTAGGTGTGTGACATCAGCAGGCTTGCCAAATTCAAGTATAGGACTTGTAATATGTGTGGCTACCCTAAGACGCATTGCTCTCTACACAGACAGGCACACACACTAACACACACACACACACACTCACACACACACACACACACACACACACACACACACACACACACACACACACACACACACACACACACACACAAATTGTTATGTCTGAGGTTAGAACACCTACCTAGCTACTTTATCAGTCTACAGCAGTATACAGTTATGGGACATGCTATGGAGACTACTGGGCTACAACTTTCCCAGAGATGTATTTCTGGGTGGGTGACATCAGCAGCCTTGCCAAAGTTGAGTACAGGAATTGTAAGTAGTGTGGCTACCATAAAAAACATTGCTTTCTACAGAGACACGCACACAGTTGCCACATCTGGGGTTAGAACACCTACCTAGCTACTGTATCACACTACAGCTGATCGCAGTTATGGGACATGCTGCAGAGATTGCTGGGCTACACTTTTCCTAAGGGTGTATTTCAAACTGGATAACCTCAGGGGGTTTGTCATAGTAAGGCTATGGGGAGGGCAGTGTGTGTGTGCATGGGCCATAACCCATTCATCTAGAGGTTGACACACCACATGTGGGAACATGCAGGGTTATATTCTACAGGTACATGTATACAGCTGCTAGATGACTACGTCCTTGTACAGTCATGTTGCACAGCTAACACTTGCACCACATAGTCTGTAATGCTGACAAATACCGGTGGCTAATGTCTACAGTGAGTGATATCTGAGCATCATGTTGCTGTAGTCATTTGGCTGTGTGCTGGGTGGGACAAGCCTCATAATGGTTGGCTTCTTGTCACAGTCACTCTCTCCCACAAATTTATGTATGTGTACTTTGGCTTATTATAGTATATTGTCCTTGGATATATGCATGTATTCATATCCACTGTTTGTGCAAAGCATGAGTGGTTGATAATGAGGAGTGCCTGCACTAACATCTGTGACTGCCAGATATGTCTGGTCCACTGTTGTTTGCAGACATGGGCTTCTTTTGATAACGTGTGTGAGCATGCCCAGTATGACCTTTCAGTATGTTGTTGACTGACATTGCTTTAATTTCTCTAAGTGTGTTAGCATGCCCAGCATGCCCTTCTGTATAGAATGTGTGGATCAATACTAGGTAGTTTGTACTCCAGTGCAGATCTTTGTGTTGTACACATACAGGTAGCAAGGTGTTTCTGCTGGGTATCCGTCGATCATTTGGCAATATGGGGACAAACTGTGCAGGGGATAGTGTGTACTGTAGATGACTGTCTGTGCTGCTTCAGCTGCATGGTATCGCTGTTAGCAGAGATATTCAGACATGTGTACTGTTATACACATTGATGTTTTCTGTCTTCATGTACTGCCAGATGGACATTCTTGCTCACAGTGCTGTCTTGGGGGACAAGGGTGACTGCAGCTGTGTCCAGTATTGTGGGCAGACACCTACGTATTCATGATAAGTTAATCCATTCTGGAGGGGGAGCTGCAGACACTTGCTGCTGGGTCTGTGTATCCAGTTCAGCACCTTGGTAGAGTGCTGGCAGGGTATACCATACGTGTACACCCATTGACATGACAGTATGGGCTTATCTTGCTGTGGCAATGCCTCACAGCTGTACAGATTCACAAAGGTTGCCCAGAGGCAGGGGCCATGGGTCAGGACATTAACCCTATTGTGGTGTACGGGCAAGTGTGCACTACCCATTTATGTATTTGTAGCCAGGGATAGTGTGGGCACAGAGCTTGGTGTCAGACCCTGCACATTCCATCCTGGCCATGCTCCCACCCCACCCCCTGTTATTCTAACCTCTTCCATATATTATGCATACATTCTCTGATACTTTCCCTAAGGGATTCACCCCATCACAGGTGTGTGTTAGTGTTGATCCACAGTTCATGCAGTGGGACATGTTAGACATGTTACTGTGGTTTGTCCACATGGCTTTGCATATGGTTTATGTGGAGTGTGTTATGTTGTTACTTGGGTGTCCATGACTTAACATGCATTGGCAGTATGTGTGAGACACAGGCCTTTGGCAGAGGTCTGTGGGGCATTAGGTGTTGCTGCAGGCCACATCTGGCAGGCTGTTGCATTCTGTCAGGCCTACAGTTGCAGACCATCATACAGTATATTCCCGTGGTGACAGTGTAGGTGTGATAGGTGTTCATACAAATTTCTTCTATCAGTCTTGATCAGGTGGTATGGATGCTGGCAGGGTGCTACTTACAGCTAGGGACACACCTGCATGGGACACTTGCACTGCATGCTGCATTCTTTCACTATTGCCAGGTACAGGAGGGGTCATACTGTACCCATTCCCCGCAGCAGGGATATGGCCAGAGAGGTACCTGTGGGTGGTGTTTGTGTGAGCTGGGTGCATGTGTGTTATGGACACTACTTGCATTTTGCACATAGATATGCATGGGGCATTCCAAGTATGCTCGCATGTGCAGGTACACCGTCTGTTTCCCAACACATCAGTCCTACCTACTTTGTGATCTGCAGGTGTTTGGGTGGACATCACCAGTATCTCCTACTACAGGACTGGTTGCTGTGATGCATACCTGTATGCACAGTTCCACAGGTGTCTCCATTTCACAGTGATACAATGTATACTGTATGTCTGGGGTACTTCCCCCTGTGTACTGCTTGTATATCTAGCCCAACAGTCATGCCATGTCAGTCTTTCAGATGGTGACACATATTACCACCATGCATTTACATTGGCTTACTGCTAGCAGGTGGTATACTGGTGGGGATTGTCCTTGGCACTGCAGTTGTGAGAGCTTGTCCCTGTCATCAGCAGTACTGGGCTATGGCCACCAGGTCTTAACTCGACATGCATACATACTGACCACTCTCACACAATATGAAACACACACCATCCTAACACACACAGACCTGCATAGTGTGCACATGCTACAACCTATCCTGCTACCTTGGCCACCTCTGGTCATCTCTGCTCCACTCGTATTATACCTACTCATGCATGTTACTACATTTTTACACAGGATTGGGGGGGGGGGGGCAAACCTGACTGTTACTACATTTTTACGCTGGATTAGGGATGGGGCACACCTGACTGTTTCTACATGTCTACATGGGAGTGGGGGGGGCACACCTGATTGTCATTACATTGCTATGTAGGATAGGGGGCACAAGAGACACTTGTACATATTTGCTATGACTGTACTGGTATGTCATGTACTCCATGTCATTCTGTATTGGTAACTATCATGCTGTCTAGAGGCACACCAGTGTACTACAGCTTGTGGCTTTGGTTGTCCTACATATTATTTCTGACATAGGTTCATGGGTAGGTACTAGGATATCTGCCCAAAGGCATTTATAAGCCTAGCCAGAATGTATTGGCTTTTGCCACCCCTTTAGATTAGTTCCCTGTGTCTCTGTCCAGCAGAACCATTGAAGTGATCCCTGGGGTAAACTTTCTGTTTTCCATCCACTCGTCAAGGTTTCTCTTGAAGAGGGTTAACGAGGAGCTCTGCCTAATGTAGATTGGAATCTTGTTCCAGAGCATGGGAGGTCTCTAGGACAGGAATCTATCCCTCCAGCACATCCTGTTTATTGTTGTGGTGAAGTTTAGATCCCTGGAGCATGTGGCTCGAGGGGATATGGTTGTCTTTAGGTGGAGTATGTCCATCAATTTTGGGTAGGACATGGCCTTGTATGTCAGGCAAAGATCACCTCTGAGTAGGTGGTATGCGGCCAAGTGCAGCTGGATTTTCTTCAGTCGAGCTGCATAGGGCATCTGCTTGAGGCCAGTGATCCTCTTGGTGAGGTACTTCTGTGGTCTTTCCAGTTGTTGCAGGTGTCTTGTAAGGTACATCCCAAATGGGCCATTGTACTCTATGATGGGTCTAATGAGTGATGCGTAGAGGGGCCCAATGACCTCTTTTGATCTGGATGCAAACCCTTTTGTGATTAGGTGGGCCACATAGAAGGATTTTCTAACCACTTTGGCAATGTGATTATCAAAGGAGAGGTTGCTATCTAATTGGATCTCCAGATCCCTTATTACATCTTCCGTATTTAGGGGGCTACCAACTATGTGGTAATTTGTGGGTACTTTGTTTTTTCCAAAGGGGTTGACTATGCACTTTTTGGCATTTAGCTTGAGGCCATGGTTTTGACACCAGGTATCTGTCTCAGTGAGACCCTTTTGGAGGATGTCTGTGTCAGCCGGAGAGTCAATTCTAGCCCCTAGTTTGCAGTCATCTGCGAACTTGGTCAGCCATCGTCCTCCTGTGATTGCCTGTACCTCTGAGAAGTATATGCTGAACAGGAGGGATCCTAGGACTGAGCCCTGGGGAACACCACTTGTAATCGGTTTAGAGTCACACCTAGCTCCTGCAACTCTTACCATGCAGGTTCTGTCCATGAGCCAGTTGGCAACCCATCTCATGATGTAGAGGTTTATGTTCAGGCTGGTGAGCTTGTCTATAATACCTGAGCAGGGAATGGTGTCAAAAGGCCTTTGCGAAGTCTAGGTAGGCTGTGTGGACCACCTTTCCCTAATCTATAGCCTTGGTAACTGTCTCAAAGAAGTCCACCTGGTTTAGGAGGCATGATCTGCCCTTAACAAAGCTGAACTGTGTAGGGTCCAGTGTTTGGAGGTTCCCAATGTCTCTGTTAATGAGATCCATGATGATGCACTGCAGCGCTTTGCAGACCAAGCTAGTCAGGCTTATAGGGCAACAGTTCCCGGGGTCCATTGTGGCTCCACCTTTGTGGAGCGGAATAACAGTTGCTGTGCACCACTCTGTGGGCACATAGCCTGTGGAGAGGCTGAGTTTAAACAGAGTGCTTAGGTGAGGGGTTAGTTCATCTTTGAGCTCATGTAGGACACAGCCTGGGACACTGTCTGGTCCCATTGATGCTGTGTTTTTGGCTTTGGAGAGGGCTGTTTTAACTTGAGTGTCTGTTATTTCAGGGGCACTACATTCTTCTGGTATAGTTATGGGTCCTTTTGGGGATGAGGGGGGATGAAGTTTGCACTGAACCTGTCTGCCAGGATGTTGGCTATATCGGTCGGTTCAGTGTATTTTGTGCCATTCTGCAACAACTCGGAGCAGATCTGAAAATTGCCACTTAGATTCTTGACATAGCTAAAGAATGCCTTGTGGTTATCTTTGGAGTCCATGGCAATTTTTATTTCAAAGTTAGCCTTGGATGATTTTATGAGGGAATGTAGTTTTTTGCTGATACTGATCAGGGATGTCTTCCCTTCTTGGGATTTTACTCTTTTCTGTACTAGTTTCCTCCTTAAATTACATGGCTTCCAGACTGGTTTCCTTTTCTTGGAGGAGTGAGTCTTGGTTTTGTTTGGGATGGCATGATCCATGCATTCTTGTAGGTGCCCGTGGAGTGCATTAGTAAAGGATTTTGCAGCTTGGACAGCGTTATCCTTTAGCATGGGGGCTTTGAAACTTTCCACCTCGTTCTTAAGTATCGTGAAGTTTGCTTTTGAAAAGTTTTTCACGGTGGTTTCTTTGACCGGGGGGTGGTGGCAGAATGTGGATATCCAGATTGATTAGTTTATAGCCAGATCTAACCAGCGAGGGGTTGACCTACGGTGTGGAACACTGGTCGCCCATGTTGGTGATGACCAAGTCCAATATGCTGTCGCTTCTGGTGGGGGTGATGACCAGTTGATCCAGAGTGTTTGAGTTTATAAAATGTAGGAAATGTTGGGCAAGGGAGTTTGTACTTGAGTAGTTCTCCCAGTCAATGTTTGGGTAATTGAAATCACCCAATATCAGAGTGTTTGGTAGGACCTTTATGTTTCCCAATGTTTCCAGGAATGCGGAGTGGAGGTCCTTGGACATAGTGGGTGATCTGTAGCAAGCTATAATTTGAATAGCAGTTATGCTCATTGTTAGTTGCACGTGGATGATCTCTGAAGCATTGTGCTGTGCCACTAACCAGGAGGTGTGGGTATCCTTGATGAATATGGATACTCCCCCGCCTTTTGTATTTCGATCCAGGTTTTGTGGCCGAAATGTATGGTATGAGTTGTAGCCTGGTAGTGCTGGGGTGCTCTCTGGAGCCTTAAACCAGGTTTCTGTTACTGCACATATATCGATTTTTTTCCATACTGAGGAGTGTCTCGAGTGCGTGCATTTTGAGGTTTAGACTTCTGGCATTGAGTAGCATTACCCTCAGTTTTTTGTTACTTGTGCTATTTACAGTGGTGGGTTTGTCTTTGAGCCTTGCCTAAAAAAGGCACTAAGAGGGTGGCAAGAGCCTTGGCCAGTATTCAAAAGCCTAAGGGTGACAGGTGCAAGCCATCTCTAGCAAAGCAGCGTGGCTTGTTGAGCATGCCATCCCAGGCAGACAGACACTGAATCCCCTTTGAATGACAGCAGAAGCTTAGCCAATGTTTTTTGTCACCCTGTGTACTACTGGCTACTATGGTGACTCCAGTATGTGATACACATGTCAAGGTGCCACTATGGGTGTCTACTGTCTGTTGCAGTAACATTCAGCCACCCACTTCCCTTGCATGCTCACATCCATACCATAACTACAGGTGACAGCACATTCTACTCCATTTGGCAATTAATAGGTTGATTGACTTACCTAGAGGGTCTGCCAGACTTGCAGATGGTGCTGGAGGGCTGCCTATGTCAGATGCACATAGTACACTCCCTATACATGGTTGAGCACAGGTGGTGTCATGTTTGGCATCCCTTTTACTGTATGTGGGAGTCGGAGAGAGGTGTCATTCCCTGGGTCCCTACTGTGTCAGTGTATGTGCTATGCATTGCCTCTTTGCCAAGGCCAGGGCATACTGGGCATGCCTCCTTCTGCCTACTGGGGCAGGCTCAGGTTCTTCCTCCTCTGGGTCACTCTGTGCCTGTGCAGGCCTTGGCATTGGTGGGGGGCTATGTGGCCCTGCCCCATGCTGTTCCTGCTGCAGCTGTTTCTGAAGGATCATATTGTGTAGCATCGCACATACCATAACAATTTGGGTGCATGTAGGTGGTGAATACTGCAAGGCTCCACTGGATGTGTCCAGACACTGGAACCGTGACCTGAGCATTCCAAACGCATGCTCTATTATATGTCTGGCCTGCGTGTGTGCCTCATTATGGCATTGTTGTTCAGGTGTGTGTGCATTTCTGATGGGTGTCATCAGTTTGCACCCAGCATCCCCCACTAGCTGACCATAGAGGATGTCCCCATTGGCAAATCTCTGGTACAGCTGCATCAGATGCCATATGTGTGAATCATCATAGCTTCCAGGGCAGCCAGCACACACATTCATTATAATGCCCTGGGCATCACATACGACCTGGCAGTTAATGGATGGGATGCCCCTGCAGTTGATGTAGGCCCTACTCTGCTCACCTAGTGGTGCTTTGATGCATATGTGCATGCAGTCTATAGCACCCACTACCCCAGGGAATTCTACTATTTGGTGGAAGAGGCACATATTGCTGGTCAACACCTCACAGGTGTTGAGGAAATATACATGCTCACTGGCATGTGCTGACATGGCATCCAGGAACTGGTGGAATACTCTGGATGCTGATGTCTGTGAGATCCTCATGATATCCCCAGTTGTGCTTTGGGAGATACCTGTGGCTAGTATACCTAGGCCTACACATACCTTGGTATCCACTGGGATGGGTTCCCCTACTTTGGTTTGGTGTGTCAGGTGTGGCCGGCACAACTCAACTACTTGCTGTAGGAGGTCCCTGTCCACTTTCTAGTGCTCCACTATTTCCATCTCATGTAGCCCCTGGTAGGTTACCCTGGGTCTGTACTCTCTTCTCCGTCTCCTCACTGTGGGTTGTTCAGCAGCATGCACATCCTCAGCACCCTCAGCCTCTTGCACATGCTGTTCTATGTTGCCTGCTGCAAATTTTCTCATTTTGTAGGTTTTTTTGCTAAACATTTCCCCTCTTGTATACACTGGTGGTGTGGAGGGTGGGAAAAACCAGTGGGGAAGGTGTTTGCTTAGTTTATAATAGTGTTCTGGGCTGGGCTGGGCTGCTGCCTGTGTAATTGGCTGCTTCTGATACATTTCACCTGCCAGATATGCTAGTTCTCCGTGATTACCTTCCTAATGCTGATTTCCCTTCCCATTGCACTTCTATTTGGGCCCTGGGCCGCACCGCACAAACAGAGTACTCGGATGGGCACACTGCTGCTATTTCCTGGTTTAACTTATTTTTTCTTCTTGTAAATCCTGGTGCATGGTGCGCACACCCACTTACACTTTGTAAAGAGTGCTGGACAAGTTTAGACACACCCACTAGCTTGGCTGTGCTAAGCTGGGGGCATGCCCGAGCCACAGAGCTCCAATCCACTTACAGTATGCCTGATACACCCACCCATGATGTCACCCTACCTCATAGTCTTGCGCTCAGCTATTCATACTCTTACACTGTTGGGACCTGCCTCACATGCTGGGGAAAACCAGGATTCACTGTCCTTCTCCTCATTTTATTTATTATTGTTTGTTAACCGGGTTTGTCCATCTGGGCTTGTGGCCCATTTTCAGTGGATACCTGAGGAGAAAAGCTCTGGTACATAGTATAAAATGTAGAAATTTGCAACATTACAATATTAAAAGTACACAAATTTGTAAACTTACAAACATACAAAAAGAACAGATACATAGTATAAAATGCAGACATTTGTAACATTACAAAAATATATAAAGTACAGAAATTTGCAAAACTTACAGACATATGAAAGACAGAATTAGAGAAAGTTGACCCATAACTGGTAGATGATGTGAGTTGTATATGTCATAATTGGTCTGTACAGGAATAACAGTTTTACAACAGTTTATACACTGTTTAACAATGAAGAGGATGTCAGTTGGGAAATATGAGTAAGATAGGCCAGAAGCTCACATGCAAAACGGTTGAAAAGACATACAGAGAAAGACCTATGACATTTTGTTAAGTTTATCAAAGGAACAATGATTTAGGTGTGGAGTTAGTGGTGTGGATGATTTTTTTTTTCTTTTAGGTGGGAGCGTGTGAAGGACATTCCCATTTGGAGGATAGATGGGAGAGAAGCATGTATTTGAAGTTATTGTGGTTTGGTATGTTACGTAGTGGTGGGGGGAGAGTGTTCCATAGTCTGGCTATGGTGTGGGACAGTAACAGTTGGCCAGGTGGGTGTAGGGGCTTGTGTACATGTAGGAGGTTTTGGCCTTTGGATCTAAGAGTGCGGCTAGGTGTGTAGGGTGTTAGAGATTTGGCAAGAGAGGGGCATTCTGTTGGTTTGAAGATGAGTTTGTGGGAAGTTGTAAGTTGAAGGTATTTTAGGTGGTTGTGAAGTTCTAGTCAGTTTAGGGTATTTAGGGAGTGACATTGATGGGAAGAGTTCTTAGAATTGGTAGCAAATTTGCAGACTTTGTTGTACAAGCTTCGAGTTTAGAATGGAGGCCAAGTTGTAGGTTGGAACATAGGGTAGCACCATACAAGAGAGAGGGGAGACAGAAGTAGATGCGAGGGTTTGACGGGAGGATGGAGTAAGGTAGCAGTTATGTCTGTAGAGGAGACCGATTTTCTTGTGTGTTTTTTTGATTGCAGAGAGGATGTGGGAGTTGAATTTTAGGTTATTATCAATGGTAATGTCAAGTAGCTTGGTACTGTGAACGATTTCCAGAGGAGTGTTATTGTGGCTTATGATGAAAAATTGGTCTCTGTTAAATTGGGAGGTTTTGGTGGGAGTGAAAATCATTAGTTTGTTTTGTTAGCATTTAGGTCTAGGTGATGGGATTGCATCCATGATTCTCTTTTGGAAAAGGCAATTTGGGTAGTGAGTAGAAGTTTGGAGGGGCAGGAGGCAGAGCAGGATGGAACAGAATTGCCTTCTAAGGCATAGTTTCATGTATCACACTGTGCCTCCCCCCTTAGCAACCACTATTCACTGGCCAGGTTGTCTTTTTCCTGCCATTGACTTGCATGGCAAAATACTGATTTTAGTTAGACTGCTTTTTTTAGGTTTATTTTCTCATTTCCCCACCAATCCCATTTGCGCGCGGCTGCCCTATGCTTCAACAGCCATGATCGGCGGACATATTATAAAAGTTGTATTTTGTACATTTTGCATTGTTTGCAATGCCAGTGGCCTTACACTTGGCCATTGGCATGCTTCCTCAGTGATATGCAACCTTTATTTGGAGCTGTCATGTCCCCGTTTTGGATTTTGCAGAACCGTACTCGGTTACTAACCGAGTACATTTCTGCGTATTATGCTAGTCCTGCACGCCCTGATTCCTGCTTCCTGGATAGCACATTTACCTAATTTGCATGGTTTTCACCTGCAAATGGGGTAATTTGTGTATGGGGGGATGGGAACGTACGGCACTAAAGCAAGAGAGCTCGCGCATGTCAAATGGGCACGTACGTGGATTGCTCGGCTGCCATATTGCCAACATTACCTCTTACACTAATCATGTATGCCATGCAAGCTTTTGAGAATCCATGGGGGTACTTTCAATCATTTGGTTACTCCTTAGTGCTCTAAGAGAATAAAATTAACCAGTCATTAATCTTCTGTTATATGTCTGTATAATCCTCAGATGTATCTTACTTGATTTTATAGCTACCCATGTTGGTTTGAAAAGTGTCACTTTCAACTATGTATCAGCACATTATGACATATAGTTAAATATGGATTAGGAATGAATCACCAGTTATACAAGACAGTATGCAGTGACAGCAACAATTTCATTTTAAATCCTTTTTATTGAACTTTGGTAACGCAAGCAGTCAAAATTCACTATAGCAGCTGTTTTAATGATGTGGACAGGGATTATGGGCATTATGTCAGAATAAAAAGAAAGAAATGTGCACTGGATCAGCTAACGTCTAGTTCATAAGTTTATATGATATGTTTAAATGATGCAGAACTCAGATAAATAGTTTATGTTTAAATGATAGTGCACCTTTAGTAATACTCTAAGAGCATCTGCAGTTGACAGCTGTTTGCCAGAACAGTGTATGCAGACTTGCACTATTGCTGCCTTAACTTATAAGATGAACAAGAGAAATGCAAGCTGATGTGCATTAAATGCACTTAAATAATTCAGCCTGAAGCAAAATACCATTTATTGATTTATTGAATGTTTTTCCATTGTTACTGGTAAAAGCAAAGGTTGCAATCAGCCCACTGAACACAGCTGGAGCAGTAAGAACCCTCCCATAAGAGATGCAAAAGATCTACATTAAACAAACATTTCATGTGGTGAGAAGCCATATAGAAATAATGATACAGGTTATTTTGTTGGCATTTTTCTATAGCTGAAGCTTTTACCTTATTTATTTGTATGAATTCATCATTTCCCTCTTGTAACTGGATCATGGTTTGTTTGACAGACACTGCTAAGGCCTATGGTTGCTGTTTCATGCTGCAGAACTTGGTCACCTTTTCTACTGGTTGTTGCAGTTCAACCCTTAAGTCATTGGAATGTCAAGAATTTCTAAAAAAAAAATGTTGACTGGTTAAGTTTCATATTGGTTCTATTGAGATTGGTTGACTGAAACCAGTTGTAGCTATACCATTGTAGTTTATGGACACTTGCAATTATGCTCTAAAATTTTGAAACTTGTAATGTTCTAGTCATGTGCTAGAACACTGAAAGCGGTTAAAGGCCATCAGGAAGGAATGGTTGGAGGCTGTTAAGCTTTTCATTTATACTTTTATTTCTTTTAATTTGTTTAGTCACATAAACAGAAAAGAAAAAAGTGTGAATGAATTAAGAAATTACTACCATTCTTCTGGGGTTTCTGCTCTCTGTGTTGCAGCTATGGCTTTCAAAGCCCTTAAACACTCAGCACTGCAACAATTTTTTCTCTGATATTTGTAGAACACTGGAGCAGGTAAAGCTCCATGCAGTTCAAAGAATTATGATAGGCTCTCTCTGATCATAATCCAGCCTGATATGAGTTGTCCATATGGATGTCAAGATTCACCTCTCAAATTTCACTCTGAAAGAGAGTTTCTTGACATCCATGTCTCAAACAATAGGGCATTTATTTCAATTAGATACCCAATCATAATCCTGTATATTATTATCTATTTATAAATTTAGAGTACAATTTATCAGTATTATAATCAGTAATGCATCATAATTTTTTTAGTCTTTAGTCATTTAGTCCTTTTTTTTACTCTTATTAATTTTTGCAGTGATGGCATTCATTTTAACAGTCAATTCTTGTTCTGAGACAAGTTTCAGTTTATCTATATTAAAGCCAGTTTTGCTTTTGTGACCATTTGAAATGTTGGAGCAAGCTACATCTCAAAGTTTGTACATTCGGGAGTATGGAAGGCTTGCCCCTCACACTCGGGAGTGCAAGGGGGCTTGCCCCTGCAAAAAAAAAAGTTTAAAGGAGAAGATTGTTTTTTAAGATGTGTTCTTCACCTGTAATAAAGGAATACTAATTTTCTTTGTCTATTCACTAATCCTTTTTTTTTCTGCATGTCAGCACACGATTGCTGACATTTCAATAGGACACTTTTACTTGATATCATTGTAATCTCAGATTTGTGATAATCATTTCTTATCTCCAAAGATGAAAGACTAATTTTCTCTTCAATGCATAAATTCTATTAGGAATGACAGAACCTATTATTTTCTATCAAGATCTTTTAAGTTGTAATGCATGTTACTGGTATTAAGCTTAGTTTAATGTTTTAGGTCCAACTAGACTTTCAGTCTCTTTGTTGTTTTGTGAAGGGTTTTTCAGTATCTAATTTACTCTGGCAGCATGAGCAGTGCAGTTTGAATACTGTCTCATCATATTGACAGCCCTCAGAGACTGTATGTCAGGTAGTAGCTTGGCAATGATAACAAGTCTTCTTTTTGTTAATTCTGTTGATGGGGGGAGGGGGGGCTAATGCCCCCTTAACCCCCAATCTTCATCTTAAAAAATACAGTCCCCCTTGCTAATGGAATATTAATTCTGTTTGTCTATTCACTAATCCTTTCTGGCTGTCTAGCTGTCAGTCTATTTGCCAGCCAATCCATCTATCCATATAGTCAAAGCCAAACTACACAGGAAAAAGAAGAAAAGTGCCAATGTGCTTATTGAGTAATCAACGACTCTGTAACCATAACACTTGTAGATGTGAACCCACACTTATAGAGAATCCAGCGGTTTATTTTATAGACACCAAGTTCTGGTGATGATATCAGTTCTTCTCTAGAATTCAGCCTTCTACTGTGAATGTTCCAGAGCTTCTTCACCTTTTCAAGACACACTGGACTATATTCCACAAACAAACTAGCCATGATGACATTACACTTCAGAATGTGTGATGCTTAAATCATTTGGGACCATGGCTGAGGCAGCAGTCTGCATTTTCACCACAGCAACACTCCTATTGTCTGTATCAAGGATTCTAGGCATAATCTGCAACTGCACATTTCTGCACATGGGATATTTCATTGTGTTACCTAATGTTACTCAGTATTGATGAACTACTCTGGATACATTCTGCTGGGTGGTAAATCTCTTATTTCAAAGATTCAAAGAAACTTTATTGTCATTTAGGACCACAAAAGTGCAGCCTAAATGAAATTACAAATATCAGCTCACAAAAGAAATGCAGTGCAAATAATGTAGATACAGCAGTATCAAAGAATAACACAGGAAAGAAAATAACACATATGACAGCAAAGAGGTAGTTTACATTATATAAACGCATTCAATACCCATTATCCAGTGATAAATAATAAATAAATACCCACCACCAAACTCCTACACTGTTAAGATAGAGAATAAATAGAGACTAGTGAATAGCAGCTGTTTAGTTACCATATTGCACTTGTTAACCTTAGATGTGACTCAGTATAGGCATCATATTGCATAATAGTAATGCTGGCACTAATTGTTCAGAGCAGTAGGATTAAATGAAAAAACAAAGTCTTCAATGTGTCAGGTATTATGGTTGGTCCGAGTTAACAAGTCTCAAAGCTGTAGGATACAAACTGTTCCTGAATCTTGTAGTCCTACAGCGGAAGCTGTGGTACTGCCTTCCAGAATAAAGTTTTGAAAACTAGTTGTAGGCCAGATGGGTCAAATCAGCAAATATTTTATATGTTCTCTTTCTTGCTCTTGTAAAGAAAAGCTCCTGAATAGCAAAGAGGTTTGTGCCCAAGATTTTCTCAGTCACCCTCACCAACCTCTATAGTTTCTTCTCAGCAACTGTGCAGCTGCTGAACCATGTTATGAAGTTGCTAGTGAGGATGCTCTCAATAGCTCCCCTGTAAAAAGTGGTAAGAGCAGACAGTGAGAGCCTGGTCTTTTTCAGCTTTCACAGGAGGTGTAGCCTCTATTGAGCCTTCTTGACTATATGGTTGGTGTTAGCAGCGCAGGAGAGGTCATCAGAGTAGAATGGACTCATAATATTATGTGTAACCACCAGGAAAAGAGTGAATGGTACATATTAAAAGGAGACATTTTCATCTGGTTATTAATCTTTCCATTTGACCATTTTCTAAACTAAATGAAAGGGTAAAAGTCAAAGAAACACATTTAGTAAAAACTACAAGAAAGAACCAGAAAACACATTTTTGCCAAACTGTTAATTTAACAAACTTGCAATTAAATAATTATTTCACAAGCATTTTCACAAGCTAAAGCATTCAGTATACTAGCTCCTAGCTCCCACAGTGTCATGCATGCCTTCTCCTGCCATATTAGTCTTAATGCCATGTATACAGCATGATTTCCATGGTTGGAAGTTTTTTAAATTACAATATACTAAAAAGTGGCCTGAAACAAAGTTTTATTTTTGCATAAAAGAATGTTTGCATGAACAAGAATGCATGCAGACACTTTTTATATGCAGAAAAAAAAGTTTGTTTCGCTGGTCTAAACATGATCTTCAAACCTCCTCCAGTAGAGGCGCATGAGATCTATGCACATTTTCCTCCTAAAGTCATAAAAGTATTTCAGCTACATGGCTTCTAAGTGCTATTGATGTTTTACTTTTACTTTTATGCCTGTTCTTGTGCATTCAGGGCAATGAAGCCAAATGCCAGTAGCTGTAAACGTACCTTGTTTTGCTCTTTTTCTGAACTTGTCAGGATGGTATAAGTGGATTGTTTGGACATACACTGGAAGCATGGAGCTTAAAAACAAGCCATCTGTAGTCAGCCTTTCAGCAGTGCATATTTAGGCAACAGGCAGTAGTCACAGACAATGAACTATTGTTTAACATATATGATATGATCACAACACTGAATCTTCTCTTTCACTTTAAAAGATCATATGTGACCACGATACTGCACCAAGCACAGTTCCTCATAAATTCAGGAAGAAAGCATTTGCCAAGGCTGTCGAAAAGTCAAATTTTAAGACTCTTAGAACTAGGATGTCTAAGTTTCAGTATAAATGTAGTTGCATATCACCAACCTCTCAAACAGCAGAGTCACCAGTCTGTAGAGTGCAAACCTCACAGTACCACAAACACTGGGCATGCCAACAGAAATGTGCCACTAAGTGGTGACTCCAGGTGCAGTTATTGTATTGTTATGAGGCTGAGAAATGATAAGGTGGCAGTTGTCTCACTGATCACAGGATTTGCAATGTGACAAAACTCTTTTATTTCCCTTATGCCAGGGAAATATGAAAGCTACTTAGTGGCAGCCCATAAATGAGTGAATGAGTTGTAGTGATCATCCATGAGGTACATGAAGGGACATGTTGAATCTCACCATGAATGTTTGCAAATGGATTTTTTGCTCTGGGAGGAATCCAACCTTTTTGCAGAATAGTGCCTCAATGCTGAAATTATTGGCTTCAACAAATGGCTATGTAGTTGTTGTATAGTTGTGACTGTCTGAAAATTGTTTTGCAGTTGCAGCATAACATTTACCTGCCTCAGCAACAGCAACAAAAAATCAACACAACACAGAAACCAATTCATTTAAATGTTACCATACAGATTTAAAACAAAAATGAAATATACTTTTTCATAAAGAAAAGAAGAATTCAACAACACCAAATATGAAATGAACTTTTAACTGACTGAGCTAATAGAGCCCCTGTATCTGCTTCAGCTCCTATCTGATAAAATGAAGTATGTGCTGTGATGAAGATCACCCTTCTGGCATATAAACCAGACTGTTTTTTTTGAATTGTACACAGAGGACTGTAGCTCTGGGACAGAAATAGAAGCTTACACCACCTGTGCCACTGTGTACCTACTGTTTGGACTTAAGCTGAAGGTACTCATAATGTATATCCTGCTCAGCTACTTTACTGTAGTACCATATCTAGACAGATTAGAGAAGAAACTTCATTCAAGCCCTTGGGACAGCTAGAGTCTGACTGAGAGATGCAAGTGTTTATCTAGGAACTGCTAAGTGTTTTTTTCTGCAGGGAATATCCTATTACTGCTTCTGCTGAAAGAAAAAGGTATTGCTAACTCTTTCTTAGCTTAGTTTCTGTAACTGACCATTGCCTGCAACTTTAAACTGATTGGTTGCCTCTAGTTTTGATGGACTTCTGTGAGTGTATTTAATAAGAACAGTAGTGTTGTTCTGTAATATATGCTGCTTGTCTGTATTTAGTAGGGCTTCATAATATTAGACAGATTGCAAAAGAAAGACCAGACAGGCCCTTGGAGCACCAGGGATCTGATTATTAGAGACAAATATTGTGTGGGACCAATTACTGTTTTTTTTTTCTGCTGGGTTTGTTGTGTTGCTGCCTCTGCTGGGAGGAGACAGTTGCTAATTCTTCCCTGGCTTATTTGTCAGGTCATCATTGCAACTTTAAACTGATTAGTTGCAACCAGTTTAGGAAGATTTATGTAAGTTTACTTAAGAGCAGTTGCACTGCTTGGTATTCAATACTGTGGGGCTATATTTAGCTACATTTCATCCATCCATAAATCCATTATTTCTCCTTTTAAAGCAGCAGTACTCCTATTGCACACTGACTTTAGTGGTTTCACAAAAGTACACCTGTTTCAACTCAAAAATGGCTTTAATAAATTCTAAAACAAACCTACACCTACTGATCATATTGGCTAAGCTACTACCTATACCTCTGAATTTTGCATACACCTAACAAGGTGTCTGTCCTTATCCACTCTAAATATAACTGGAAATGCAAGAACTAACCATTATGGTGGAACACTCATGCTAACAAACTGTTTAACATAATAAAGGAATTAACTCATGCAATGAATCTAAATTTCCTCAAGACAAAAAAAATTGGAAAAAGCTAGCAAAAATCTTGCATTTACCATCAGAAAGCGTAAAGCTGAGTATAAAATCACAGTAGCCATTTCCACAAAAGGTATCTATAAATACTTTATCTGTTACATGAAGAAGCTGCAAATCAGTACCTAAATATGCTCTAAATATTTTACAGAAAGGCATCCCACTTGCATCCCAAGGAAATAGCTTGAATCTCGGTAGATAAATTTAGCTCTAACTTCATTGAGCCCACCAACTATTTACTATCCCTAAACTCCCTAAAATTACCATAGACGAAATTCTATTGGTATTATCCAATGATAAAAAAAAACACATCTTCCGTAAGCCCTGATAATGTGCTGGGTTGCTTACTTATCAGCACTAAAAATATCTTGCTGAGATTGGGTCTACTTCACGTTGTCGTAAGGTGACAATATTGAGTCTGATATTGTTGGCACGACAATATTGAAAGTGAAGAACATCATGTAAGTAAATGGAAATCTCCATAACGGGCGATTTCCATTTACCTCAATGTAGTGCAGTCTCGGAGTTGGTATATTTAAGTAGGGAGTGTGGGGGGAGGGGGCTTGCCCCTCTGCCTACGCCATTTAGTTTTTTTTTTAATTAGTTTTTTTTTTTTTACATTATTCGATGTTTTACCCAATTGATCAATAAAGTTTGACCTTTATTGATTCAATTAAGTAAACTTTCAATAACGTGATATAGATGCACTGAGATTATCCTTATCAGTTGGAAATGCCAGTTTCTTCACCATTTAGGTACCTGATGTCCTCTCCTCCAAACCCAGACTAGGCTTCCCTGCACAGACCATGCTTTCTCAGTCCTTGGATTCAAACTTGGGAATCTTCTCTTCCCACATTTACATTTAAAATAAAAGCACATTTCAAGACTTCAGAAGAATACCGCTGCTATCTGTCTGGTTATATAACTTAATCTCTTTACTTCCTTCTTCTGTCTACATACTTTGCACTGACTTTGTTTTTGATAGTAATTCTTTCAGCATGCCAACTCTGATTCCCACTCCTTATATAATGTGTGCATATACTTTTTTCTGTCACTCTGTATATAGAGTCATTTATCTTTTGCCTTTACTCCCTCAGTCCATATATGATATTCACTTTGTATATAGTATACGTGTATATTGCATTTTATCATTCACTCTGCAGATAATGTTATGTATCTATTTTCTTTATCCTGGGATGAGACCAAAATAGGTCCAATGGGATCTGTGCTCTAGCCCAGTTAACAAAGTCAAAATAAAAATACTATCTGGGAGCTGTCACTGTGATCCTAATATACAAAAGTGAACCTACTGTTGATCTAGGCAGTTAAAGACTACTAGTCTAACCAATCATTTATGCAGAGCCATGAAGAACATCATATCCAAGCTCATTAATATAGACATAGGACATCTCCTGGACATTGGGTTATAGAGCATAAGCAGGTTGCAGTGATAAAATTGTAAAAAGGGTTTACAAGATGACAAACAGAATTTTCTTTTGTACACGAGTCCAGGATTTCTATGTTATTTCACTTCTTTTGAAGTTTGTCATAATCATACAAGCAAAATAGCCATGTCATTTAGAAATGTGGGATGTACATGAAATAATTAAATGTCAAGCTACAGCCAAAGAAAATCTACATAAGGTAATATTTAACTATATCGTGTATCCATCTCAGCTGATTTTTTTTCAAATTTGCAAAACTATTCTCACTTCCTAATTCCATACATGTATATTATACAGGTGGATGGAAGCACAGCATGAAAAATGCTGATAGGTAGCTTACAAGATTCATAGGCAAGTACTAGGATAGTTGCCCTTGTGAGCCATTTTATACCTATCCAATGCCCCCATCAAAGGTGAGAATCAAACCCTGTACCTTGTGTCTGTGAGTTAAACTCCTTAACCATTATACAGCAATGAGTTTTTATCAATTTTGTCAAACCTTTTCTCTAATTAATTGGACAACAGTGGAATGGCTTCTACTTTACACAGCTGGCCATTATTTGAATATGGAGTCAGCATTTACAAAGGCAAATTGCAATATGTCCTTTTATTGGAGTGACCTGGAAGCTAGATGTTGTACTTTTTTGTCATACATTACTTGTTTATTGTTTGGCTATATACTAATGCCACTTATCTCAACCTGGCAAAGGTCTTTGAAACCATCCTACACTCTTGCATCACATAAAAAATAATCACTTTAAATGTAATGCCTTATGTATAACCCGGGATAGCAAACTGTCTCCCTAATGGAACTAAGTCTACAAGAAAAGGGATGAAGCTCATCTAAAATATGATCCTATGATCCTAAAATGCTAGTTACTAGTGCAGTTCCCCAGTACCCCAGACACTGGTATTAGGATCACTTCCGTTTGATATTTCCTTCTCTACATCAGTGCAAATAACAAGGGTGTCTGACTAACCAAGAAGACAGTTAATTCTAAACCTAGAGCTATCATCAGTTCATAGCTGGACTCCCAGATACTCCAAGATGGCCTAAGATATACAAACTTATGCTACCAAAACCTTGGCCTAAATCTAAATGCTAAGAAATGTTGCATTTTCTCCTTTGAAAAACATGACCATCCTTGAATCTACCACATAAATGACACCCACATTAAAATTGACACAATCATTACAGGTCTAGGCATTAATGTAGATGATATAGTCTGTTTTGATCACTATGTAAAAACTATTGTGAGGACGTCCTTTTAGTTTGCTCATTTGATGGCTAGGTGTACATCTTTTAGGTCAAAGGGAGTTATTACTTTTCTGTAGTTCATTTTCTATCAGACCCACAGTGGAATACATTGCAATGCATTGCCCCCATTGATATGTATCTCTGCAAGCAAATATCTTTGTTCAAAAAAAAAAAAAAAAAAAAAAAAAAAAAAAAAAAAAAAACAGCATTTCTTCACTGAAAGTATCAAGGGCTTCCCCTCCAGGTGCCTTTCAGATTGCCTTAAACTGATGTCTTTCATCTCTAATACAGACTTTTGAGAGTTGATCTCTGCCTTGCATACAAGGCCTCAAATGATCCAGTTCTATGTAACTTCCTACACATTCACAAATCAAATGGCACCAAGAACACCTGTTCAATTGAAACAAATCTCCACTGCTACATAAGCATGATCTATTGATGAGATAACTACCTGTCACAAAGAATCCCTCAGTTCTGGAACAGTGACTCCCTCACGGTCTTCAAGCACAACCATAATAAACGGATGGGAAACTGTACATTCATCCCAGGGTTAGTGGACTATGTTTCTATTTCACTGCAGAATTTTATTTGAGGCATAAGCAGAAAATTCTGAAACTCCTAGTTTGGCATGACATTTCTTCAGGTCCATGTATTTCCATAGGCAAACAACTATACCTCTCAAATGTCTAGATTTTTTGCATAATACACAGATTTTTGCTTGGTATTGCAGGCATGTTTGTTCAAAAATGTGCGTTTCAAGTCATTGAGGATGGAAGACACTAAATAATGACATAAGTTCATTCAGACTTCTTATCCTTCAGAAAATGCATACAAATGCAAAACCTGTTATTGTAGCAACTTTACCCTGCCCTGAGGGGACATGCGTGTAAATGTCTCACTAAACCTACATGTTCAACAACACGTGTTCATGGTCAAAACACCTGTTAGTGGACTCAAACAGGAGCAGAGTGACTTGAGCACACAATATAAACAACAAGTTGTATGTATACATGCAACCCCAATAAGTGGGCATGTGTGAACAGCAAAATACATGGCAAGGGCAACTTCTGTGACATAATTAAGAGCCAGGGGAAACTTAATGAGGAACATTTAGTTGGATAAAGGTAGATGAGTACACAAACAACAATAAGTATATTTATTTTTACTTGTACAACTAATCCTGTCGACATAGACATATGTGGACCTAACAAAAAGAAAATGCTGACAAAGGATCTGAGAGGGACATAGCTACATAGCAACAAAATGGAGTGAATGTGATATATGAAAACAATTATTCACAGTGCAGAGTTGAGATAACAGCAAGAAAATAGATACATTAGGGAATATTGCATTATTGCAGTTATTGCACATGAGATGTGCATCCAAAACGTTTTGTAACCAACATTATGCTGTATTCCCTACCTATTATGTAAAATAGTTAAAAGAACACTAAAGCAGTTTCCCTATTAACTTCAGAAAGGGACTTTATTGTCATTTGCTGTCACTTGTAACCATAGAAAGGCTACAGTAAAGTTAAAACTGTGTTAACAAAGTGTGTGTCATCTATTATTGTAAATTATAAAATAGATGGTACAGCTTTAGAAAATATAACAGCACATTTTCCATTAAATAGTTCCTGAGACATGCTCAGTAAATTGTGGAACTCACACGATCTTACTGAGAATAGCTAGCTACACCTGTGCTTCAGGTGTATGGAACTACTCTGCCATTGTAATATATACTGTTGAAGTGATCAAAGGCAATAAATTACATCTGTATGACTGATGCTAGAACATACATCCAGGTTAATGAATTGTAACCCTTTTAATGCCTTATGTGTATGAAGGAAACAATACTGATGTTGTTATACCTGTGTACACATCTATGATAATGTAGAAATGCTAAGAAGAATCTCAGAAGCCTGTGCAATCTTTCTAATAATTATACTAAATAATGAAAAAAGCATTTGTGGCATCAACCTGCATGTTGTGAATGGTAAGAAGTTTGTGACTATGTATACTTGCTGTGCTTGTATATAATGGAATACAGAGGGACATGAGACATACACAGAAGTCTCCCTTTGACCAGAATATAAACAGACTAATGAGCTGATATACATAAAATATCTGATGAGATACATACTAACACTTTTCTAACTATAGTAGATTTGAGAAAATTATATGCAAAATTAGACTTATGATCATGTGACATATGGAAACATGCATATACATCAGGGTATAACTCATGTGTAGTCAGTCCCTGACAAATGAGTTGTATGCACATGTGCATGAATGTCATTATGTATATCACTATGCATAGGATATATTATGTGTATAACACAAATAAATAGGTAGCCCAGACAAGACTTAGGCAAAACAAAATTACTGGCCAGAATAATGGTGTTATTACAACAGCTACAGGAAGATGTTGCAAATGTCAGGCTGCAATTATATGAGTATGATGTATTTGTGGTATTGTAGTCAGTGATGTGATATGTGTTCTTCCCAGTGCAAGTGCCACACCATATATGTTTACATAAAAAAGTATCTCAATAGACATATGTGAATGCAGTGCACCATGATGTAACAGACATTTAGACCTGAAAAGAGTGCTGTTAAACAAGTTAACAATACCTGTAAGACAGTACAATAGCATACATCATAGTCAGATGAAACTTTAACCTGGATTACTAAGTGACCTGTTGACAACTTACATTTCACATACACCAAAATGTACACTAGCCTGCAACAAATGTTGTCATCGTTTGTATGTAGGTCAATCACTCAATTGTCCAGATGCTGTCAGTCAAGGGGCTAATTCTAATTCCTTTTGACAAAGAAGAACAAATGACAAGAACTATCTCAGGTCATTGCATATGTAACATGCTTTGTGCTAAATGGCACACGTCCAAAATATCATTATACGAGGCATACTCATAAGGAAATATGGCAAAGTCTACAGTAACATCAAGTACCCAACACAAAAGCACAAAAAAGTGTAACACAAGACCCACTCACACTTTGTGATTATTTTGCAGCATGACACACATTAAGCATTAATCAATAAGTCCTCATTTCCTTTAAAGCTTTATAGTGTGATCAAAATAATCAAATGGATATGTAAATGTATGTATAATATCATGCAATACAGATCATTATTTCCTGGGAAATAAATAATGGCTGTGAGTAGTCAATGACATGCTCATCAGTTACAACTTGCCACACTTAACACATGCTGAGGTCAGATCTCAGAGAGAAGTCCATCAGACATTGACACCATGGAAAGAAGCATATGCAATGTGTCATGAAGATCACATGTGAAGGGATTAGATCAACATTCTATTATAATGGTTATGGTTCCCCTAACATAGAGTATGAGACCTAGACAAATAATTCATCTTACTGTGCCATACCTTCAGTATTTATTTAAGCCTCTCTTGTTTGTCACAATTGTCTGACCTTACCAGGTTCAAACCCCTGCTGACCATGCTCCACTCTCTATAGAGCTGTGTAGTAACTCCATCTGTCCCAAGATATAATAATGAAAGGTGTCACAAATATCACACTATTAAGTGTGAAGTAAGAAAGGCTCTTGATGCTCATTAATACAATACAAATTATTCTGAGAGATCAAAAGGATGTAGCAATGTTACTGGTCATACAACTCTGATTAGCCATACCACTGCATGTTGGGTAAGCCACTCTCATCTATTCATATTGTTTGGCACATATACATTCCCAAATTTGAACCACTGCTAACCCGAGTACACATGTTGTACAAGTCATTGTTAAATGCATACACTACAGGATAACGCTTACCAAAAGTAACACAGAATACTTATTTGACTGATATGAAATCCCAAGTGTGTTGAAATGGCTTTGTTACAATTAAAAATGAATAGAAATAAATTAATACAATGTTGTATGTATCATGTCACTAGACTCACATTATGTTGTCCTTTGCTACAGTCAAAAATCTGCCTGTGTAAGTCCGCAATCTATAGAACTATGTAATCGCCACACATGCCAGAAGCAAAGTCTTACCACAGCTGTGATACAGAACATATTTGAAGTATGACATCATGACTATAGTGCAAAGCAGTCATTTGAACTATAAGTAATGGAGGAGCCCTTTCCCAGTGTAACTGTGCACATTAAAGCTGTGGTGGATGTAATGCATGCATAGCACTATACTGACACACACTTCTATTATTCATTCACCTGTCTATATAAGTACACACACACAGCAGGATAGTGTCCCAACTGCACGCAACACAAGGTAAGTCTTATTATAAAGGTGAGGTAGAGTGTATCTGATGGGACTACATCATCTTATTCTACAAGGTATATGTGTGCCTTTAAACTGATTTAAAGGAGTGGTGTGCTCTGTCTCTTTCTCCAAAATATTGCATACCAATAGGTGTACCTGACTGCATGTGTTGCATAATGCAGTCATCCCTGTGATTGCAGAAACACAATAAAACAGAATTCATAGAGAATGCTGGGTTCAAACTCATGGCTTACTAAGTTAACAAGCTACAGAACAGTGTATAATTTCCTTATGCTACAGAAGAGTGCTTACTACTATGGTGAGATAAAAACATTTCAACAAATGACCTCATTAGCGTTTAACAAAGCAGTTGTATATGAAAAAATGGAAAGAAAGTAGTGAAGTAGCCCTCTTCAGCTACATATGTACTCATCAGATACGTGCATGACACCATTCTTACCTACACCTACATTCACACACACACACGAACACACGCACACACGCACACAAACACACACACACACGCACACACGCACACACGCACACACACACGCACAAACACGCACACACACGCACACACACGCACACACACACACACACACACACACACGCATGCACGCACGCATGCGCACACACACACACATGCACACACACGCACGCACACGCATACACACGCGCACACACACACAAACACACACACACGCACACACACACACACACACACACACACACACACACACACACATACACACACACACACTGCCACAAATTAGTCTGTGAAGTGATGTCTGGCTTTGCACTGACTAAACTATTATCACAAGCTAGTTGACTTTGCATAAATTGCAAGTGTCATATGAGACAGTGCACATTTGAAAGCATGATACCACAGTTGGTTTGATGGGGTGATATGTATACTAAAAGGGACTAAAAGTATCAAGCTGCACATCATACCAATGGATGAAGCCATTCCTACCTATCATGACTGAGACACACAGACTCATAGTTGTCACTCCCTACTGGATTCAGACCACAAGACAAATGTGAGAACCAAAGTAGGCAGTGTTTCTATTTATATTAGAGATAAATTCACCTCCCCTCTAGTTAGACTGGACAACTCCATGGAGTTATTCCATGTTCAGGTGACTGGGGGTAAGACCCCCATTCAAGTCATAGCCTGTTATAGATCCCCCTATATGGGTCATGATGCGCATGAAGCCTATTTGACCAAACTGAAGTCTATCCAAATATTCCTGAACACTCTGGTTATGGGGGAATTTCAATTATCCCTACATCATCTCACTACTACAAAAGTTCCTTGACTTTGTTAACTGAAATGCCCTGGAACTGTTCATACCCAACAAGAGAAACAAACATACTAGATCTGGCCGTCACTTACATGACAAACAGATGCACTGCCACAGCTGTTGGACCCTCATTAGTTATATCTGATGACAAATCAGTCACATTCAAGCTGGCACAAACACCAGAACTCTCAAAGGGCAAAGTCAGACTAAAAAATTTCACCAAGGCAAACTATACCCTCCTAGGGGAAGGTATAAATGCATTCAAAGCCCCATCCACTGCTGGAAGTGGTAAGTACACTGAAGCTTAAACTAAATCCCTGTACAATGACTTGCATAAGTCTATAGACTTGCCTGTACCAGAAAGAACCAAAGCCATAGCCACAAGTAAACACAAGCCACCGTGGTGGACATCCAACATCAACAAACTTTACAACAGACACAAACATTTGCTGTCCAAGAAAACAAAGGTGAGGCGCCTACAATGGAAAAGCACCCTCCTCAGCCTCAGCAGGGAAATAAAATGCGTCAAATCCTCTAAGAAAACTTTGAGAAAAACTTAGCAATCACAGCCAATGATAACCATAAGACCTTTTACAGCTATGTATGTAGCCTAAAAGATAGGACCCAAGTATGTGCAGAACTAATGATAAACAGTGCCACACACACCGATGCCACAGAGATAGCAAACCTGCTAGTGGATAGGTCTGGTGAAAATTTCACTCCCTTATCCCCTCCTAACTTATCACAAACACTGCCCCAAACTTTCTTCCCACCCTACATATCTGAAGATCAGGTCATTAAAGTCTTGTCCAAGGCAAAAAACACAGCCTCTATGGGACCAGATGGCATCGGAGGTTGTCTTCTAAACAAGCTAAAACATAAACTAGTATCACCATTAAGTACCATTTTCAATCATAATATAACTACAGGCTTTGTCCCTGCAGAATGGAAAACAGCAACAGTTATTTCCCTCCACAAAGATGGCCTAGCAACAGACCCAGGAAGTTATAGACCCATAAGCCTGATCAGCCTCACCTGTAAGGCCATGGAATGTATCATTATGGACCTCATTAATAAAGACATAGGCAACCTCCAAACCCTTGATCCAACCTAATTCTGTTTCATCAAGGGCAGATCCTGCCTGTTAAATCCGGTGAATTTCTTCAAAAATGTGACCAGGGCTATTGACAGGGGCAAACCTGTGCACACAGCATACCTCTACTTGGCAAAAGCTTTTAACACGATCTCACACTCAAGCATTACCAATAAACTTAGCAAACTGAATGTAAACTCCTTTGTTGTATGATGGGCTGCCAAATGGCTAACAAATCAGGTACACACTATTAAAGTGGATGACACCACATCTACCAGCAGACCTGTCACCAACAGGGAAACACAAGGGTCAGTGCTGGGACCCTTACTGTTAGATATATACTTCTCAAATGTTCAGGCCAAAACTAAGGGGTTGTGATTGACCAAGTTTGCGAAAGAATGCAAACTCGGTGCAATTATTAAATTTCCAAATGATTTCAGTATACTCCAGAGGGTCTTATACAGACCATTGACTAGTGTCATAGTCACGGTCTCAAACTGAATGCAAAGAAATGCATCATCATTCACTTAGGCACACACAATGTCCTTTTACACTATCGAATCAGCAACAATACCCTATGCACCTATGAAGTGGTAAGGGATCTGGAATCTCAAGTTCACTGTGACCTTAACTTTGACCACCATGTATCTGCTTTAGTAAGGAAGGCTTTCTACATAGCACAC